>NW_012150975.1:834976-846825 GCF_000956105.1 Propithecus coquereli
TATTAATTGTCCTAATATAATGGAATTTATGATTAATGCTACAGATGCTAAAATAAATAGACATTTTTTGGAATTCTCTTTTTATTTGCCTTTTTTGTTTGTCTATTTTTATTTCAAAATATTAATTAAGGTGGTACAAGTGTTTTTGTTACATGGATACTTTGTATAATGCTATGTCAGGGCTTTTGGTGTTTCCATCACCAGAATAGTGTTCATTGTACCCAGTAGGTAAGTTTTTACCCCTCACTACTCTCCCACCCTCCCTCCTTGGTTTCTCATTTATATTTCTCTTTATATTGCTTTGTGCCCATGAGTACCTGTTGTTTAGCTCCCACTTATTAGTGAGAATATGTGGTGTTCATTTTTCCATACCTGAGATACCTCAGTTAGGACAATTGTCTCCAGTTCCATCCAAGTTGCTGCAAATTACATTATTTAATTCCTTTTCATGGCTAAGTCATATTCCATGGTACATATAGACCTCATTTTCTTTATCTACTCATGAATTGTTGGGCCCTTAAGTTGATTCCATATCTTTGAAATTGCGAACTGTGCTGTGATAAACATTCGGGTGCAGGTGACTTTTTGATGAAATGACTTCTTTTCCTTTGAGAAGATACTAGCCCTGGAATCCCTAGATCAAATGGTAGGTCTACATTGATTTCTTTGAGGAAACTCCCTGCTGTTTTCCATAGTGGTTGTACTAATTTTCAGTCCCACCAACAGTGTATAAGCATTCCTTTCTCTCTGCACCGACACCAGCATCTATTATTTTTTGACTTTTTAAGAATGGCCATTCTAATAAGGGTAAAGTGTTATCTCATTATAGTTTTAATTTGTATTTCCCTGATGATTAGTGATGTCAAGCAATTTTTCATTTGTTTCTTGGCCATTTGCCTATCTTCTTTCAAAAAACCTCTGTTCATGTCTTTTTGCTCACTTTTTCATGGGTTTGTTTGTTTCTTGCTGATTTGTTTGAGTTCTTTGTAGATTCTGGATATTAGCCCTTTGTTGGATGTATATATTGCAAATATTTTCACCCATTCTGAAGGTTGTACATTCACTCTGTTGATTTTTTTTTTTTTTTTTTTTTTTTTGCTGTGCAGAAGCTCTTTAATCTAATTAAGTCCCTTTTGTTTATTTTTGTTGTTGCTGTATTTGCAATTGAGTTCTTAGTCATAAATTCTTTGCCTGGGCTGACATCTAGAAGAGTTTTTCCTGTGTTTTCTTCTAGAATTTTTGTGGTTTTATGCTTTATATTTAAGTCTTTTATTCATCTTGAATTAAATTTGTATATGGTGAGAGAAAGAGATCCTGTTTCATTCTTCTGCATGTGGCTATCTAATTTTCCCAGCATTTATTATGAATAGGGCTTCCTTTCCCCAGTGTATGTTGTTGTCTGCTTTATCAAAAATCAGTTGGTTGTAAGTAGATGGTTTTATTTCTGGGTTCTTAATTCTGTTCCATTGGTCTATGTCTCTACTTCTATACTGGTACCATTCTGTTTGGGTCACTATAGCCTTGTAGTATAATTTGAAGTCAGATAATGTGATGCCTCCAGATTTGTTCTTTTTCATTAGGATTTCTTTGGCTATTTGGCCTCTTTTTTGGTTCCAAATGAAACTCAGTATTGTTTTTTCTAGATCTGTGAAATATGAGTCTGGTATTTTGATGGGGAGTGCATTGTATCTATAAGTCACTTTGGGCAGTATGTATACTTTAACCATATTGATTCTATCAATCCATGAGAAAGGGATGTTTTTCCATTTCTTTCATCACTGTTTTATAGTTCTCCTTGTAGAGATCTTTTACCTCGTTGATTAAGTATATCCTATGTACTTTATTTTCTTTGTAGCTATTTTGAATGGTATTGTGTCCTTGATCAGACTCTTAGCTTGACTGTTATTAGTATACAGTAATGCTACAGATTTGTGTACATTGATTTTATAACCTGAGACTTTGCTGAATTTATTTATTAATTCCAGGAGTATTTTAGTGGAGTTTTTAGGGTTTCTGGATACATGATCATATTGTCAGCGAACAGGGACAATTTTATCTCCTCTTTCCCAATTTGGATGCCCTTTATTTCTTTCTCTTCTCTGATTGCTTTAGCTAGGACTTCCAATACTATGTAGAATAGAAGTGGTGACAGTGGGCACCCTTCTCTTGTTCCAGCCCTTAGGGGAAATGCTTTCAACTTTTCCCCATTCAGTATAATGTAGGCTGTGGGTATGTCATATATAGCTTTTATAATTTTGAGATATTTTACCTCTGTGCCTAGTTGGTGGAGGGTTTTTTATCATGAAAGTGTACTGGATTTTATCAAATGCTTTTTCTGCATCTATTTAAATGATGATATGGTCATTTCTCTTATTTGTTTATGTGGTGAATCACATTTATTAATTTGCATATGTTGAACTGTCATTGCATCCCTAGGATGAAACCCTCTTGATCATGGTGGATTATTTAACTCACTTTGCTAGTATTTTGTTGAGGATATTCACATCTATGTTCATAAGAGATACTGGTCTGTAGTTTTGTTTTGTTTCTTTTGTTTGACCTTTCCTGGCTTTGGTATCAGGGTGATTCTGGATTCATAGAATGAGTTAGGGAAGATACCCTCCTTCTTCATGTTATAGAATAGTTTCTGTAGTATAGGTACCAATTCTTCTTTGTATATCTGATTGAATTCAGCTGTGAATTCGTCTGGCTCAGGGCATTTTTGTTCTTGGGAGATTTTTTAATACTGTCTCAATCTTGCTGCTTATTATTGTGCTGTTCGGGATTTCTATTTCTTCCTGATTCAGGCTTCGGAGATTGTGTGTTTCTGAATTTGTCCATTTCCTCTAGGTTTGGTTTATTTGTATAGATGTTTTTGTAGTATTCATGGATGATATTTTGTATTTCTGTGGTATTAATTATACTTTCTCATTTTTCTTTTGGTATTGAGGTTGTGTGAGTTCTTTCTCTTCTATTTCTGGTTAAGCTGGCTGGTGGTCTACCTATTTTGTTTATCTTTTCAAAGAACCGACTTTTTGTTTCGTTGATCCTTTGTTTTGTTCTTTTGGTTTCCATTTCATTTAGTCGTGTTCTCAGATTTGTTATTTCTTTTCTTCTGTTGGCTTTGGGTGTGGTTTGTTCTTCTTTCTCTAGTTCCTTGAGATGTGCTAGTAGGTTGTTAATTTTTGATCTTTCTGTCTTTTTGATGTAGACATTTAAGGCCATGAACTTTCTCTTTAGTACTGCTTTTGCTGTATACCATAGATTTTGAAAACTTTTGTCCCCTTTGTCATTCAGTTTCAGGAATCTTTCGATTTCCACCTAAATTTCATTATTGACTCAATAATCGTTCAGTAGCGGGTTGTTTAATTTCCATGACTTTGTGTGGATTTAAGTGTCCTCTTGGAATTTATCTAGTTTTATTCCACTGTGGTCAGAGAAGATACATGGTGTAATTTTGATTCTTTTGAATTTACTGAGACTTTTTTTGTATCTGAAGATGTTATCAAACTTGGAAAATGTCCCATATGCTGATGACAAAAATGTATATTCAGTATCTTTGGATAGAATCTTCTGTAAATGTCTATTAGGTCCATTTATTCTAGAGCCCTGTTTAAGTCTAGTGTTTCTTTATTTTTTTTCTGCTTTGACGACGTTTCCAGTTCTGTCAGTTGGGTGTTGCAGTCCCTGGAATCATGATGATACTGTTTATTTCTTTGCTTAGATCTAAAAGAATTTGCTTTATGCAATTGTGAGCTTCTTGGTTAGGTGCATATATATTTAGGATTGTTATGCCTTCTTGTTGACTTGCTCCCTTTCCCATTATATAATGACTATTTTTGTCTTTTTATACTATTATTTATTTAAAGCCTATTTTATTTAATACGAGAATGGCTATACCTGATTGCTTTTGGTTTCCAGGTGTGTGAAATATTTTTTTCTATCTCTTCACCTTAAGTCTGTGTGAGTCCTTGTGGTTTAAATGTGTTTCTTGGAGACAGAAAATAACTGGGTTGTATTTTTTCATTGATTCAGCCATTATATGTCCTTTAAGTGGGGAATTCAGACCATTCGCATTGAGTGTTAGTATTGATTTGTGGGATGCTGCTCTGTTCATCATGTTGGATGATACCTTATTGTTTTGTTTTTCCTCTTGTGCTATTGTTTTATTAGAGTTTTGGGCTATAACTTTTGGTTGTTTTTACACTGGTGGGTATCTATTGTGCAATTGCATGTATAATATACTTATAGAATTTCCTGTAGGGCAGATCTAGCAGTGAAAAATTCCATTAGTGTTTGCTTGTCTGGAAAAATATTTATTTCTCCATCATTTATGAAGTTTAGTTTTGCAGGACACAAAATTCTTAGCTGGCACTTGTTCTGTTTAAGAAAATTAAAAATGTGGTCCCAATCTCTTCTGGCCTATAGGATCTCCAGTAAGAAGTCTGCTTTTAGCAGACCACAAGGTCTACAGGGGTGTGAACTGTTACATGGAGCTCGGATTCTCAGGGGTGTGGACCTCCACACAGTGCATGGGGTTAGGGGGGCTCGTTCCTCCAGTGGGCATGCAGTACTGTGGAGGTATGGCCTGCTGGTAGGTGTACAAGTTTGTGTGGGCATGAACCTCCCCTTGGCTTCCTGCTCTGCCTGGGCATGGGTCTGATGGGTTTGCCTTTGTCGTTTAGTTGTTATTTTCATCTTGCAGCTTGTAGAATTTTCTCTCTCATTTTGACATTGGCCGAGTTGATTACTATGTGTCTTAGAGATGTCCTCTTTGCTGTGAATTTTCCTGGTGTTTGAAGATCATCTCGTATCTGGATTTCTGAATCTCAAATGATACCAGAAACATTCTCAGTATTTCCCTCGAATAGGTTTTCCATGCTTTTTGCTTCTTCTTCTCCCTTCTTGATACCTACAATTCATGTATTGACTCATTTCACAAAGTCTCATATTTCTCAGTATTATTGTTCATTCTTTTTTATTCTTTTTTCTGCATCCTTGACTGACTGTGTTAGTTTAAAAGCCTTGTCTTCATGCTCTGAGCTTCTTTCTTCTCCTAGGGCTAGCCTGTTGTAGAAGCCTTCTGCTGTATTTTGTAATTCCCTAAATGACTCTTTCATTTATTTAAGTTCTGTTATATTCTTTCTTATATTGTCTATCTCTTTAGCAAGTTTTTCATTTTTTTCATTCATGTCTTGTAACTTTTTTTTGGCTTCTTTTTTTTTTTTTTTTGGTTTTTGATTTTTTTTTTAACTTTCATTCATCTCGTGTGCTATCCATATTCTGAATTCCATTTCTGACATTTTGATAATTTCCTTTTGGTTGAGGTCCATTGCTGTGGATCTATTGTGATCCTTTGGGAGTGTCAAATTAGCTTGTTTTTCCATGTTGCCAGAATTTTCTTGCTGGTTTCTTCTTATCTGAAACCTTTTCTCTAAGTTCAGTGCTGATAGGTTTGCAGCATACCTGTTCTCTTTCACTGGGAATTCTCCTAATTAGTCAGAAGGGGGAGAGCTCCCTATAATGCTTTTGTGTCCTACTCTGGAGGACTAACATGGTGGGAGAAGAGTGGATACACTGAGAGACTGTAGCACATTTGT
This sequence comes from Propithecus coquereli, assembly GCF_000956105.1. NCBI lineage: Eukaryota > Metazoa > Chordata > Mammalia > Primates > Indriidae > Propithecus > Propithecus coquereli. The sequence continues at coordinate 840,577 of NW_012150975.1, forward strand.
TCTCCTACACTGTCTGGTTCCCCCATGTTTGTCACAGTCCAAGTCAATGGTGGGGGATATTCATTTGGATGAGTTGAATTGGTCCCCAGGCCAGTTTGCAAGTTTGAGTAGGGGGCTGCTCAAGTTCCTTTTCATAGAGCAGGGTCATGGGACCTTAGCGTGTGCCTGGATGTGTCATGGGACTGCAGCTGGCAGCAGGGTGGGTTATAGGATCTTGTTGAGTGCCTTGGCATGTCACAGGACTGTAGCTGACAGTAAGGCAGGTTGCAGGACCTTGGCAGGTGCCTGGGCAGTTCTCAGAACCTGGGCCAGTGCTGTGGGATCTTCATGTGGAATGGTGGGTCCCTAGGTCACTGTTGGAAGCTTAGACAGGGGGCTGGGTGAGTCCCTCTTCACTGAGGCAGGCATTGCAGGAGATTGCTCTGCCTAGGTCTCCTCCCAGTAGTGGCACTGGATGTTTGTCAAGGGTATCTAGGCTGTGGCCATAGGTGTCAGGGCTGCGGACATTCACTTCATCATGTCTAGGTATAATGGGAGTATGCGGCAGGGCAACTTGTGGCGAGCAGGTCTATGTGGAGACCTGGATCTCTGATGTGGCATCCTGTGGTGCTGTGGGGGCATGGCCTTCCAGCCAGCATGCACAGCCAGGGGGCTTGTTCTGCTGGTCGACACTTGGGGCCGCAGGGGTGTGGCCTGCCATCTGCGTCTCATTGCATAGCGCACAGGTCTGCAGGAGCGTGGCCCACTGTGTGGTGAGCAGGGCAGGGGTCATGGCCTGTTGGCTGGTGCACAAGACGAGGGTGCATGGCCCCCCACAGGGCATGTGGGTCTACAGGGATGTGAGCCGTTACACGGAGCTCGTATTCTCAGGGGCCTGGACCTCCACGTAGTGCATGGGATTAGGGGGGCTTGTTCCTCCAGTGGGCATGCAGTACTGTGGGGGTGTGGCCTGCTGGTAAGCATGCAAGTTTGTGTGCGTATGGACCTCCCCTTGGCTCCCTGCTCTGCATGGGCGTGGGTCTTGTTGCAGTGGGGTGCATGGGGCCAGGGGCCTTATTCTACTGGTCAGCACATGGGGCTGTGGGGGCTGGGTTGCCGGATGGCTGGGGCTGTCTCCTCACACAGGTCTCATTGAGGCTGCTCCCGCGTGGGACCTCTCAAGCTCCATTCAAGTTCCCTTGTAGGGGGTGGGTGTTGGCTCCTAGTCATGGGAGTGTAAGAGTATCTGCTCTCCCTGTTCCTCCCCAACCTAGCAAGGGGCAGTGTTGGGGCAGCTACAGCAAAGCCAATCTCTATATAGATCAGGAGCTCCAGTCCTGAGAGCTCAGAGTGGCATCAGCTGCAGCAACCTGGGAACCGAGGCCAGTGGGTGCCTGCTGAGCCTGCTCTCTGATGCAACTTCACTACACAGTCTCCAGGCAGTTCTTCAATCAGCACAGAGGCCCACGGTGGTGGGGTCGTGGGGGGCCCTCACAGTTTGAGTCACGGTGGTCTACACAGGAGTATGGGGCCTGGGGCTCTCTCCTTTATCACTTCCCCATGTGGAGGGGTGTCCCCCAGATACCTTCCAATCTTGGTGAGTGGAACTCCCTGTCCCCATCTCCTGCACTCTGTCTCTGTTGGTTCTCTGAAGATCTACAGTGCTGTCTCAAGAGTGTCCATTAGTAGGTGAACAGTTTTGAATCCTCTCCTAGAGAGTGGCATGTGCAGGCTGCTACTAATGCATCTTAGCCCCCGGAATTCCTCATTGACATAATTAAACACGTATTCAGAATAACAAGATGCTCAAGAAAATAGATAGTGAATGATTGTATAATATAATTAATTACATGTGTATGTTTGTGTGTGTATCAATATAAGCACTAAAATCATATTTAGTCATTGCCACTAAAATCAGTAAAATAAAATGTTCTCTGGTACCACCATTATTTAAAACTGCATTAGAGACATTAGCTATTGGGTCTGAGATTTGATTATATGCTACTTGAAAGCTAATGCATTAGTCTGCTGCTGTTTTATGAATGTGGGGAAAAGACACAGGACTTCTGCATTAGAAACAAAGAAGTTTATCACTATAGCACAGCGAGCTGCACGATATGATGAATACATCTTTCCCTTTTCCCTCTGACTCCCACAGTGTAGGAGTGGAAGAGGGTGATGTGGGGCGGCCCAGGTGCACATGGTGGGTGTGCTGAGAAACACTGAGCTTCGGGAATCGACTGCTTTTATAGCGAGTGATGAGCAAACCTACTGTCTGTCCTGGAAATATAAATTCCTAACTCATCTTTCATAGTCGCTTTCTACAACACAATCATGAGAAAAAGCCCAGATAATGGGAAGTCAGGACTCTGCATTTGTAGCATAACCAGTAAGACATGTAGGAGCCCAAGACACCTATGGAAGAGTATCTCCCAACATCAGCTAACATAATTACATAAGAGAAAGCAATCATTTGCATAGTATTTTGAAATGTGGAAATAAAACTATCTTTATTTAAAAAATTATATAATTTATATGAAAACTCCAAAGCAAACAAAAAATCCAGCTGAATGAAACATATTTAATAGCAATTTATAAAATTAATGTGCAGATGTTAAGAATCTACGTATACTGAGAGCTTGTAAGAAGGTTCTAGCAGGGGAGTGTAGCTACTAGTATACCCTTGACCAAAGAACAGTCTTCCTCTATTGGGGAGGGTCATCCTTTTTGACTGAGTGCGTAGCTTTCAGAAGGTAGGGACACACATGGAGTGGTGAGGTAGGAAGGGGACACCTGCCTAGCCAGCCAGATCAGCTGAATCAATGGGGTGACAGATGTTGCATCCAGATTACCCTCACATCCGAGTCTGCATATTTTGGGACAATAACCAGTCAGAAGATATATTGGAGGAGATTCCCTCATTTATAAGATAAATTAAAACATTAAATACCCAGACCTGAACAAGACATTTCCAAAATCTACATGAAGAAAACTTCTAACCCTCAAAAGAAACAAAAGTGAACTTGAACATACTATGCAGGGCACACAATGATCTACAAATATTCATTACAAAATTTTACAAATATTTTGTAAAATTTCATAATGAATATTTTGTAAATAAAGGTACATTTAGCTACAATTTCCCCTTTTCCCAATGTATGGCGACTTTTGGGACACCCTGTACTAGATTCTAAAGTTCATATGGAAAAATAAACAAATAAGAATTATAAAAAAAGAATAAAGAAAAAAAAAAAGAAAAAGAAGAGAAATGTCAGGAAGTTCCAGTCCTAATGAGCCTAAAATACAGTGAGGTGTGGGCTCAGGAAAATATAACTGGACTGTTGCAACAGAATAGAAAATTAAAAAGGAGATCTAAATGTATATTAAACTATTGTATATGATAAAAATGACATCTAAAATCAGTGCAAAAGATGAACTTGCAATAAATGGTATTAGGGGAAGCTGGGCATCTATTTTTGGAAAAAAAATAGAATTGTGTTCATCTCTCATACTATACTACACAATAGCATGAAGATATATTAGAAATATAAACTTTAAAAACAAAATCATGTCAGTACTAAAAAAAGTGTAAACAATTTTTTTCATAAGTAGGAGATTGAGAAATGCTTTCCAAAATTACTTAAAATTCAAGGGCAAGAAACCAAAATATTGATCAATACTACTAAATACAAGTTTTATAAATGTCTAAAAATAAACAAATTCAAAAAACAAGTTAGAAAATGATTTCAGCAGCTACATTACAGAAAATGCACCAACATGTCTAATATGATGAGATGAGTAGAAAAAGGCCAAGAACCTGGTAGGAAAATGGGATAAAATTTGAAAAACAAAAGTTTAGAGAAAAGGAGACAAATAACTCTAAACATAAGAAAGAAAACCCAAAGATGTCTCACTATGTTGCCCAGGCTGGCCTTAAACTCCTGGGCTCAAGACCTCCTCCCACCTCAGCCTCACAAGTAGCTGGAATTACAGGAATGTGCTACCACGCCTGGCTCAAACTGACTTTCAGTAAGAGAAATGCACATTAAATTTGCATGATGATACCATGTATCACTTACTAGATTTAAATGATTTATATTTTAATTTGAAATAATTTTAAATCTACAGAAAAAGTGCAAGTAAATAAAAAAACCCTTTTTTTCTGAATTATTGAAGAATAAATTGTTGATTTGTTGCTCTCTTATCCCCACACACTTTAAGGTGTATGCCCTATAAAGACATTCTCCTATGTAACTGCAATATAGCCATCAAAATCAGGAAACTAACACTGGTAGATCACTACCATCCAATTCTCAGACCCTTTGAAATTTCATCAGATGTCTCAGTAATGTTGTCTATGTAGGAATAAAAAAAGTCCAGTTCACAATCACGTGTTGTGATTAGTTGCATGTCCCTGCAGCCACTTTCATTCTGGACCAGGTCCTTAGTCTTTGATTTCCATCATCCTGACCATTTAAAATTTGCTGGTTAGTTATTTTGTAGAATATCTCTCATTTGGCTTTATGATATTTTTTCATGAATAGATCCAGGTTATTTATTATTATGTGGAATATCACAAAAGCGCTGCTGTTTACTTTTCATTCCATCTTACTAGGTGGCACATGATTCTATTTGTACTATTATTGGTGATACTAACTTTGATCACTTGATTAAGATGGTGGCTGCAAGGATTTTTCTTTGTAATTTACTCCTTGAGATAGTATCAATATTTATTCTCATAAAACTTTCAATTTATTTATCAAGTATAAATGTGCATTCATGAATTTCTATTTTATTTAGAGAGTTAAAAAACATTTTCATTATTTTGATATACAACTTGTCCCAGATCTCTCTAGTTCTTTAAAACTTATCCCTATTTCCTTTTGATGTACCCCTCGTGCTTTGAGCACATTTTTGCTTTATGGCTTAACAAAGTGTTCCAGGTTTATCTTGTCTTTTCCCTTCTCCATTCTGAATCAACCATACCTCAAGGATCAGAGGTATTTAATAAACAAGATATATGTGCTAAGTGTGCTTATTTGTATTGGGGTGCCATTAATTCTATGTCCTCTGAGTAGACAGAGGTATAGAATATATTTATGTGTACACTCACAGAGACACACAAATTTCAATCATTCTTTGTTTTTATATCTATTATTTTTTACTGAAACACTGTTTCAGAATTCTAGTAAAGCAATGGCTTCAGAAATAGGTTATATTTCATATATCATGCAATGATCCTAATACAGAGATTCTTCTTGGAATATTATTACCCAGGTATCATACTAATCATGACAGAGAAAGGTTAATACACTTTCCTTTATCCTCTGCTGTTTTACCTTCTCTTTCACACTGCTCTTCTTTAAACTTTTTGATTTCCTCCACCAAAAGTTGTATTTAGGTTTAATTTACTTTTAACAGTTACCTAACACACAAAACTAGTGCTAACTATCTTTATTGAAGTATCAGTCTATCGATTCAATAATTGCAAGGCTACCGTTTTCTAAACTACTCTAGAAAAATCCAAAAACTTCAAGTGCATCTATTCTATTGAGTGTGAAGTGAGACTCTGCTGATTTTTATAGGTATAGCTATTTGAGAGAATTCAATCCTGGAAAAAACAAATAAATAACTTTGCTTTCTTAGAAGTTTTAAATAGATATTGTAGAACTCTTCAAGACTCATTATTTTTGTACTTAGAAAGTAGATTGGATTGTTTGCAAACGTGGGTTTTTGTATTCTTCAACAACGTAAGATTCCTGCATAATATGGTTACATCATATATAGTAAAAGTAAAAATACTTGCCTACAGTTTATTAAGAGAATAAATCTGTTATATTGCATACAGATAAGCACTGTTATCAGAAAAATTTCCCTGCACTTTGAAGAATTATATGGGGGCTATTGTGAAAAAAATCAATAAATGGAATGTTTGAAAAATAATATCTAAGGCATACAACAAATAAATCGGACCAGATTTTGATGATTGTTCCTTCACACACGACATACATTTCCGATGTCTAATTTTGCCTGGTTTTTCACTTATTCTGAGAAAATTTGTTAACCTTTCAAAAAATAAAAATAATAAGTATAAATATTCATGTCCCATCAAAACTTGTTCAACAGCAGGATTAAATTAAGTGAAATTTAAACTATTTCACCTTTTTCCTGCCTATCCCTTCACACCTGAAAAATAGGAGAAAAATTTTATAAATTAGAATACCACCTTACCCACCTCACAGAGTTGTTATACAGATTAATTAATTAAAT
>NW_012150975.1:848228-849554 GCF_000956105.1 Propithecus coquereli
AAACCATGGCAAAATCCATTGGTATTTATTTTTTTAAAGTACTTGGTAATATAAATTACTGATTTTTTACTTTTTGTTTTAGAACAAATTAAAATTAGCATCAAAATCCATTGGGAATGCATAGCAGTTTTTGACATTTAACTCAATATATTCTATATAAATTCTTGCAAATATATGATTGCTATGTTGTTGTTGTCTAAGAAATATATATATTCAAAATGATACTTGCTTATTTTTCTTGTTTACTCTTTTAATCATTAATTTTAACTTGTCTCATTTTTATAATAGATAATCCCATGTAGAAGTTAGATAAGTCCATCATGTTAGTTGCCTCCAATTTGCTATTTATTTTGTACGTATATTTTATACTCAGATTAAAGCTCCAGTGATGTTCTGTGAAGTGAAGAATATTTCTTCTATATTTACAGAAAAGCAAAGATATATATGTGAAGTATTGAGGAGGATAATGACTATGCCTTTTAAAAATAATAATAAAGTTTTATTGCAATTAAGAGTTACAAAAGCTACCGCATCCTCCTTTTTCCTGCCTATCCCTTCACACCTGAAAAACAGTAGAAAAATATTATAAATTAGAATTTATAGTATCCTTTCTAATATTAGACTTAGGCACTCTGAAGAAATAATAGGTCTTTACTTGTGTAGCTGGGATGTCCTGAGATGACTGATAATTTTTAAGACTCTATCACTGTGGGGTCATGAGACTATATTGCTGAAAATTCAAACTCATGCAGTGGTGAACACGTAGACTTCCATCCTTGTTTTTTCTTAATGTATCATGCCATTAAGGATATATATTTTTAACCGTTTCTAATCTGGGGCAACTCAAAATAGCGTTGTGCATCTATCACATTTACCTCTCTGTCATAAGCAATTATGCTTGAAACTGTATTCTTAAAAGAATCTTGGTTTGAAATAATGATAGTACCCTGTTGTCTGGCAGGAAGTGACCCTCAGTGAAATCAATGCATCGATTGACGTATAAATTCTTATTGAAGAGGCTCATAAGTTTATCTAAAATATTTTGTTTCCATGGATAAATCTAATGTTTTACAAATTTGAAATGCTTTTGTGAACATCTCTCAGATTTCCTTTTTTTCCCCATCTTATAGTGTATGTTTTATTTATGTGCTTTATGTATCTGTTAAGAATTCAAGACAAGTTTACCAACTTTAGAAAAGTGAAAAAAGAAGTTACAGTCTTTCCAAGTATTTAAGATAACCTTTTTTATGGTTTCTTCCTCCCATTCCCTGATTAGATGTTTTATTATATTTGGTTTCCCTCTTTTATCTATTTTATTTTATTTTT
>NW_012150975.1:850248-853296 GCF_000956105.1 Propithecus coquereli
CTTCTTATCATTATGGAAATTAATTATTGATATATTAAACTTGGCAAATAACTCTTTAAAAAACCTTTAGGAGACTTCAAATGACTCCCATCTTCTTCTCAAAGCATGAAGTATTACTTCAGATACTATGTTTTCCAGAGATCTAATTCTGGAGACTCTGGGCGTAGTTCTTCAATTCTGTATGCAGAATGAAGTTATCTTCACACGACTGCTGTGTGTCTGTGTCTCTGCATGTATGTATGTATGTAAGAGAGACAGACAACCATAAGTTGCCAAGTTACCTTGCACAATCTAATCTCCATGTCTTTGGATGTTCAAATATAGGAGCACAAGCAAACTTTATTAGATCTGAAATGACATGTAGATTTTAGTAATATGAACTGATCTATTTTGTTCTCTACTTACCTTATTAATGTTGGTTGCTTTCCGAAAGTGGAAAAAATCATTGTTGGACATATTTCTTTGGTTTCTGAGTCAAACAATGATGTTATCTTATGTCCTAGGGCATTTTATCAAACTTATTAAAAAGTTAAATGTGTTTCATTTAAAAGGAACCATCTGATGTCTTCCTAATCAACTGCATACAAGTGATGATGCATCATTCTGATATTATGTGTACTAAAATTGAAATAAGTCATAATCACCCATTATATTTCCATATACTTTCCTAGTGGTACATGAAGTGATTTTATGTAACACATAGATGAACCCTTTAATTTAAATAGTCATATTTTTAATAGTGATATATTAATTTTATGTGTACATAAAAATATAACTTGCATAAAATACTAATAAATTGATACTAATGTTTGGGACAAATCTAAGAAAAAGTGGTTTGAATTAAAGGAAAACATTAAGTAAACTAATCATACCCATTCAAATTACACATGGAAAAATTTTTGAAGATAATATGCAAATGACTAAAACTTGAAAACCACTGAACTAACTAGAAACAAAGAGGATTCTGAAGGTAAATCTAATATTCTAATGCATGCAATATTGGACTCACCAGATTATTGATAAATTGTCAAATATTTTGATCTTAGATTAAGCAGACTTAAAGGTAACATTTACCAATTGTAATCTATAATTTAGAAGATATAACCCATTTGGACATGGTTTTATATGTAAACACATACATATACATGTATACACACATATATATAAATTCTCTCATTTGCTATGCATTAGTGTCAGCATGAAGATTTTTATTGAAGATTATAATTTTTCTGCTTTTATCATTTTAATAGGATCTCACTGTCTTTACCAAATTGATATAATCAGAAGCCCTGTTTTTAGCAACAACTTCATAATGGATATGAATAACACATTTTATTTCCTCTATCTTACTAATATAGTTACCAAAAGCCACAAAGAAAATGAGCTTACCAAGATTGAATAGGAACATTTCCTAACATACATATTTTTAAAATCTGAGGTTTTTTCTATTTTTATTTTAGTAATACAGTTGATGGGAAGAGAATTGTATTGCACTAAAACAGGAGACTTCATTATTTGCAGTAAAGGTTTTATAAAGATGCATAAGCACACCATGTCTTCATGGTAGAGACACGATGTAGTTAAATCATCTCTCCAAGTGAAATATACGGAGATGAGAGTTGCAAATAATCCACACTCTTGCAGCTACACAAGAAAATTTCCCAAAGGACACAGGATAAGTCTAAGCAAGAGGGGCATATGTCTCATCCAAGAAAGGATTACATAGCATCACATCTGGTTGTCCCAGCTAGAAGGACGCTTCCTCATGCAATTAATATGTGAGAGTGTAAATATCATTTGGAACAGAGAGACAAATGGTATGGACTCTAGTTTGAGAGACAAATTACAGTAGAACTTTGGAGGGTTTTGAGAAGATGACAATGAAGGGACTCATATGTCTAAGGACGTGAGTAATGCATAAAAAGGATGTCTATGGTCCTATATTTTTGTGTTTGTGATTATCTTGAACACTGATTAACTTGGACACTTTCATTTTCTTCCATTCTTGTGAACTAGAATAAGTAAACAAAGGGTTCACAAATTTTCAACCTTATCTGTTCTGTATATGATAATTCATGGGAGGAACATTGGATAAAGAAAAAAGCAAAAGTCAATTTCTGAATTTCTATATAGCTTTATGATTGGTTCAATCATTTATGATTCATTCCAGAACATAGTACCATAAATGCTCCCCTTGTCTTTTGAAACTGTCAAATAAAGGCTGGCTTTCTTCCCAGCAGCAGCAGAAGTTGTATGTGCCCAGCGGCACATGTTGTGTGTGTGTCTGTGTGTGTGTATGTATGCAGTTCAACATTTAGTAGATACTTTTAAAAAACACATTATCTTGGTAGTAATTATACACTTCTTCTCTGAATCCTTTGTTCTGTTTGTTTTTTTGTGTTATAAAAGACAATTTGTTGGTGAAACACTGCAATTCATTGGCCATATTCTAAAATCATTTGAATGAATTCACACTAAGAAACTGTTAGTGTAATCATATAAATTTTGTATAAACTTAGAATATTTTTGAAGGCAAGAGAGAACACTAATAATTGTTCTTGTACAATAGGCAGGAATTGAAACTATCCCAGGCAAAGTGAAACATCCAGTCATGCTATCTGTGATCAATGTAGTTCTTCTATGAGGCAGACATTGTGAGTCTAAAGGCATTTCCTGTTATGTTTGATCATATCATGTCTTTACAAAACCTTTCCTGCACATAATGAAATCTCCCATTTTAGTATATATAGTTCCCTTATAATCAGTTGCACTATCAAAAACATGGAAGAACTCAATTTTAATAAAGCGTATATTAGGAAATTTTCTTTGCACTTACCGTTGCCTTAGCCTGGAATGACTTTTTTATGATACATACACAGTTTTATTTCAAATTGTTGCCGAATATGTATGTGTCTGTAAATACACATGTATTTATAACTTTAGAACAAATATGCATGTTCGAAATCAGTAGAACTAACTTTTTCACTTTTCTTTTTATTCTCTCTTTCTCCAATTACAGTGCATGCTTTACGATAACACACAATTTTA
>NW_012150975.1:854311-859276 GCF_000956105.1 Propithecus coquereli
GGGTCTCGCTCTTGCTGAGGCTGGTTTCGAACTCCTGAGCTCAAACAATCCGCCCGCCTCGGCCTCCCAGAGTGCTAGGATTACAGGCGTGAGCCACCGTGCCCGGCCTGGAACTTTTAAAAGAGCAATTTATTCATCCTCAAAATAGGAAAAATTCACAAACATTGTGAATTTTTGTGAAAGTCAAATGGATAGACAATGTAGAGTGCAGAACACAGATTTTAGTACATGGTAAATACACAACAAATGTTAGATGTTATCAGAAATAACAGTGATATTTATTTTAGAAGATTAGGTTAGGAATGGAATATACAGAACTCTTCACACTTTTTAGTATGGTTCCTCAAGGCTGCCTCTAAGAAACCATACAATTGGCATTCAAAAAGAAATCTCTTTCATCAGTTCTAGATTGGAAATCCTAACGTTCATAGGACATGCACTTAAACTTCCCACAACAGGAAACTGGATAAATGAGCTGGAATATTTCATCTCTAATTCTGACCTTCCTGAAAATGGAATTCTGATTCTTCAGTGCAGCATTGATCGGTAGTTTACCTCTGTTCTAATCAACTGTGTTTGGAGATGGAGTAATACTTTCCAGTCCTGACATTTAGAAGCTAGCTATTTAATGTACAAGACCATAACGAGACAGAAGTAGCAAAGCTAATGTCTGCATTTCCATGTTTAAGGATTTCAAGGCAGCAGTTTCCCAATATTGATACATGTGATTTATAAAACCACAAAATATCTTACTGATATAGGCAAACTAAGGATTACAAGCACTTGGACAACATTCTGTAATATATGACCTAAGATAAGAACTGTAAATGGCCAGTGTTCCTGAGTTATACCTGATTCCCGTTAATGATTTTTCTCTAGTGTTGCTCTTTTAATTTCATACACTTCATACTATTTGCTCTTTTCATTTCTTAATTTGCATTTCAAGTATAATCCCTGGGCGAAGAACATTTAATGTATGAAACACTTAAAATTACAAACTAACCAGAAGACAGGGACAATCAAACATCCACTATGCACAATGAGTTCTTTAGTAATAGAAAAAGTTCATTGAAATGACATTGGGCAATGATTTGCAAAAGTTATTGAATGGATTTTATCAAAATCTGAGTAGTCTTTCTACTGCCACTGAGACCCAGATTTGGCTATTGCTTTCCAGAAGCATTTGTCCTCAAGCAGACTCTGGCATCCTGTTGAAATGTGTCACCACCGTTGCTGAGGGGGCATATCACATGCTTCAGATATGTTGGGATTCAAAAAAAAAAAAAAATTAAGAACATTTCAACTAGGAATGCTAGAGAACATCACAGTTTATTCTTGCTGCTGTGATACACCTTTTAAACTTACCTGAAAAAAAGAATTAGTACTAATAATACATAGATACATGCACAAAATTATGCTAGCTCTTGATTGAAAATAAAACAGGAAATCAATTATTTTAAGGAAAGAGGCAACTGATAGGGAGAATTTTATTAGAGCAAAATTTTACTTGGCCCTATAATGTTTCAACAGGCGGCTGAGTTATGGGTCACCATTATCTGTGAAAAGAAATATCGAGCACAAAGAATAAGGTCCATTCGTATGAGTGCTAGAGAATATCCATGAATTATATACCTGATTATCATAGGGATCAATTTATCTCATAATACAATAAAAATGTTTAAACCTCTAATACACACTTACTAAAAGGCGTTACTGGTCTGTATTCCCCACTGGAAGAGATCCACCATTTGAATATACAGATTAAGTTTGGCAAATAAGTGTAGTAATCTAAGTGATATTAAATGGCAGAAAAGAGTGAGAAGTGTCTGGGTTATAAAACGGGGCAAAGTTTCATTTCCTGATTAAAGCAAAACCCAGGTACTCAGGTACCCAAAGTGATAACCTGTTAAATTCGATTGAGAAATAAATTCAGGGAATTATATTCATTTATTTCTCAGCTCCTCTCCTTAATTCTTCATCTGAATGTCAGATCAAAACATCTAGGTGACAGGATTTAGACTTCAGTACTGTTTTAATATGAGAAATAATAATTTCCTGGAATAACTAGTTTTGCTAACACTTGTGTTTCTCTCTGCTACAGTCATAGCTTTGGTTACTGGGGGACAGTTACGCACATAAAGAAAGCTCCATTCAAGACAAATGAAATGTGAAACACTCAGTCCCTTCCCTCAGTAAAGAAGCAAATTTCATATTTAGTGGATCACGTCCAGGCCAGAGGATTATTTAAATTCTGTTATTCTTCCTTTGAGTGTTTTTAAGTGAGTTGTCGAAAAGAAATATTTACCTTGATTTTGCCGTCTATATTATAGCTCTGTTGTTAGAAAAATATTTAGCTACTTTGCTTTCTTTCCAGAATGAAGTGTTTTCTGCATTTGCATTTATAATGTTTTTCTGTTTTTCAATATCCTATTCTGAAATGTTTATGGAAAACTTTTCAAAATTCAAATAGGTTCAATGGTAAAGGAGTTCATAATATTCAATGGTATTATATTATGAATCACTCTACCTTGTTATTGTACTGAGAAGATTTTTGAGTACAAATAATAGAACAAATAACCATTAACTTTGCTTTATTCCTGGAAAACATTTAATATCAGGATCCTTCAAAATTAATAGTGAATTTTTAAAAGATTTATAAAATGATCCTTACAAAGAAGCAAAGGAAACAATGGATAGCAGGTACTTGTATAATATGGTTCAATCCACAGGCCTACATATCTCACACTCACATGTGCACACATGCACACACACAGAGAAATGAGTATCTCAAGTATAATATTGAAGGATGGACAAAGAGGAAGGATTTTGTAAGAAATCTGTACAAAGCAAATGATTGTTACTTTGTTAAAAAAAATCACAAAAATAATGAAAAAAGAAATAATGAAAGTCAGAGTCTGACTTGAATTTAGGGTTTGACAAATTGTTTCAAATGAATTCAGTTCGACCTGGATTTATGCACAATAATAAATTAAGAATATTGGTAGAGGGATATAAGCAATTTATATTTGTAAATGGAAGTTCATAAGATATGATGAGGATCTGGTAAAGAATCACAAGTAACTTCTTTTAGCTCTCTCTCTCTTTAAAAAAATGTGTATTTCAAGAGAATATATCAAGGATTTTAGGTTTGCATGAGTTTTAAGCAAGTAAATATCTCAAGTAACAGCAGCTTAAAGTTTTTTTCATCCCTGATGTGCTGATAGAAATCATGACTTCTCAGAAAAGAAACTACATTTTCTGCCTCAGCTCAGTTCAATTTGGGAGTTGAGAATAAATGTTTCTATAATTGCTTATTACCGTTGCCCTTGCCTTTACAGATTGCTGGCTATGGAAAGTGGGAGAGAAAGTCCACAGTGGCACAAATGAAGTCAATTTGTGGAGCGGTAAGCTTTGTTCTCGTTTTCTATTTTGTAACTTCTAATTCTGGAACATAAAGGAACATCGTAGATAAATTTTGCAGAGGGAAATCCTTGGGTTACTTTAAGATTATTCAGTGAGTACAAATAAATGCTTCGCTTTGCAGAAGCAAAAATAGAGAAATGATTTTAGAATTGGTAAGGTTTGAGAGTTTACTCTGATTGCATGTACTGCCGACTGTTGATAAAATTGATGTGGGTTTCATGGATAGAATTTACATTAACATTTACATTAGTGCTATGAAAATATAAAGATTAAAGTAGTTCTATGGTTTTGCTGAAGTTCATTACCATTAGTTATTAATGAAAGGAGTACATTTAGTCCTTCCTAATGTTAATAACTTTGCATCATTTTAATAACTCTAGACATTCAAAGAGGAAATAATATGCTTTTTAAATGAGACACTAAGAATCATCAAATAATGGGTGTTGGTGGTTTACGTAATAAAAGCTGCTCTCAGTATTTGGAATGGCTCTCTAACCTCATGCGTCTCTCTGTGAAGAAATCCACATCAAGGCGACTTTCCTGACTTCCTGACCTACCCCACCCTGACCTACCCCACATGACCGACATCTTCTTCACTTTTGCTGACAGACAAAAAAATTAGTCATCTGATTGATAGGTGACATTCATTTGCCTCCACGTTTAATGAATAGAGAAAAATCTGTAAATCTTTGGTCACTAGGTCTCCACTCCTCTCTTTCCATCTCTTCTCTGGTCATTATAAGGAAGATATACTTAATACATGTGTCTGTTGAGAGGAATCCAGTCTTCTCCCATGTGGAATACACTAACCTCAACCCAGAGAGGATGAATATTGTGGGTTAACACGTTTACCCACAAATTTAAAGCTACATTCTCCAGTCGGCTTTCATAAAAATACCTGATATTTTACTTTCTGAGCTAGATTTTTCTTTCTTCTGTGTCTTAGTTATCAATTGGCCCTAATTTTTCAAATGAAAAAACTGAGTGTCATTTATTCTCCCCTTATATCCAAATGAATAAAAAGGACTTCTTAACATTTATATTGTTGTTTTTGTTTGGAAAGAAAAAGAAAATGTAGCTGTTCTAGATGTGTTCACATAATAGGCAATTTTCTTTTTTTCTTTCTTTCTTTTTATTATTTTTTATTTTATTTCAAAAAATGGGAAGTAAAAGTGTTTTTTATTGTGCGGATAAATTGTGTCATGCTGAAGTCAGGGCTTTCAGTGTAACCATCACCAGAATAGTGTACATTGTGCTCAACAGGTAGATTTTTATCACTCATCTCCCTCCCATTCTCCCCATTTCTTAGTTTCCAGTGTCCATTACTGACTGTTCTTTATGCCCATATATTTCCTTAGTTTAGCTCCCACTTATAAGTGAGGACATGCGGTATCTGTTTGTCCCTTCCTGAGATACTTCCCTTAGGATAATGGTCTCCACTTCCATCCATGTTGCTGCAAAGGACATTATTTCATTACTTTATATGGCTGAGTAGTATTACATGTGTGTATACATATATACTGTGTGTGTGTGTGTGTGTGT
>NW_012150975.1:860869-862409 GCF_000956105.1 Propithecus coquereli
GAGTGCTGTAAATAATAAAATAAGAAAACTGTAAAATTGACTAAATGCAGGAATTGGATATGAGCCCTGAGGATATAACACTAGGTGCTGAAAAGCTGGTACCCTCTGTGATGCTGCACAACATTTGGTCTAAGTGTTGAATTTTATACCCTGGGACAAAGCTGACTAGAACAATATGATTGGTATAAACACAAAGAAAATAATCAGGCTACAAAATCAATTTACACAAATTGGTAGTATTCCTATATGCCAACAAGAGTCAAGTTGAAAATCAAATAAAAGACTCAATACTTTTCACAATAGCAACAAAAAAAATAAAATACCTAGGAATGTATTTAACCAAGGAGGTAAAAGATCTCTACAGGGAGAACTATGAAATACTAAGGAAGGAAATCACAGAGGGCATAAACTAATGGAAAGCATCTTGTGCTCATGGATCGACATAATCATCATTGTTAAAATGTGACACTACCCAAAGTGATCTACAGATTCAATGCAATCCCCATTAAAATAACAAGATCATCTTTTGGAGGTGTAGAAAAAATGATTCTACAACTCACATGGAACCAGAAAAGAGCCCAAATACCCAAGGTAGCCTTAAGCAAAAAGAATGAATTGAGAGGCATCACTTACTGGATTTCAAGCTATACTACAAGGCCATAGTAACCAAAACAGCATGGTACTAACACAAGAACAGAGACATAGACCAATGGATCAGAACAGAGAACCCAAATATAAAACCATCCTCATATAGCCATCTTTGACTAATCAGACAAAAACATACGCTGGCGAAAAGAGTCCCTATTCAATAAATGGTGCTGGGGAAATTGGATAACCACATGTAGGAGACGGAAATAGGATTCACACCTCTCACCTCTGACAAAAATCACCTTATAATGGATAACGGACTTAAACCTAAGGTATGAAACTATAAGAATTCTAGAAGAAAATATTGGAAAAACTCTTATAGACATTGGCCTAGGGAAAGAATTTATAAGAAGATACCAAAGGCAATCACAGCAACAACAAAAATAAATAAATGGAACCTGATCAAATTAAAAAGCTTCTACACACTCAAGGAAACTATCAATAGAGTGAATAGACAACTTACAGAATGAGAGAAAAGATTTGCATGCTACACATCTGATAAAGGGCTGACAACTAGAATGTACTAAGAACTCAAGCAAATCAGCAAGAAAAAAATCAAACAGCCCCATTAAAAAGTGGGCAAAAAACATGAATAGAAACTTTTCAAAAGAAGATAGAGTAATGGCCAATAAACATATGAAGAAATGTTCAACATCTCTAATCATCAGGGAAGTGCAAATTAAAACCATAGTAAGGTGTTACATGATTCCAGTGAGAATGGCTTTTATCAAAAAAATTCCAAAATGACAAATGCTGGCATGGATTCAGGGAGATAGGAACACTTATGCACTGTTGTTGGTACTGCAAACTAGTCAACCTCTATGGAAAGCAGTGTGGAGATACCTCAAAGAACTCAAAGTAGAACTGCCATTTGATCCAACAATCCCACTAC
>NW_012150975.1:863314-864898 GCF_000956105.1 Propithecus coquereli
TTAAGAATTATCTACTACTCAGAGGCCAGTAGCTGCCTGCTTGCTGGTGAAAATGATTGTGGCAGTTAATGTGTTAACTAATGTTAACTAGTGTTAACTTCAACACTTAAGACTATTGTGTTAGACTGCTCTAAAGCCTTGGCAATCAAGCTAAAGCCGTTGGGACTTTGCAGAGCAAAAAAATCATTAGATAAAATAGGAGAACTCACAGGCTGACAGATATAGCCAAACAAGATACTTGGTTGTGGTTGTTCATCCAAAGAATTGACCGGATGCAAGTAAACTGGAAACCCACTCACATTTTAAGGAAATTGTACTACCGGAGAAATATCTCACTGACTTGGCAACAACCTGTAACCTTTCCACAAAGGATCATCTCCAGATTTACAAACTCACACGAATTAAAATTGGGTTGTGAAAGCTGCGTATTCACTAGGGAATATACCTTCCCCCAATGTTCACCCCAGACTTTGCCATAGAGGCCCCACATAGGGCAGAAGTAGTCACTGTGGAAAATAATAGACAAGGCAATGATTCCAAATATCAGCATCAGAAATGTCCTCTTTTGATATAGCAGAGGCCCTCACTATTGCACCCAGAGTGTTAAACAGGGTTTTAGACCAACGGCAGTTGTGTATTTCCTGTTCTCTCTTTGATTGATTTAGAGCTTGTATTTTTAATTGCTATCATTCTGTTGTTTAGCCTTCATTTAATATTGTTACGTTCAGGGACAAAATATGTTTTAGATTATTTGTCTTTATTACGTACAAGAGCTACATCCAGTCCAATGCAGAGAAAAATGTATTGCCCAGATGTTGAAAGTTATGAATTAGCTATATGGTCTTTGGATTGTCTACTTCAAGAGGGCAATGATTATTCTCCACATTGGAATAAATATTATGGAAACCAGAGCCCCTGGAATGTCATGGATTAGTAGAAATGGGACACTTAGAAAAGTACATACATATGCCCAACACTCTTTACTTGGCTTAAAGAAAGGATATAGTTTGTGATATACCTTGAACAAAGAAGAGTAAATGTAATTTCAGAGCAAATGTGGTTCTCTAATACTTGTATAGTCCCTCATAAAGTGCCCCGTGTGAGGTGTGAGTGAACTTATGTCTCAGTAATAGGTGGGCCACTGCCAAATCAGAAAAACTCTTCAACATTTCTGAAATTAGCTTTTTATACCTTTACAATTTGGTGTTTCATACCATCAATATCTTTTCCTTAATTACAGCATTGCACAGGACCAACACTTCACCGCAATAACCACATCGTTTATCTCCTTCCACTAAGTGTACATGTTTCAGGTATGATGTTTCCTAGCGAGTGTAGATGAACAATTCATTATAATCTGCATTTCAAGGCCTAGGGTCTTTCTAGACCCCAGCAGCACACAGATTTTGAGATGAACTAGCTTCAGTATTTTAAAAGAATTCAGCACAGGTTCTTCTTCATAGGTTTTAAAATTGCAGTCTTAGCATGGCATACAATGTGGGTCAAATGTGTGTACCGTAGTTAAGACATTAACTGCCATGCGAGTTGTATTTAACTCATGCTAGTTTCGAGCCCGGGGCCTCA
>NW_012150975.1:865029-865952 GCF_000956105.1 Propithecus coquereli
GTGCTTACCCAATATCTATGTTCCTTCTTTCCTTCTAATACCTACATTTTTTACAGGGCACCATTTCTTCTCTTTTTTTTTTGCATCTAGGAGAGTTATGTTACACAGTTTTATATATTTAAAGTTAAGGCAGCTAGCACCTTCTCAAAGAGTTTGGTATTATGAGATAAATTGAGCCCCACCCACCCTCCTTCAAAATAATTATTTGTTAAAGTCCTAACAGCCTAGTTCCTCAGAATGTGACTGTTTTTGGAGATAGGCTCTTTAAAGAGGTGATTAAGGTGAAATGAGGTCATATGGGTGGGACTTAATCTAGTATGGCTGGTGTGTTTGTAAGAAGAGAGGATGAGGACACAGACATGTACTGAGAGAAGAGAATGCAAAAAACGAATGTAGAACAGTTATTCGCAAGCCAAAGAGAAAGGTTTTCAGAGGAAACCAACCCTGCCTACACCTTGGTCTTGGATTTCTATCCTTCAGAACTGTGAGAAAATATCATATATATTAATATTTTGTTAAGCCACCCAGTCTATGGCACTTTCTTATGGCAGCCCTAGAAAATGAATACAGTTGGCTTTATTGAGAGTACCGCCCCTTTTTGCATGTCACTGCATTGTCCTTCACCCAGCATGGAACATGGACAGGTGGCCAGAGAGGCAACAACCACCTTGTTTTCATGGGATGGAAGAATGGAAATATGCATGGAAATTGGGCCTTTGGTGACACCGTAGGGCTAAAACCTAGGACTATATAGGTGTTGATGGACATTGTGGCTTGACTGCCTGAATATGAATCCTGGATTTATCACTCATGCCCCACGTTAGTTTACTTAACTTCTTCCTGTACCTTTATTTTCCTGTATATGAAATATGAATAATAACTAACTCCCAGCATTGAAATGAGGATAAAATGAAGTAATATGT
>NW_012150975.1:866767-888919 GCF_000956105.1 Propithecus coquereli
AATATTTCATATATAATATATAGAGAAACCATAACCTGCTGAACTTTTTCAAAGGAAATATATTAGCAACATTCAAGAATGGGTCAAGAAAACTAACTGCCTACTTGTATTTATGAGAAGGAAAGTTATTTACAAAAGAAAAAAAATGTGAATGAGGTTATACTTCCAGTTAATTATCACAACTAAAGATTATCCTTCAAACCATAAGTTGCTTTGTTAGATATTTTCTTTTTTTTAACATTTTATTTTGAATGGCAGTGAGTGATTTCAGTGCCTGTACAAAGCATATGCCATTTCATATGGAATTCAACATTATTGGAGAGCGAAAGGAAGTTGCTACGGCAACGAAAGCTCAAAAATAATACCTCCACTTAGAAGACTTTTTAACCCTCACTTTTTTAATGGAAAAAGACTCAAACTCTATAACATAATTTAAAGAGGTTTATTCTGAGCCAAATTTGTGTGACGGCCTGGAGCTCATGGCCTCAAGAGGTCCTGATAAAATGTGCCTGCAGTAGCTGGGTTACAGTTTGGTTTTACACATTCTTGGAGACAGGAATTACCTGTAAGACCCACAGTCAACACATGGATGGGCATGTTGGTTTGGGGTGGGAGCAGGCTTACAGATTATAGGTGGGTTTAAAGATTCTTTTATTTTTAATTGGTTGAAGACATGAAGCTTTGTCTAAAGGCTGGGAATGCTTTAACTTAAGGATGTCTGTTAAGCAGAGACAGACCACACAGGACATTTACCAAAACTCAAGTGATTTGTTGAGTAAATTGATGGCTGCAGGTGTGGTTTAAGCTTTGTCTTGTATACTCTTAGGCCTGTGAATGATTTCGCATCTCATTGTCACAGAGGAAATCTCCAAAAAGGGAGGGGGGGCATGATGAGGCGTGTCTGATCTCCCTTCCATGGCCAGCAACTCAGCTTTAGAGTTCGTTTTGTGGGGTCTCATTGGTCAAGAGGGGGTTCTTTCAGTCAGCTGGGTGGGAGGGATCAAGATTTTATTTTAATTCACAACTTCAACATGGCCCTCAGCAGGAACATGCAACATAGAAACATTTGATCTGGACTCCAAAATGTGACACATACTTGCCTTCAAACTCCCTAGAGATAAGCTTTGTATCTCTACTTCTTTGGTGTATAGCACAAAGTGTATCCATTTTCTGTCATTCAAGAGAACATGTGCCAGTTGGCTCCATCCACTTGGACCTGGGAAACTGCCTGGATGTGGCATTATGGGAATTATGACACGAACTATATTTTTTTGCTGTACATTCTGTGCCTGAGGAAATGGCAACCAGAGCTGTCCACAGAGTGACTAGAACCACCGTGAGATGGGCCAGGCAGAGATTCTGCACATTGTCTGACCCCTTGAGTCCCCATTCTGATCTCAATGGTGGTGTGTGTTCCCAGGGACTTGAGGGGTTCCTTTATGATATCAAATAACTCTTGGGAAATTCGGGTGTCGTCTTCTCTACAGTTCTCTGAATGAGCTGTGAGGACTATCCATAGTGTATTCTGATTATTAGTGGCTAAGAGTCCACATTATTTAATAGTTTAACTTAAGCTGAGTTTTTGCCAAACAGACCTAAACATTTTGGGATTCATTGGCCAAACAACCCCTTAGAAGGCTGTCCAGTTATTTAATTCATAGGTACCCTATCATCAGTTATCCATGGACCACCACACACCAGGACCATCTGCTTTCCATAGAGATTGACTAGTTTGCAGTACCAACAACAGTGCATAAGTGTTCCTATCTCTCTGTATCCATGCCAGCATTTGTCATTTTGGGATTTCTTTGATAAAAGCCATTTTCACTGGAGTCAGGTGACAGCTCAATGTGATTTTGATTTGCATTTCCTTGATGATTAGAGACATTGAACATTTTTTCATATGTTTATTGTCCATTAGTCTATCTTCTTTGAAAAGTTTCTGTTCGTGTTTTTTGCCCACTTTTTAATGGGATTGTTTGATTTTTTTTCTTGCTAATTTGCTTGAGTTCTTTGAACATTCTAGTTGTCAGCCCTTTATCAGATGTGTAGCATACAAATATTTTCTCCCATTCTGTAGGTTATCTGTTCACTCTATTGATAATTTCCTTGGCTGTGCAGAAGCTTTTTAATTTCAACAGATCCCATTTATTTATTTTTGTTGTTGCCAAAGAAGATGCTTTGGCATCTTCTTATAAATTCTTTCTCTAGGCCAATGTCTATAAGAGTTTCTCCAATATTTTCTTCTAGAATTTTTATAGTTCCATGCCTTATGTTTAAGTCTGTTATCCACCGTGTGTTGATTTTTGTGAGAGGTAAGAGGTGCAGATCCTATTTCAGTCTCCTAAAGTGTGGCTATCCAATTTCCCCAGCACCATTTATTGAATAGGGACTCTTTTGCACAGTGTATATTTTTGTCTGCTTTGTCAAAGATTGGTTGGCAATATGAGGATGCTTTTTTATCTGGGTTCTCAGTCCTGTTTCATTGGTCTATGTCTCTGTTCTTGTGCCAGGACCATGCTGTCTTGGTTACCATAGCCTTGTAGTATAACTTGAAGTCTGGTAAATTGATGCCTCCCAATTTTTTCTTTTTCTTTAAGGTTGCTTTGGCTATACAGGATCTTCTCTGGTTCCATATGAAGCATAGAATTATTTTTTCTAGATCTGCAAAAAATGGTGTTTGTATTTTTATGGGGATTGTAATGAATCTGTAGATCACTTTGGGTAGTATAGACATTTTAACAATATTGATTCTGCTGATCCATGACTATGGTATGATTTTCCACCTGTTTATGTCCTCTGCTATTTCCTTCTTCAGTGTTGTGTAGTTCTCCCTTAGAGGTCTTTCACCTCCTTAGTTAAATACATTCCTAGGTATTTTATTTTCTTTGTTGCTATTGTGAAAGGTGTTGAGTCTTTGATCTGGTTCTCAGCTCGACTGTTGTTGGCATATATGAATGCCACTTATTTCTGTACATTGATTTTGTAACCTGAGACTTTACTGAATTTATTTGTCAATTTTCTGATTTTCATCTGTCTATGGCTGGCAATTCAAGTCTTTAGATTATTCTTTGTGCATTTTTGAAAATTGTATCTAGGGCACTGGAATCAGTCAGCACATGCCACATTATTGTAATTGCCCAGTTCTACAAGTCACTTGACAACTTAACCTCAACTAGCAGTTCAACCCATGCGACTACAGAAAACTGCAATGCTATTGAATGCCATGGACTACCAGAGACTCATTTTTCCCTGGTTAGGGGGCTACAGGTGCACTTGCTATAGATGTGCTTAACCTAATGCCAGAATATCAGTTTGAGCGTGTATTTCCTGGGGTCCCTCCTGGTATAAGTTCCTATATCTTTCATAATTCCAGCATAAAACAACCCATTTGAAGAAATAAATTTAAAAAAAAAAAGTTTAACAAAGCGGCTATTTCCAAAGGTGTGGGCAAAGCTGATGATGATGCCAAGTATCTGGCAAGGGCTACAGTTGACGGTGTGAGGGTGCGTAATGAGAGTTGTAGCCACAGTTAAAAAATAAAACTTTCTCTGATCTACAGCCCAGGCTTTCCATTGGCCAATAATCATGAAAAGCTGGGTGCAAAGAAGCCTGAATAATGCAGCATAGAGATATCCGCCTCTCAGGGCATAGGACAGAGCAGAAAAAAGTGGAGAGTAGATGCAGAGAGGAAAACATCATAATATCTCTGCCCCCTCCAAAGCCCCACAGCCCCTCCCCTTCACTGGTAGCCGTGCACAGGACCTATGAGCACACATCCATGATCATGGCTGTGATGCTCCAGCCCTTCAGCTTGTCCTCCACAATTACCATACACAGCCCTGTCCAAGGGAAATGATCAGATGTACTGAATTTCCAGCTAGGAGCAAAATCTAGTGATCTCAAGGCATTGTGTGAAGTAGAAGAATAGAGTGATGACTCTGAAATTGGCCAAACTACAGAAAATTTTCCTTCTTCCTTTGCAGTCTTAGGATGATGTTTTATAGATAAAGAGATGAATTTAGTGCACTAAAGGTTTGTGTTTGGACAGCAGCAAGGGGGCTGAGGGGTCAAAGCAATATTATCCTGAATCATCAATATTCTCTAGAGTGCATTTGCTTCCTTTGGCATCCTTTTAAAACTACAAACAGTTATCCTAAAAATAATGTTACAGTCAGAATATAAAGTCACTGAGGTGTGTAAGAAACAGTGTGTTTGTAACAAAGTAAAGTTGTACAGTGCCCACGAGTTCAAGTCTATAGTCAAGAAAAAGACCTGTTGCAGATTCTGAAATAGTGTCACGATCATTTGAGTTATTCCAAAGTTGTTCATATTTTGTAATTTTTGAATTTCATATCTTGAAAATTGAGTTGTTTTATCCTATTGCACAGCAACAAAGCAAAACATGTGCTTTATAATCTTCAGAGGGAGCCTATTTGTGTATTTTTGACAGATGTTATGATTCTAACCGTGCAGTGAGTCTCCATATCCTGGGGATATACTTGGTGGTGAATGCCACCCCCCAACCCTGAACTCCTCCAGACCCTTCAGCCATGTCAGGACATTGCTAATGACAACAAGCTGTGTGAGCACCTATGGGTGCCCACAGGGGTGCTGATTTTTACTGGTTTTTATAAACTGCAACTCAAACTGAGAAGCCAGATTAATTTTGCTTGTAAATATTTGCAATCTGTTACTTAATTACTACATCCAGATTTGGATATATTTTAGGCTTCTAACAATTTACACATGCTCACTTACCATACTGCAATGAAAGAAGTTTGGTTAAAGTCAAAATTCAGTATAACAAACATGCATTAACTATCAAGTTAACTTATTTTAAAGGATAATGTCATGTGTTCCTAACAATTTTTTTGTGTGTCTTTGCACATACGGTTAGTGGGTTTTTGGTTTTATTTCATGTAATGTATTTTTTATTTTGGGTTGGAAGAATTTGTATAAAATTTGTATTCTATACTTCTTAATATTTGCTAGAATTTACCAGTGAAGCTATCTGGGCTTTGGGTTTTCTTTA
The DNA here is from genome assembly GCF_000956105.1 of Propithecus coquereli. Classification (NCBI taxonomy): domain Eukaryota; kingdom Metazoa; phylum Chordata; class Mammalia; order Primates; family Indriidae; genus Propithecus; species Propithecus coquereli. The sequence continues at coordinate 871,803 of NW_012150975.1, forward strand.
TTGTTATGTTTATAATTATAAATTCAATTTTTTAAATAAATAGGATGTTTTTGTTACCTATGTCTTCTTCAGTCAGTTTTGCACTTTGTATTATTTAATTTTTTTCCATTTCATGTAAGGAATTTAATTTATGGGCATATAATTGTAATATTCTATTATTATCCTTTAAGAGTCTTTAAAATATATAGTTATTTTCACTCATATTCCTGATATTGGTAAATTAGGTCTTGCTTTTCTTTCTCCCCCCACCTCCAATCTGGCTTTTAGTTTTAAAATAGATTCATTGAGATATAATGCATATACTATACTATTCACGTATTTAAAGAAGAAAATTCAGTTGTTTTTAGTATATTCAGATATATGTGCAAACATCACCATAGTTCGTTTTAGAATATTTTCATTATCAGTGAGATACAGGAGTGTTACTCCTGTATGTCTCCACTTTGTTTCCCATTCTAGTGTTAATGTTGCAATACATATTGCATCTATAATTGTTACAGACCCAAAAATACACTGTTATAATCATTAATTTACATAATTTTGTGACTCTAAAAGAAGCTGAGAGAAGAGAGCAAGTATATACTTACAGATTTTGTTATAAAAACTTCTTTATAATTTTTAGTTTTCTTCATTTGTTCCTGGGGATTCAAGTTACTATCTGGAGAAATTTCCTTAATGCATACAGCCTTGTTCCCAACACCTGTATGCTGTTATTGGCAAATATATTCCATTTCTATGTATCATCGACCTAACAATACATTATATACATGTTGTTTTATATAGTTGTTTCTTAAATCAGTTAAGAGAGAAAGAAGAAAAAATAATGCATTTATATATGCATAGGTCTGTTTTCATCAATCTTACAATCTATCTTTTAATTACTATGTTCAAACCATTCACAAAGAAATTATTGGTATGTTTGAATTTAAAACTATCAATTTGCTAGTCTTCATTGTCTCGTTGATTCTTTCTTGTTTAATCCTTTTCTTCCTTCTCTGTATTTAAATAGGCATTTTTTATGTCTTCATCTTATTTTTTCTATTGCCTAATTATTGGTATTTCCTCTGTGTTTTTAAAAGAATGCATTTTGACATAATCTGAGACACTTCAAATAATATCATATGACTTCATGTGTAAAACGATATAGTGCCAATTCCTTCCTCTCTTCTGTCGTGGCATCGTTTTCACTTTTATAATATATATGCAAAAATGCTATAAACATGCAATGCATGGTTGCTATTATTGTATTGCGATAAACAGTTATTTTTCAGAGAAATTAATAATAATAAAAACTGATTTAATCACCTCTATTTATTCCATTTTCAATGATCTTTATTTCTTTGTGCATTTCCAAGTTTCTGACCTATACGAGAAGCTCTCTGTCAAAAATCTTTCTGAATATTTCTCATACAGTAAGTTGGCTGCTAGTGAATTTTCTCAGATTTTGTTTGAGAAGTTACACTTTTACTTTTTATTTTAAAGGCTTGATTCCTTTCTAATACAATTTTTTAATTGAGGTATAATTGACAAACAAAAATTATACATATTTTTGGTATACAACGTGACGCTTTGCACCAGGAATACATTGTGAAGTGAGGACATGATCAAGCTAATCAACATCTCTATCACCACATAGTTATCTCTTTTTTGTGTGTGGCAAGAACATGCTACTGTCTTAGCAATTTTCAGGTATATAATACTAACTAATTAATTATAGTTACCAGAGGCTCCTAGTTTCTCTAGTGATAGCTTGTGGTTATGTGTTTGACTTTTTATCTTCTTTCTGTTGCTTTCTCCAGAGAGGGTCTATTCCTTGCAGGTTTCCCAGCTAGATGATGCTGATATTTTTACTTAACCCGTGTGGTGACGGGGGATGTGGGGAATGGGTATTTTTCAATATTCTAATTAACCTCAGTCTAAAGAAGGAACCGTGAACCTGGGTCCCTGTGGTCTGCCTTCCTCCAGATGGAATGCTGGGCCGCATGCATTCCTTCCCCACGCAAAGGGCAGTTTCTAGCTTTTCCTACCCCTCCCCTCCACCCCGTTTCCCTTGGACAGCTTTGGTGGGTTTCCACTGGTCCCCTCATGCCTCTAGAATTGGGGATAGTTGTTTGCCCTATGACCTTAGTCCTATAATGGTTTCCAGAAAATAATTAATTTCCAGTTTATCTAATTTTTCTCTAGTTTTAAGCATAAAAGCAATGCCCTGTTCAGCTCTCTGTAGCTCCAAGCTAACACTGGCACTAGAATAAATGTTTAAGAGGAAAAACAAGTGCCAAAGAATCTACTTAGTATGCTCGTTTATGTTTTAAACATTTTGAGAAAAAGAGAGAGATAATACATATAATGCATATGATTATGTATTAGAATTACATGTATTATATGGCATACAGAAACCCTGGGAAGATATAAAAGAAAAAACAAATTTATAGTGCACTCGAGAAATACACCAGAAAAAAACCAAAAGAATTGCTAGATAGACACAGATTGAGAGTTGAGAAAGTCTTAAAAACTTTTTATAGTTTTTTTTTAAAACTATATGAATACCTTATCTAACAAAAAATAACTTTAAAGATAATGTGATAAATATTTAAGAATAGTTCCATATTTTGCTAAAGATTATGGTTTTATGTAATTATTGACTAATAAATCAAGGCTCACTGTTCACATGAATTAACATTCAGTCTTGAAAATAATGATTTTAAGACCACATGCTATATCGCAGAATAAAGAATTGTTCATATTAGAGGAAGAATTTTTGACTTTGCTACCACTTTCCCTCTTTTGCTTGCATTCTTAGTATTGCTTGTAATTTATGCATTATTTGTAGAAAATCTTATGACACACTGAATTTGATGAGGCATAGTTTAAATAAAACTAGATAGTTTCATAAATATTTTATTTTATTTTATTTTAGAACTACTCAGCAAAATAAAATTCTAGTTTATTGTTGAGCAACATTGTTTCACACATACATCTCCATCAAACTGCCCAAAATATAAATGAATAACTAAATAACTAAAGGGAAAAGACCTTTTATCATTGGCCTTTTTAACTATCTCATACAAACCAACTACTTATCGTACAGCTACGTACATACACACAAAAAAAATTACTGAAATGCTCAAAATAAGATTTTTTTGTTGTCCTTTTTACTTTTTCTTTTATACAAGTTTTTTTTCTCTCTGTCTTTTGAGATCATAATGATTACCATCACACCACAAGTAAAATATGAAGAACAAAGAACGTTCCCAAGGCTGGTGTGGTCATCTGAGATCATTAACAATTGCTATATATTTGCATATATTAACAATATATGCAAAAATATAAAATATAAATAAAAATTACAAACAAATTTCCTTTCTAAAGTACTTTTATGGAAAAAAGCAGGGCCTTGGAAGTTCCTCCCGTTTCAAATTCTCCTGGTTTTATTAACAGGTGGTGCGGACACCGTGTCACCTGCGGGGCTCCACGGCGGCCTCCCTGCTCCACGTGACCACGTCCAAATTCTGAGACTGGAAGTGGGGGTGACTAGCTCACGGTGGCCTTTTTTTTTTTTTCTTCTTAAATTTAACTTTTCGTGTTTTGCATCTCATCACCCTCAGCGGTCTTTTTGGGATCAACATCATCGTCTTCATCATCCTCAACTGCCCACAGAGGCCTCAGTTTCCTCAACTTCACCTCTTTCCTCCTCCACTTCCTCTCTCCTCATCTACCTCATTGTCAGCCTCCTGCGCCCCATTTTCCTCACTAGCATTCCCGTTAGCAGGGGCGTCTTTTCTTCGCTGACTGCTGCACAATTTCCTTCTTCTCCTGGGGGTCCTCCGTGGTGGTCCGGGCGCTGCGTGCACAGCGATCCCGCAGGGGTTTAAAAGGAAAGCAAGAGCTGGGGGTCTCTGGCTATAACCAGGGGACAAAGCAAAGATGGCTTTTCAGAGCAGCCGGTCCTATATAAAAATTACTCTAGGGTAAGATATATTAAAAGTTGGGTATGTGAAGGCACAGCTTGAATTCTTTCACACTATTCTTAGAACAACCTACATACAATAAATATAATAACACATGATATCTGGTGATCGTTAGTAATCTGTATATTTAAGTGCAATTAAATTTCTTAGACTCTATAAACAAAAGTTGAGAAGAGAAACGTGTAAGTTTGATCTTTTGGAACTAAATTTCTAATATTTTTAAGAAAATATGAAAAGAGGCAGGGATCACATTATACTAACCTTATGTTTTAGGATTAATTTGAAAGCCTAAATCCCTTTTGAAATCAAGAATAGTTTGAAGATGATATTAAAAACAATTTTATCTGGGTGCAGTGGCATGTGCCTGTATTTACAATTATAACAGAATTTCAGATTTTCACAACTGTGACAGAATACTGGGCTCACTGGCTGTGTTGAAGGGCCAACTGTGATTATGACTTTAGGGCGTTACACTTCAGAAAAAAATAATGAATATGCCCAACTACTGCATATTGCAAAGAAATGTTAGTGATGCACATTATCCTGTTAAATGAAAAGCTTTAAACAAATTAAATTTAGGACAGCTTATTTGAGTAAAGAACAATTCATGAATGGTGCAGCACCCTGAATCAGTAGAAGTTTAGAGAGCTCCACCTAGCAACATGGGCTGGCGGTATTTATAAACAGGAAAAGAAGTGACATATAGCAATAGCTGTATTGGTGATAGCTGGGCATTTGTCTTGCTTGGGCATGCGTGATCAGTTGGTAGCTTGTGATTGGCTGAAGCTCAGCTGCTGTGATTGGCTGAGACTCAACTATTTGTTACAAATATTCTTATGCTAGGTTGCAATTTGTTTTCATTCTATTAATAAATTAGGTCGTAGGTCATTACATACAGAGGCAGCTTTAGGCCAAATTTAATTTAATTTAACAACCACTGCCTAATACAAGGTAGCTACTTTAATTCTATCAAGTAGACTGGTCAGGCTACAAATAAAGCTGATACGAGGAAATCCTGATTCAATTGGGAAAAAAGGAAGACATGCCACCACAATATAGATTTAGTCGCTTATTCAAATGATCCTGATTTTTATCTTACTAGTTCAGAGTCTTCAATAAGCATAACTTAAACATTTAAAAATTGGAAGGAAATAATAAAGGTGACTACTTCCCTTCACCAAAAATCTGTATTTTACTTCAACTTTTACCATTTTATTCATTCTGTTATTGAGAATTTTTTCCTCTCACAGAAGTTTAGTACAAGTATCTGATGTCAAAATAATGTTAAACAACTTTAAACCTCTTTATTCCATTTCAAATAGTGTTGCAGGTGACTTGAGTTGTTTAGAGAGCTTTCCAATCTCCTCCAAGGGAAATAGATTGGATTTTTAGCTGAGTAAGCCTCCAGAGACAGTCATAATACATAGGGTGTTCCCTGAAGAATTTTTTTGAATTGTCTGACTTTTATTGCATCTTGAAAAATCATTCTTTCAGGAGGCTGTTTGGGAGTCCTGTGATTCTGATTCTCTCTGTCATAAATCCATTTTCACTAATGCTATTGGGAAACCTTTGTGCATATGGTGTTCCCCAATGTGTAGAATACCCTCTCAAAGAAAGAAAATTAGTGGAGAAATACCCTGCACGCTGTCACAGTTGCACTGCTTAATGAGATGAGCCCCTGTCTCTGGAGAATCAGCAGCTTTCTGACGTTCCCTGGGTTTAGATTGCCTGAGTTAAATCTATTGCTGGAAATGAAGCATAGCAATTTTATCAGGAAAATTACTTCTCAGATAAAGAAATCTATTGCATTACATGTTGTTTTTTCTCTGTGCTACCTGATTTATATGTAATTCTAACACAATAAATGCCACATTTGTGCTTAAGCAGTGTTAGTTGATCTTTATAAGCAATTAGCCTACATGGTGCTTGAAAGTTTCTGGCAAGATGATTTTTCTATAAAACAAACTTTTACTGTCCACATTACAAATTGAGTGATACGCTTTTCTATTAAATTAAGTTTTCCAATAGAGGATAATAACTATGCTCTCAACAACCCGTTTTATCTTAGTAACTGCAGCACTTTTCTTTGACAAAAGAAAAAAAGCCCATTCTTTTTTGTTGGAGATAAAAAAGTACATTTAAAATAATCAGGAAACTTAGGTGTAGTCCATTATTTTTTTTTTTTCAGCTTGATTCAAATTATTACAATCATAGTCATTGTGTGGTTGAAAGTAACTTTCTGAAAGTGTCCTTGTCTTTTCAACTTTCTTTTGGTTCCTCTTCCTCTGCATCCTAAATTTTATTTCACTGGCCTATTGGGCTTGTTTCCCATGGTTAAAAAGGTGAGGGTGAAGAATAGCTCATGTGAGTGAGAACCTGATGGTGCTGATGGTCACAGATCACATCTTTCGTATGATGCCAGCACTGTGTGGTTGCCAGTATCAGTGATGGGTAAACCGTGGCTATTCTTTCTTCATGTAGCAGTTAGGATTCTGGTGGTTAGCTGAGCTTCCCAGCAGCCTCCTGGTGAAATGTCACTTCACACCTGTTAGCATAGTTATTATTGAAAAGACAAAAAATAAATGTTGGTGAGGATGTGAAGAAACGGGAAGCCTTGTATACTGTTGGTACGAATGTAAAGTGGTACAGCCATGAAGGAAAACAGTATAGAGTTCCTCAAAAAATTAAAGCTAGAACTACCATATGATCTAGCAATCCCACTTCTGCATATACATCTAAAGAAAATGCAGTCAGTATGTCAAAGAGATAGTTGCACCCCCATGTTTGTCAGAGCAATATTCACAATAGTCAAAATATGGAATCAACCTGAGTGTATTGATAGATGAATGGATAAAGAAAATGTGCTGCACAGATGCATATATTATATATACGCAGCCGTGCAGTGCATAACAACGTCTCAGTCAAAGATGGCTAGTGTATTTGATGGTGGTCTCATAACATTATAACGGAGCTGAAAAATTCCTATTGCCTAGTGATATCATAGCTGTCTTAAGGTCATAGCACAAGGCGTTATTCATGTGTTTGTACTATTATTATTCCCATTTTAAAGAAAACATCAAGGCGCAGAAAATGGGAAACAATTTTCCAAGTTTGCTCAGCAAGGGAGTGGCAGAGCTGGAATTTAGAACTGGGCAACAGACCACAAAGACTGTGCTTTGGATCCCTAAATATTGTGTCATCCCAGATAGACATTTTAAAATGTAACTCAGTACCGTATGTAAGGACTTTTTTTTATGGAAAGAAAAAAATATTCTTAGTGGAAGTACTGAAAGGAAGAAATGGCAATACTTTATAAAAAACCACTAAGTGTAACTAAAACAGTCATTTAATTTTGCAATCATTTGGATTTTAAATATTTGCTTTTATTAGACAAAACTAAATATCTAATGTGATTCACTATATTATCGAATTATAAAGAATATGGTCATTTTCAATATGGAAATGCATTTCTGCTTTATAGCACCATGTTTGAGTGACTTTGGGTCTTTCTGAGTATCCGATTTTGTTTTAAATGGGATGGAGTGAGTATGTCTTATCTCAGCATGGATTAAATGTTAAACCGTCTATTAGCCATAGAATACAAGAAAAATGAGAAAGTGATATTAAAAATAAGGATTAAATACAAACATTTAAACTTGAAGAGAGTTATGTTTTGCAGTTGCAGAAAAGTTCAAGACACTTTTCTTTTTGTGGTGTTATGCCATTTTCTAAAATTCCAAGGAAAATGTAAACATCTAATTCATTATAATGTTCCAATTAAGGATGGATTTGTTTCAGGATATTATAGGTAGCTTGTGTTCATTTTCTACATCCAAGTCTATTTTTCAGAATCAGAAGTGTTACTATATTTATGTCATTTTTAGCAATTTAATTTAAAATCTAAATTATTGACATTTAAAAAAATTTTTAAATAATACATAATATTCGTACATATTATACACATAATATTTGTGGGATACATATGATATTTTGTTACATATGTAGCATGTAGAATGAACAAGTCAGGGTATTAGGATACCCATCATCTTGTGCACTTACCATTTCTGTGTGTTGGAAAGATTTCAAGTCTTTTAGCTGTTTTGAAATATACAGTATGTCGTTGTTAACTCTGGTCACCCTACTCTGCTATTGAACATTATAATTTATTCCTTGTATCTAACTGTATGTTTCTACCCATTGACCAACTTCTCTTTATCCCTCCCCCAATCCACTCACCTGTCCCAGACTTTGGTATCTATCATTTTACTTTCTACCTTCATGAGGTCAACTTTTTTAGGTTCCACATATGAATAAGAACAGACAATATTTGTCTTTCTGTGCCCGGCTTATTTAATTGAACATAATGATCTCCAATTCCTTCCATGTTGCTGCAAATGGCATGATTTTATTTTCTTACAGCCAAATACTAGTCCATTGAGTAGATATACCATGTTTTCTTTACCCATTGATCTGTTGATAGACATTTAAGTTGATTCTGTATCTATCTTGCCTGATAGCTCTGGGTAGGACTTCCAGTAGAATGTTGAATAGGAGTGGTGAAAATGGGCATGCTGGTCTTGTTCCAGTTCTTAGAGGAAAGGCTTTCAGCTTTTGTTATTGTGAATAGTGCAGCAATAAACATGGGAGTGCATGTATCCCTTTGATATACTGATTTCCTTTCCTTTGGATAAATACCCTGCAGTGGAATTACTGGGCCATAGAGTCGTTCTATTTTTTTAGATTTTTTGAGAAATCTTCATACTGTTTTCTAGAATGGCTGTACTAATTTACATTCCCACCAACAGAGTTTAAGAGTTCACCTTTTCCACATCCTTGCCAACATGTTGTTTTTTGTATTTTTGATAATAACTGGGGTAGGATGATATTCCATTGTGATTTTCATTTGTATTTCCCTGATGGTTAGTGATGTTGAACATCTTTTCATTTACCTATTGGCCATTTGTATGGCTATTCAGATCCTTTGCCCACTTTTTAATGGGATTTTTGAAAAAAATATATAACTGTTGAGTTGTTTGAGTTTCTTATATATTCTGGATATTAGTCCCTTGTCATATACATATTTTGAAAATATTTTCTCCCATTCAACATGTTGTCTCTTCACTCTGGTGATTTCTTTCTTTGCTGTGAAGAAGCTTTTTAGCTTAATATAGTCCCATTTGTCTATTTTTGTTTTCGTTGCCTGTGCTTTTGGGATCTTAGCCATAAAATCTTTGCTAGTACTAGTGTTCTGGAGTGTTTCCCCATGTTTTCTTCTAGCAGTTTTATACTTCCTGATCCTACATTTAAGCCTATAATCCATTTTGATTTTTGTATACGGTGAGAGACAGGGGTCCAGTTTCATTATTCTGCATGTGGCTATCCAGTTCCTAGCACCATTTATCGAAGAGGGTGTCCTTTCCCCAATATATGTTCTTGACACCTTTATTGAAAATCAGTTGGCTGTAAATAAGTGGATTATTTTTGGATTCTCTATTCTGTTCCATTGGTATATGTATTTTTTTTTTTGTAATACCAATGCCATCCTGTTTTCATTACTATAGCCTGTAGTGTGATGCCTCCAGCTTTGTTCTTTTTGCTCAGCACTGCTTTGTAGGTAGGTAGTTGAGTTCTTGTTTGTTCCCATACAAATTTTAGGATAGTTTTTTTCTGTTCCTGTGAAAAAGTCATTGATGTTTTGAAAGAGATTACATTGAATCTGTAGATTGCTTTGGGTAGCATGGTCATTTTAACAATATTAATTCTTCCAATCCCTGTGCATGAGATATCTTTCCACTTGTTTGCAACCTCTTCAATTTCTTTAATCACTGTTTTGTATTTTTCTTTGTGGAGATCTTTCACCAACTCAGTAAAATTTATTCCTAGGGATTTTTTGTTTTGTTGTGTTGTGTGTTTTTTGTAGCTATTTTTTATAGGAATTAATTATAAATTAATTGCCTTCTTGATTTATTACTCAGCTTGTCATTTGTACGTAGAAATGCTACTGCTTTTTAAATGTTGATTTTTGTATCCTGCCACCTATCAGATCTAAGAGTTTTTTTGGTGGAATCTTTAGGTTTTTCTGAATATAAGATCATGTCACCTGTAAAGAGGGACAACTTGACTTTTTCCAGTTTGGATGCCTTTTATTTCTTTCTCTTGCCTGCTAGCTCTGCCTAGGACTTCCAGTACTATGCTAAATAGAAGTGGTGAAAATGGGCATCTTTGTCTTGTTCCAGTTCTTAGAGGAAAGGCTTTCAGGGTTTTCTCATTCAGTATGATGCTGGCTGTGGGTGTGTCATATATGAGCTTTATTATATTGTGGTATGTTCCTTCTATGCCTAGTTCGTTGAGAGTTTTTATCATGAAGAGATGGTGAATTTTATCAATTTTTTTTGCATTTATTGAGATGATTATATAGATTCTGTCCTTTATTCTGTTAATCTGATATATCATGTTTATTGATTTGCATATGTTGAACCATCCTTGAATGCCTGACTTACACAAGTGTTCTGTCTCACTAGACTCATGCAATTGGGAGAGAACGTTCCATGTAGAATGGCAGTAAAACCAGTCTGTGAGGTGCAATATGATCTCAAAGGATCATGTTAATGGGTTCAGGTGGGCCAATTCTTGAGCCTCCAGTTGGCTTGTTTTGGTACCAGTACTGGCAGTGGTGGACTGGACAGGTTGGCAAATCCTTGGGCCCCCAAGCAGGATGTATGGTGTGGGCTATGGCAGTAGCAGGGGTGGAACAACCCCTGGGATCCCAGGCAACATGAGGGGGTGTTAATAGTAGCTGCAGGTGGGTGCTGGCAGTGGTGGTGGCGGCATTGTTGTCAGCTGATGGCTTGGAAGGCCCATGATCAGAGCCCTGGAAGGAGTGCACAGATGCCAGCAGTTGTGGATGGGGCAGAACTATCCACAGACCTCCTGAGGGCATGCTTGGGCACCACACGCAATTTTTCTTACCTTGTTGTTAGGTTTAGTAGTGCACACATGTGCCCCAGGTGACAAAGAGGGCAATCCCCAGGCCCCCAGGTCGCATGCACAGGTACTGCTGGGAGCCAGGCCTAGCTGGCTTGTCCCAAGGTGTGTACCGCCTGATGGTGTGCACAGGCATCGGCTGTGGTTGGCAGGCTGGGCAATCCCCAGGTCCCAGGATGGCCAGCTTGAGCAGGTATTCTGGGGCTGTTATTAGGAAGGCCTCAAAATGGCATGTGTCCGTACCTGGGCGACCAGTGAGCCATGATGTGACAATCTGCAGGTCCCCAGGTGGCATCCTTGGGCACTGGAGGTGGGGATGCCAGGCTGGGCAGACCTGTCTTGAGGATCTTGGGTGTTCCACACAAGCACAGCCTGTGTTGGGCAGGGGAGGGCAAGTCCCAGGCCCTGGGCAGAGTGCTCTGGTGGTGGCAGAGATGGTGGCAGTGGATCTGCAGCTGGCGGGTGGGCAGGATTACTGCCAGCAGCAACCAACCAGGCAGGCAGGTTTCAGACTCCGGAGAGTCCCTTTGTCCCTGTAGCAGCCTCTCCGTGCATTGCACCACCCTTTCCCCAGCGCGAAAGACACTCTGTGGGCTTGAGTGCTGGGATCCCTGCAGCACTGCTGTGTTCCACCAACACTGTGCAGCTCCATTCTCCGGTAGGCATGGGGGATATCAGTGGGTTCCCCGGGGATGTGGAGATGCAAGGGCTGTGGGGCCCAGGACAGGGTGCCGGCCCATGGGGGCTGGGCCCTCAGAATGGCACTGAGCTACAACTGCCTGGGACCTGGGGAGGTGTGGGACCGTGCATGAGCCCCTCTCTGGAGCAATGCCGTCGCATGGACTCCAGGCAGCACCCTATGCCAGTCTCAGTGCTTGCCAGGGGACTCTCCCTGGGCTAGGATGCAGGAGTCTCAGGTGGGATGTAGAAGGAGGGCCGGGGGTCTCTCACTTACCCTTTCCCACCCCGGGACGCCTCTCTGGGGCCCCAGCCTATCCTGGCTGGGCAGTTGGCCATGCCTCCCTGTCCTTCGGTTCCTTAGTTGATTTCTGTCACTTCTCTGCTGAATTCCCGTGTTGTCTCTTACATCCTCTGCTTGAAATATGATTATCTTCTTTCCCGTTTCAGTTCTTCTTTGTGGAAGAGGCCTGCCAGGGGCTCTGGTCAGCCATCTTGAAGCACCACTTTAAACATTTATTTTGATCAATAGTAAATATAACATTTATTAAATGTCTTCATTCCGGAAGCATACTTTAAGTTCTCATCTTTGGTATGCAATACCTAACTCTTCCTGGTTACCTCTTAGAGATGGCTTCTGGTACACATGGACCTCTGCACTGAAAATATGTTTTCTCTCCAGGGAGATTTTTCTCATTTTAGATTCCGTGTGAAGTCGGAGTTTACTTCTGAAATATGCTAGCTTTATCATTATTATTATTTATTTTGGTTTTCATTGACAACTGGGCAGTGAGGATGCAGAAAATGAGAGAAGTTACTATCTGTAGAGACTTTTAAATCAATAATAAAACAGACTAAAAGTTGATCTGCTCTTATTATGACTGTGAGTTAGTATTTACAACAGTGTCAGAGATAATATCCTTGTCACTACCAAGGCAGGCCACTCCCACTGCCTTCACCCTGGGCTGCACTGTAAACTGATGAGAGCCATGATCAATACACTGCATTTGGATCTGGTAATCTTGTCATTCTCTCAGTTAAACGTCAACAAAATTGCAGCAGATTAAAATGTGCAATAAAATACACATAAGTTTGAAGTAAAATTATGATGTAATTATTTAAATTGTGAGTAAATAAAAGCATATTTTCTTTAGAAAAATAGTTCTAGAGCTCAGAAGAAAATTATAATTAAAGCTCTATTGAATTAAGCAATCTACCAATGATGATGGCTTTTTATATTAAGGTTGCTGTAAAATAGCTAAATATTCAGATAATCTGAAATCTGTATTATTTATTTGCTGTTCTATTTTTATGTGCTTACAGTGAATGCTTTATTTCGAAAAAGCAAATATATGCATTGCTATTTTACCATTCTGCAAATGCCTGTTTATATTTGCTAGCTACTTGGAATATTTTCAAGAACCTTTATTATCTTAGACACTTTCAGAATATTTTGAAGGCTAGAGTAAACTGCTGAAAGCCTAGGGCATTTAGGAACTGTCTGAAAAGGAGCTCTAAGATGAAGAATTTGCATGGATATTTTAAATTAATTACCATATAAAACGTAATTAAAAGGCACCACTTATCATTTGAAGAGCAGTTGGCAAAAAATATGCATGGAGCCTTTGTATAGCTATTCTCAACTGGAAAAGGGAATCCTAGAGGCTGATGTAAGAAACTATCAGCACTTTTGAATTGGCTATTTCTAAATACCTGGAAGACTCTGGTGGTTGACTTCTTAACAGAAACAGAAATTATAACTCATTATCATTTGCTGTTGGCTATCAATAATATATGTTTTATTAAATTCTGTGTACAAGCATCATTTTTTATTACATTAAAAAATATAATTCCGCCTAGCCACGGATTCCATATGGGCATTCAGTGCTTTCAGTTTGAATTAGAGAAAACTATTTTTAAGTCATTGTAGTGACTTTGGTGATATCAAGATATTTTAGTTGAGGAATAAACTCATAAATTACTTATGATTTCACTTATCACATCACTGCTCTAATTTCTAATTCTATTAATTATAATTTTTCTTTTTTCCTTAAAATTTCCCTCCTTTTCAATCAACATTTTTATATTTATTCAGTTTGCATTCCCTTTTGCTTTTTTGTGCTCTAATTTTTACATTCAGCTTTTTTACCTCTTGCTGAGATGTTGGTGATGAGAAGATAAGAATTAGGATGAATAAATCTTAAACAAGTTTAATCATTTCTTAAAAATTTTATATTATAAATTGATAATTTACAGCTATATAGATTTATGGGGTACAAAATGATATTACGATTTATGAATACAATGTGGAATAATTAAAGCAAGCTAATTAACATATCCATCACCTCAAATACTTATCATTTTTTGTGCTGAGAACATTTAAAGTTTACTTTCTTAGCAATTTTGAAATGTACAACAGATTATTATTAACTATATTTACTGTGCTGTGCAATAGATAAGTTTACTTCTTAATCAAAGAAAAAACATAAATATCTTCAAAAGCATTTTTACAGTATGAAATTACTAAAAAAGCATTGCAAATAAAGAAAACACCTCAAAGATAAATAAGCTACATTCCTTTTTTGTAATGTACATCAGGTTCTTTCTTCTGATTAATTCTTGTACAGTAGGTTAACATCAGAGATAGCTGTCTGTTGCAAGTACTGATTTCTTTTATTTGCTTTTTTCCTAGTAAAATTCTTGGTCTCTTCTTAGAGACTCATGCTTGTAATTATAACTATTATTACCGGCTATATCGGTTTTTTTGCCTCTTGGAATCATGTTCCGTACCTACTTATTGTCTCTGTGATTTTGAGAATGGTTTGATGATTATACTCATTTTTATATTATTTCCTCATTCAAGTAGTGTAACAAGCCAAAACTTGTTTTAATTCTTCATAAAGGGCAGACAGTAAATAAAAGTACATTACAAATTTAATTATTCAACTTTTGAATTAAAGTTTCCATTTTTGTTTCATTTTTTATGAAGACCTGAAAATTATATTACTTAGCAATTATTATTTCTACACACTTCATACACATGTAAATTGATTATTGCAGATTTATTATTTTGAAAAACATTGCAACATGTGATAAAGATAAAACATTTTTTTAATCCATGAGTCCCATTATAGGCAATGAAGAATAGATTTTCACAGTTTAGTGGGTCGTGGAGCTTTCAAATGATATCCTACATGTATAATAATGCAAGAGGAAAATTCCCCAGATGAGACCCAGCTCTTCCCCCTCTTGCTTACAATTCTCAGGCAGAATATACCGAGAGTGCAACATCCTGAGACGGGAAGAGAATGTCTGGAACAACCCAGGCTGTGACCTCATTCTCCCAAAACAGGATGCTGCACAACACTTGTGCTCAGTGGCACCCAGGGTCTATCAACCCAGTAGGGAGTGCTTTTAGGGTCCCTCAGCTCTGGTGCAACATGGAAAACATGCAGTGAGACTTCATTCACCTGGGCAGCTTTCTTGAGTCTTGGGGGACTAGCTCACCATGATTCTAGGCTTCTGTTTATCCTCGATGCCTGTCCATGAGTATTAAACCTGCTTCTCCTGGCTTGCGTGAGTGCTCTGTCTCACCAAACTCATGCAATTGGGAGAGAACCTTTGCGTAAGTGTATAACAATAAAACCAGCCTGTGAGGTGCAATAGGATCTCAAAGGATCTTAACTCCATGACCTTTTAAATCATTCTCAGTTTATCTCATATTTGGCTAGAGTTAGAGACAGCTTATTATTTCAGAAATGCAGTAATGAGATATCTGTTAAACCTAAAGCTTTCTTTCAATGTCTTGATAAATATAAATCTATTTCTCAAATTGGGGTTGGAAGATGGCAAGATAATAGACATTTGATGGAGGCTTATAGTTTATTAGATCCTAAACTAGATGTTTTCTTGCATTATCTAATTTAACTTAAAAACACTTTTTGGCAGAGAATCAATATTATCTCATATTTACAAAAGGTGGAGAGGAACTAAGCATTAAGAAATCTCATTCCTACCTTGCTATTTGATGTAATAATACATAAGAACGTCAAATGCATTTTATCACAAATTTCTACTGTCACACTTGCTGATTATCTGCATGTTTGTTGCCTGTGGTGTAATGCAAATACTTCCATAATTGGCCAATTTTTTAAAGATTCATCATGGAACAACTATTGTTGTACATGGGAAATTGTCTGGTCAGCCTTTTAAAAATTGTAAAATCTTTTACATGTAGGAATGTCAACACATAATTTAGATTACTTAGGTAAATAGAATTAATTGATCACACTCAATTGTTTTCTCTCTCTTATAAAATGCCAATAAAATAACAGTCACTGAAAGTTATAAATTTATGATAAAAAAACATTCAGAAGAAAAACCACGTGACCAATTTCAATTTCATTTTGAACTGCGGTGAATAGATATAAAAGTGGTGAATCATGCACCAGGCAGTAGGAGTAGCCTAGGATGTTCCTAAAGCGTGATGCAGCTCAGAAAGATGCTGATTTTCCCTTCAGAAATCCAGAGTCGAAACATTCAAGGATGCCAAGTACGACAGAAGAGGACGGCAATAAAATATGGAGCTAAATTCAAAGGGATTAAGTGAAATTTCTCATAGAAGGAGTTTATTTCCCTATCTCGAAGATTCACACGCCACATGGTATCCCAGCATTAAACCCCGAGCAGGGTAGCTTAGAGAGGATGCGAAGGGTCCAAAGGGAAGCGATGAGTGCTGGCTTTTGGCCTTCCCTCTGCTAACCCTTGCTCCAGTCCTATCCCACTGCAGTAAAATGAATGAGAAATGAGCATCCTGGCATACCCAGAGCTGCCAGCCAGCTTTTTATTTCCTCATTCTTAGATATGAATGGAGAGCAAAATATCTTTCAACATCTTATTTAAGCTGTCACCATGAAAAATTACCCCAAAACACAAATAATACAAGTGATGAAAAAAAAATGTAGAACAAAAACAAAAGGCATAAAGACATTCTAATGTCAGAGAAATTTAAGAGATATTACATTCATAAAAACAACAAAGGACCTTTCATAAAATAACCCAAAGATCCAGAAAATTATAAGTAAATGTCCAAAATCAAATTAAAAATTGTTCAGGGAGTTTAGAAAACATAATCACGGAATGCTTTCCAAATGTCAAATACAGTCAGAAAAACAAGAAATATGAAAGATAAGAGGCAAGCAGTGTTGTTGTATGATGCCAGATATCTAAAAAAAATGAGTTCTAGGAGATAAAAGTTCTGAAAATTATCCACTCCTCCTACCACCAAAAGGAAGAGATTTTTTTTTATTTATTTATTATTCCAGGGTTTTATGAGGGTACAAACATTGTAGTTGCATTTTATGTCTTTGCCTCACCCAAATGCAGGTTAAGGGCATGCTCTTCCCTCCCTTTAGTGCTCCCCGTGTCCTTTAGTTGTAAATTTGCCCCCCCATCCCCCTAATCCCTAGAGAGTATTTCTACCATGTG
>NW_012150976.1:0-1165 GCF_000956105.1 Propithecus coquereli
TTGGAAGGTGGGGCCCAATGGGAGGTGTTGAGGTCATGAGTGCTCCATCCCCATGAATGGATTAATGCTAATTATGGAAGGGCTTGAGGCTATGAGTTTGATCTCTTGCTCTCCGGTGTGTGTGCTCTCTCGCCCTTCTGTCATGAGATGACTCAGTAAGAAGGTCTTCACCAGATGTGGACACCTTGATAATGAACTTCCCAGCCTCCAAAACTGCGAGAAATAAATTTCTTTTCTTTATAAATTACTAGTTTGTGGTATTCTGTTACAGTAACACAAAATGGACTAGACAAGTGGTATGTGGACATGATAATATATTAGGACAGAATTTGCTGGTAAATTTTGTTCCTTCTTGACTGACGTCTTTTTTAACCAATAACTTTATATCACACAATGAGTTACCTACAAGATAAAACCCAAAGTTTGGCATTACTGTATTCTACCGTCTAGCCCTAGCCACGTGGCCTCTAAATGTATCTTTTTAAGAACCTCTGACTTGAGACAAAGAAGTTTATTCATTTTACTTTAAGGACCTTGTGGGCATGGCCCTCTTAAAATGCCCACCTCACTCCTTTCTACCTATTTTTCTGTTTCAAGATCTATGTCTTATCAACTTTACTGTGATGCCACATAACACAGACTCAAAGTCCTCTCATTTTTCTTTACTTATAGAACTTTATCTTTAAAACCAGTAAGTTGAAAGTTATGTCTGTATATTATGGGTAATGAATTTATAAATGTTTATTAGGTACCTTTTGTGCATATTGATGTCTTTGGGCACTGCCTCCTTGGCTTTATAATCTTATAATTGATGCAAGAGATCTACACGTGAAGAGTAAATTTACAAAAGAATGATGATAGAGTACATGACAGTCATAAAAAGACAACAGGATGCATTGGAAAGGTTATAATTTAGAATCAGAAACCTGTATTTGCTGCTTGTTAGCAGAAAATTAGTGTGACGGGGTAATTTACTCAAGGATTGTAAGGATTTCTCATTGTAAAATGGGGAAAAATCTGATTTACAGAGTGATAGTAAATCAAAAGATGATATTTTGCAAAATGCTTTGTAAACTTTGTAGCAACTTGCAAGTATATTTTCATTTGCTACAATGTCTTCTGTGACAGAAGTATATATGATTAATAGGAATTTTGAGACTGAGTT
>NW_012150976.1:1215-2369 GCF_000956105.1 Propithecus coquereli
ATCTAAGTGTAATGTAAAAACAAATGAATGTTACTTTAAATAGCAAAACACTCAATTTATCTCCATTAAAATCAAATATTAGATGGGATGCTTGCTATTGCCATGTGATTCACCTTTGTTATTTACTATCGTCTTGGTGATTTCAGCAATTTCAATAAGTCAAAAAGGAGGAGGAGGAGGACAAGTAGGGAGAAGAAAGGGAAAGAAAAAAGTAGCTGGCATATATTTTGAAAAAGAAGAGCTACAACTATTAATAGCTTTTTTTGTTGATAATATGGATGTATCCCTGGAAGAATGAGGGCGGGTAGAGGAATAAGAAAAAAAATCCACTGGAATTAAAATGAAAATACAATAAAATGGCTGAATATTAGCTAAATTTAAAAACCAGTATTGTTCTCTATTCTAGTAATAAACCCCAGTATAGTAAATTTAAAAGGTTACAACAGTAGCAAATACTTAAGAATAAATTTAATAAGTGGGAAAAATTATTAAATGGATGAGGATGGAGGATGCATTATTTAACAAACGAGAGAAAAACACAACATTGTTTATTCTTACCTCATATTTTATATTATAAGATACTAGGGAGAATTGTAGGTTCTTGGGACAACAGGACACAACACGAAGACGCTAAGAGAGATGAAGGCAGAAGTCTTTGCTACATACAGCTCCAAGTGAGAGAAGCCTGTCACACAGGGCCACACAGGGGCCACACATAACACAGGGACAAAGTAACAGCAAACTGGAGGTGGCTTGAGTATGGAAGCATGGTGGGGTTAGCTAGGTTTCATGCATTCCATGTGGACTGACTATGTAATTCGAATAATTTCAAGGGCTTCAGGCATAGAGGCTGTCCCTAATTGCCTGGTACCTGGCCCTGGGATGATCAGGGTGGGTACATACTGGCCCAGGGGTGTGGGAGCCTGGCGAGGGAAGGGAAATGGTTGGGATATGGACTTAGTCAGCTCCACAAGAAGGGGAACTAGGTGGCCTGTTGGAGAGCCTCAAAACTGGGTCAAGACAGTTGTCAGAAAACACAACAAACAGAAAAATCCCTCGAACTGTATTACACCTCATAAGTGTTCAAAATATAAAAATGGTTTCCAAAGAAAAGCCTGGTTTAATCTCTTCTTACCTTTGGTTCATGTATCAGC
>NW_012150976.1:4254-4595 GCF_000956105.1 Propithecus coquereli
TAAACTTTGTAGCAACTTGCAAGTATATTTTCATTTGCTACAATGTCTTCTGTGACAGAAGTATATATGATTAATAGGAATTTTGAGACTGAGTTATGAAAAACTGGTTTCCATGTATAGGCATGTATAGGCCTAGGACAATAGCAAATTTAATATAGTGAAAAGAAGATATTATTTAATCACAAAATTCTTTCTTTGGAGCAGTTAAATAAGAAACTATTCTAAATATGAAAGAACTTATTAGAAAAAATTAACTTGTCCTTCCAGATTTCAATACTTCTTATAAAATGATGTGATTAAATCAGAATAGTTTTGATATAGGGAGATGCACATAGATCCCA
>NW_012150976.1:10033-11017 GCF_000956105.1 Propithecus coquereli
ACAGGTAACTGAAACTGCAGGAAGCAAAACTGCAGGTGATGGGGGGATACTTTGACTTAAGGAAATACAGCACACGGAAATGTTGCAAAAATACCAGAGAATTCCAGGGAGACAACAGATAGTGAGAATTATTTTGAAAAGAGATACACAATAGGAAAAAAAACATTTTTATATACAATTTACACATTAATTATAAACCATAGCAGTAAAGACTTTCTAGACATTGGCGAGAAAAGCTGAAAAACTGTTGGTCTTCCTTACATTCTCTTGACATTCTGCTTGGCACTCAAGGGGAGGAGCCCTATCTGACACTTCACAGTCCTTTGCTTTATTTAGATGCAAGGAACACATAAATGGGCTCTCAGGATGTTTAGGGTCGATATTAGTGAACATAAACTGCAATTTATCACCATAAATTTTTCAAATTTCTTGTCCAAGTTGATGTTTACACAGCCCTTCAGTTTTCTGCAGCCTTTTCAGCCTCCCTGCATTAGCTTTGTTAGCAGTAGAAATAGTTTCCTTCTTTCTAGAATACTCTTCATTAAGATCCTGGATATTTGCAGTCAGTACTTCCAATTCCTGCTTTTTGCCTTTTACTTCAGCAATCAACTTTAGCAAGTTATCTTTTTTTTTCCTTGAATGAGCATACTCTGCCTGCAGATCTGATTTTGATATTCCAGAAACATCTCAACCATTTGTTCTTCTTCCTTTAATTTCACAGATAGCTTTTCTGCAAATGCTTTGATGGGGGCCTTGTAGGTGATCTCTGAGCCCCACCATATGACAGTGTCGGTACTTTTGAATTTATTCCAAAATTCATTGATGCTTTTATTGAATAGCATCAGCTCTTCCTCTACCATTATGTAAGACAATGCTTCACAGGCAGGCCTGAGCCCCGCTGCCTTCCCCACACCAGATCTGTGCCGCCTCTGGCCAACAGCAGGTCTCCAGACTCAGGCTCTTATTTCAAAATATTAATATTAA
>NW_012150977.1:0-1176 GCF_000956105.1 Propithecus coquereli
TTATTCTTTTTATAAGGAATTACAGAACGATATACAAGGAAGTGCACAGGCATTGGCAGAAATAGTGAAAAACACAGAGAACTTCTTAAAAGAGAATGGTGAAAAGCTGTCACAAGAAGATAAGGCTTTGATTGAGCAGAAACTTAATGAAGCGAAGATAAAGTGTGAACAGCTTAATTTAAAAGCAGAACAGTCGAAAAAGGAGCTGGATAAAGTTGTGACGACAGCAATCAAGGAAGAAACTGAAAAGGTCTTTATTCAAATATGTGACACACTATTGCTATGTCAACAATGATTGGCTCAACTGCTACTTGATTCATTAAGTGATATCAGGGGGTAGTAAGCAATGATTAGCACCAAGGGCTAGAATTCTGGGTTTCTAGATATGTAACTGACCAAATATTACACAAGGTTTGACGAGTTGGCTTTGCTTAACTTTTTCTTAAAATTTGAGTGGGGCTGTGAGATTTTCCACTTGTGAAATATGTGATCACTCATCAATTATAAAATTTTGGAATGCACTTTTAGGAACAGTGACAACTTCAAAGCAACTTCCTGTTGCTCTAACATTTAATTTCAGTGTGCTAAGTTTTCAATGTGTGTCAGTTTTTAGCATCCTCATTCTAATTTAAAAGGATCTGAATACTTTGGAAATGTCTTAAAACTGCCTCAGCCCATGTTCGAATGACCTCTTGTGAACTTTCCCTGCCCAGGTTGCAGCTGCGAAGCAGCTGGAAGAAAGCAAAACCAAGATAGAAAACCTTTTAGATTGGTTGTCAAATGTCGACAAAGACTCAGAAAGGGCAGAGACAAAACACAAACAGGTAATTGAGCAGAATGGGACCCATTTTCAAGAAAGTGATGGCAAGTCGATGATTGGAGAAGAGGATGAAGTTAATGGTAACCTGCTGGAAACTGACGTTGATGGGCAAGTTGGAACCACTGAGGAGAATCTGAACCAGCAATACCAGAAAGTTAAGGTATGTCATTGTAAATGTAATGATACTGTTAATTCTATTTCCAGGTCAGTAAAGTTGGAAAAAACCTAGCACATGAGTTATCCTTTCAAATCTTAATGACCCCAGACAGCAAAGTCCTTTTTTTTCTAGGTTCATCATTATGTCAAATATAAATTATAGTGAGAGTTCTAAGAAAGTAAAAAAATAATGAAAAATA
>NW_012150977.1:1226-2968 GCF_000956105.1 Propithecus coquereli
ATTAGTGTATATATGATAGGAAAATGAAAACGCAGGTCATTAGTATTGATTTTTTTAAGTTAATCTTTTAGAAAATTTAACAAATTGTAATAGAGTGCTAATAGCAATAATGAGCAAAGAGGTAGGAATGCAACTAGACATAGTGATTAAGTAAAAATATTGCATGCAATGTTCCTTTTATTATTTCTGGAAGCACCAGACATTGTCTCTAGCATGGTAACCTATATACACATTTCAAATATGTTAACTGACAAATCACGACTAACTTCTCTTTTGATGTCCTTTTGCAGAATTAATTCTGTGTGTCGCAGTTTTCAAGAGCTTAAGAAAATGGGATGTTTCTTCCTGTTGGTCAGAAGTTCCATCTCTTAAACATATGCATGGCCAGTATTCTGTTGAGCAGTTTCATCTAAACATGATCTCTTTCCTTGCATAAGGGACAAGCTCACTTTCTGTCTCACCTTGCTCCATTTGTACCCCATGGCTATCATGTTTACAGCATACTTGTGAAAGCTTATTAGAGGAAACTTGAAAATGTGTTCTAATAAAGAGCTATCATGATGGTACGTGATAGTGATTTTGATGACCACACATTTAAGATGTTTTGGTGTTTCTTCGCTTTAGATTGTGGCAGAGCGTCAGCAGGAGTACAAAGAGAAACTCCAGGGCATTTGCGATCTTCTCACCCAAACTGAAAACCGGCTGATTGGTCACCAAGAAGCCTTTGTGATTGGAGATGGCACAGTTGAGTTAAAGAAGTACCAGTCCAAGCAAGAGGTAGAATTTGGTTTTGTATCAGCAGCTCTGTGTTGATGTGAGGTTTGATTACTATCATTTGGAAGGTAATTAGGATTATTGAAAAATACCAGTAATTTTAGCATTTCAGAAGCAAGGCACACCTAGATGCCCCGAGCTTGAGCTTTAAACTTCATACTAAAAGTTTGATTTCCAACTTCAAGCAAGCCAGGAAATTTTCTTTACTTTTTTGCTGAGAGTTATTGAGTGGAGGAGATATAAAGGAGGTTTGATAACGGAAATACCACATGTGATGAATTAAAATTTGTATTGATTTAAGGCCAACCTACTCACATGCAGATCAGGAAAAATAGCCATCAGTTTGAGTTCTTTCTCTTTCTTGGTTCTTTCTTATTTCTTCCCTCTTTCTCTGCAGTTTGTTCCTTTGCATTGAAGGAAAGTGAAAAAAAATAACGAAAATGAAAAATAAAGGTATCTTTATTTTGGAGTCAGGAGAGAAAACATTCTCATTGTAACTAGATAGCTCTTGGTTCAAATTCCAGACTCTACACATTGTTAGCTTTATAATTTAATCCCTCTGAGTCTCAGTTTCTTCATTGGTCATACTTCCATTGCTATGTTATTGTAAAAGTTAAGTAAATATCGTGTGAGTCACTAGCACAGTTAATGTCACATATTAATGGCTCAATAAATGGGATTTCTTTCAATTCAGATACTTCTCAGAAAAATGTGAGGGTTAAAATAAAGTACGGAGAGAAATAATATTAAAAATCAAATAGTATAATATAGGGAGTTAAAATGCATAATAAAGGAGGAAAAGAGGAGGAAAAGTTACACAGAGAAATCTAGACAGAGGAAAGCTATAACTACTGAAGAGAGATCTTAATCTTGAGCTTCCTAGCAGCCAGGCAAAGAAGCAAACATTACATATTATAGAGGCTGGTGTTTAGATGAAGAAAGTGTCTTAGTCCACTGGGGAAACTTTT
>NW_012150977.1:7521-7897 GCF_000956105.1 Propithecus coquereli
ACAGTTTTATAGACTTCACTCTTTTCTGGTCCAGGGAAGGAGACCCAGGGCATAATCTTGCAGTATTTCCTGTCATAAATGCTTCTTTCATGTTTCAATTTCATTGAAATCCATTCAAAACAATATAAGGTACCTATCTGAATACTTATAATTTGCAGTTTTGTTTTGAAGTGGCACTATAAATCACTATTTTCATTAAATTATAACTTGATACAGGTTAGGAATTAAAAACTATTAACTTTCTCAAATATAATTATCAAGAGTAATGTTTTGAAAAGATGTGAAGAGGAGATGCTTCTTTTATAATTCATTTCTAAGTTTGAAGGTGGTAGGCAGGGCCGTCTTTGGCATTGGATATTTTCATAGAACTGTGATA
>NW_012150977.1:7947-8464 GCF_000956105.1 Propithecus coquereli
AACTGAATATTGCCCAGGCCACTTATTCATCTTTATACTTATTATCTTTCTCACTGTTTATGCTCCCACCTCAGTGGACACCAGGGCGGTTCCCTCGGCCAGGTCAGCACCCCTAGATTGATGCAGCCTTCCCAGGGATCGCCTCCTTCCTTCAGATGTGCATTTTCAGTCCTGGATTTTTGTCTTTTCTCAACTCCTGGGCTCAAGCAATCCTCCTGCCTTGGCCTCCCAGAGCACTAGGATTATAGCCACTGTGCCTGGCCTGGATTTTTGTCTTAGTTTTTATTTTTATTCTTCTCTTTCACAAGTACAAAAACAGATCGGTTTTAATTAAGTTTTCAATTCTCATTTGATTATGTGTTCACAGACAGTATATGTAGTGGGCGCAGAGGAGATACTGAGACATTAAGGCCATTATTTTGGTAGGAAATGCCAGTAGTTTAAAACGATTAAGATTGCCTATATTACATTTAATTAGTAAATTAGATATTTTTAGTATGGGAAATATATAAAATAG
>NW_012150978.1:0-503 GCF_000956105.1 Propithecus coquereli
GAGCACAAACAACAAAACTTGTTAGAATCCTGCTTGTGCATTCTCTTGCTATTACCATGGAGCAGAGAGTACCTGCACGATGCCAAGCAGCATCCTTACAACTAAACCCAGGGCAGCAGGAAAGCCCTATGCTCCTGAGAAGTGGCAGAAAAATAGGGGATTGACTCGGGCAGTTCCTTCTGGCAAACTTCACCTCCTACCAGGACTGGGGGATTAAAAAATATCTCATTCTGTTTTTCTCTGAGGAGAAAAGGGCAGTGGTTAATGGGAGTTCCTGGTGCCTGAAGCACTCCACATGAGAGGTATCCCCTCCACAACCTCTGAGTTCCTCGTGGGCAACCTAGATTGGACTTTAAGCTTTCCCACAAGCATTCACAGACATGAAAAATGAAAACCCTAGGGAAAATAAGCTCAAAGTTAAAATAAGTTTGGGGAGTCAACTGCTGAAACACATGTGCACATACACACTGGGTAAGAGGTTCTATCAAAAGCAGAAATATTAG
>NW_012150978.1:3171-3855 GCF_000956105.1 Propithecus coquereli
TAACTGACTCTAATGAGATGGTAAGCTCTCTGACCAAGAATTCAAAAAACTCGGTGATCTCCAGTATAGTAGAAACAATTCAGGAATTTAACAGACATCTAATGAAGAGATTGAAATAAACATCAAACAGAAACCTTGGAACTGAGAAATATGTTTGAACTAAGAGGCTTTCAGCAGCAGAATGTATCAAAAAGAAAAAAATCAGTGAACTCAAAGACAGGCTATTTGAAGATACAGAGGAGAAAAAAGGAAAAAATACTACCCGCAAGATATAAAAAATTATCTCAAAAGACCAATTCTAAGAATTATTGCTGTCCAAGAGCATTGAGTAAGAGCAATGGGTATAAAGCTTATTCACAGAAATAACAAAACTTTCAAAAACTTGAGAAAGATAAATATCCAGGTACAGGAAGGTCAGAACACCCAACAGATTCGACACAAATAAGACTGCCGCAAGTCAATCAAATTCTCAAGGTTGAGGACAGAGTATCCTGAAAGTATCAAAAGAAGCAAATATATAAAGGAACTCCAATTCATCTGGCAACACACTAAGAAGGAGAAGAATGACATTCTCAAAGTGCTGAGAGGAAAAAAAAAAAAAAAAAACCCTGCCATCCAGGAATAGCGTATCCAGCAAAGTTATCTTTCAAATATTAAGTAGAGTCTTTCCAGACAAATAAAAAG
>NW_012150978.1:5843-8640 GCF_000956105.1 Propithecus coquereli
AGGGCATCCAAATCAGAAAGAAGTCAAATTAGCCTTGTTCACAAATGACATGATCTTAGAAAAACCTAAAGATGCCCTCAAAAGACTGTTAGAACTAAAACAAATCTGGTGAAGTTTCAGAGTAAAAAATCAATATACAAAAACCATATCACTTGTATATGCAAAGAGCAATTGAAAAAATATCAAGAAAGCAATCCCATTTATAATTGCTACAAAGAATATAAAATATCTGGAAATCAACTAAAGTGAAAGACCTATACAAGGGAAACTGTACAATACTTTAAGAAATTGAAAACAAAGATTCCATGCTCATGAATTGGAAGAATTAATATTGTTAAAATGTCAATGTCACCTAAAGCAATTAAAATGCCAATGATGTTCTTCCCAGAAATAGAAGAAAAATTCTAAAACTTATATGGAACCACAAAAGGCCCCAAATAGCTGAAGCAATCCTGAGCAAAAAGAGCAAAGCTAGAGTCATTTCAAAATATACTACAAAGCTATGGTAAATAAATCGGCAGGGTACTGGCACACAGACCATGGAACAGAACAGAGAACCCAGACATAAATCCACACATTTACAGCCAATTTATCTTTGACAAAGGCACCAAGAACATACAATGGGGAAAGGATAGTCTCTTCAGTAAGTGGTGCTGGGAAAACTGGATAACCACGTGCAGAAGAATGAAACTAGACCATTCTCTCTCACCATCCACAAAAACAAAAATGGGTTAAATACTTCAATGTAAGACCTGAAACTATTAGAAGAAAAATGTTGGAAATGCTCCAAGACATTGGTCTGGGCAAAGATATTTTGTGTAAAGCCTCAAAGTACAAGCAATGAAAGCAAAAATAGACATGGGATCGTATCAAGTTATACAGCTTTGCACAGCAAAGGAAACAATCAACAAAGTGAATAGACAACCCATAGAATGGGAGAAAATATTCCCAAGCCATCCATCAATAACCAGAATACATAAAGAGCTCAACTCAATGGAAAAAAGAAATCAATGAAAAAATGGGCAAAAGATTTGAACAGACATTTCTCAAAAAAAGACATACAAATGGCCAAGAGATACATGGAAAAAATGCTTACCATCACTAATTCAGAGAAATGCAAACCAAAATCACAATGAGATGCCACCTCACCCCAGTTACAAATGGCTTTTATCAAAAAGGTGAAATGCTGGTGAGGATGTGGAGAAAGGGGAGCTCTTGCATGCCACTGGTTGGGATGTAAACTATCCACAATGGAAAACTGTATGGAGGTTCCTCAAGAAACTAAAAATAGAACTATCGTATGATTCAACAATTCCACTACTGGATATATATCCAAAAGAAATGAAATCAATACAGTGAAGTATCTGCTCTCCAATGTTTATTACAGCACTATTCACAGTAGCCAAAATAAGGAATCGATCCTAGTGCTCATCAGTGGATGAACAGATAAGTAAAATGTGCTATATATACACAATGGAATATTACTCAGCTGTAAAAAATGATCTTGCCACTTGCAGCAACAGAGATGGAACTGGAAGTCATTATGTTAAATAAGCCAAGCACAAAGACAAATCGCATGTTCTCACTCATGTGGTAGCTAAAGTATTTCACGAAGATAGAGAGTAGATCAGTGGTTACCACAGGCCAGGAAGGGGGTGGATATGAAGAGAGGTTGATTTAGTGGGTATAAATATACAGTGAGAGGAAATAAGTCCTAGTGTTGAAGAGATCAGTAGGGTGACTACAGTTAATAATCTATTGTACACTTCAAAATAGCTGGAAGACTAGATTTCACGTGTTCCTAGCATAAAGAAAAATATCTAAGGGGATATCCCAATTACCCCGATTTGACCTTCATACGAGTGTATCAGAATATCACATGTACCCCCAAGATATATATTTACACTATGTATCAATAAATATAAATACCTAGAACTAAATGGCAACAAAATTATATTACAGCCCACGGGAGTGAAGCTAATAGCTTTAAATATCATTTAAAAAGAAGAATGTTCAAAGGTAATGGGTCAAGAAGTTAGAAAACAAGGATAAACTCAAAAATCATATGAATTAAATATGACTGAAAATGAACAAAATAAGTATTCAAAAAGATAAGCCAGCAAAGCCAAAATGGGGTTGTTGAATAACACAACAGACACCTCTGATATGACTGATCAAGATAAGGAAGATACAATACTATGCACAAAATGGAGACATAGCTACAGTTAAAGATTCAAAAGACAATAAGTAAACACTGTCAATTACAGGCCAGCAATTTTGAAAACTTAGACAAAAATGGGTAAATTCCCAGAAAAAGAAAAGTGACCAGAACTGACACAAAAATAAAAAGTGCAAATATTCCTATTCAAAATATTGAAACAGTGGTTGAAAATCTTTCTCTAAAGAAAAGACTAGGCCTGCGTGGTTTTACAGAGTAATTCTATCAAATTGTCAAGAAACACATCATTCTAATTTACAGAATACAAGCAATACAAAGAGGTGGTATTTCCCAACTCATTCTAGGAGACCAGCCCCAACCAAATCTAGTGGAAAATATTATGGACAAACAAAATTGTGACAACATTGCCCTTATAAACATGGATTTAGTTTACCAATATTATGATTTTTGCATCCAAACGTATGAAAAAGACAACACAAGCTGGATATATAAAAAGATGGTCTCAAATTCAAATTCCTAACCTCAAACAATACTCCCACTTCAAAGATGGTTTAATATTAGAAATCCCATAAATGTCACATCAACAGATTAACAAAAATCAAATATTGTTAAAAGATA
>NW_012150978.1:8831-10546 GCF_000956105.1 Propithecus coquereli
TAGGGAAACATCAAAAGCATTCTATTTAAAATCAGAAATAAAATAATTTTCACTAATTTATTCAACATTGTATTGAAAATCCTGGCAAGTACAATAAAATGAGAAAAATACAGGCATAAAGATTAGAAAGGAGAAGAAAATATTGGTATAAAAAAGTAATCTGCATACAAGCTATTAGGAATAATATGCATTAAGATGGCTAGGTACAAACATAGTATATTCAAATATGGTTGTATATCCATATACCAGCAGCAAATAACTAAATGTAATTAAGAAAAGATACTATTTAGAACACAATCAGAAAATCGAGGATTTAAGATTAAGTCCAACAAAAATTGTGTAAGATTTCTTTAGTGAAATAAACCCTAATTAAGAAATATATAAAAGATCTAAAATGGAGAGTTATAGCACATTTATTGATTGAAGGCTTAATGCTGGAATTTTACAGAACTCAAGACTAAATTTTATAGGAATAATAAATATCCAAGTATGTTGTCCAGTAAAAGAATAGTATTTCTATATTAGAATAGCTGTGGTATGTGAGTTTAAACTGGTTGGTGTTGACGGGATAGACAAGTTGACAAATGGAACAGAACAGAGAGCCCCAGAGACAGACCATGACAGTAGGAAGTCGTGTCGTGGGTGAAGGAAGAATTCTTTTTGATATAGCTGGAAAGTTTTAACCCATAAAATACAATAAAATTCAGTCCCTACCTCATACCACACCCAATAATTTAACATGAATTAAATAATTCATCCATATTTTTTGCCAGCATTTTCATAAAGGTTTAATTTTGAACCTTGGAGTTGAGAAAAATTTAAGACACAAAAACATTGACTATGAAGGAAAACTAAAACTTTGCTATATTAAAATTAACTTGTTAATTCATAAAAGTGAAAGATTTCTATAATATATGCTAGTAATAAAAAAATTCTGAATATAAAAAGTCCTACAAATAAGCAGCAAATAGGCAAAAGACGTAAATGAGCATTTCACAGAAGATGAAATGTAACCAATAATATATGAAGAGATGTTCATCATTAGTGATTACAAAAATGCAAGTCAGGGTCACAAAGAGACACTCATTCAATTGGCAAAAATTTTAAAAGTCTGACAGTACCAAGACTGGGAAAAACTGAATCCACGAGATTTCTTACATCAAGCTATGAGCAGTAACTCTGTAAGACAGCATTAATACTACAATGCACAAAACGCTTTGTGTATGTATGCAGGAGAGGAGTTGCTGGCTTGTAAAGTATTTGGTATTCTAAAGCTAAATATTCAAACTTTCCCAAATATAAATGGATCCCCTCTCCTTTGGTCAAATGTACATCCTCGCCCCTTCTGGTTGGGTGGAGCCACAGGTCTAGTTTTGGCCAACGAGTTGAGTGGAAATCAGCTAGAGTCTCATCTGTGCCAGAGCACTGAAGTGTTGATTCCAGATTCTTTAGAGCTCTCTTTCCCTCTGTCAGCTCCTGTCAACATTAGAGGTGGTGATGGTCTTGTCAGCCTGGGTCCTTGAGTGGGTGTAGTCAGTGTTCCTCCCTGTTGAATACAAAGGACTTAGCGTAGGTGACAGACAAGCCTTTGCAGTCGTGAGGTGCTGAGGTTCTGAGAGTGGCTTGTTCCTGAAGAACACTATGACCTGTTCTGGTACGTCCACAACAGGAGGCACGTACAAGACTGTTTACAGCACCGGTGTTCACAGTAGCTC
>NW_012150979.1:0-318 GCF_000956105.1 Propithecus coquereli
CATGGTAATTCTTCTTGTAAGTGTTTGAGGAAACATTAAAATATTTCACACATAGGCTGTACCATTTTGTATTTCCACAGTTTGTTTAAAGCTGTCCAATTTTTCTGCGTCCTTGCTCAAATTTATTTTTAACTTTTTTTTATTATAGGCTTTCTCTTGTGTGTGAGTGGGGATTACACGTATCATTATGGTTCTAATGTGAATTTCTATAATAACTAATAAGGTGTAGCATCTTCTTATGCACTTGCTGGCTGTTTGCTTGTCTCGTTTTGTGAAGTGTGTATTTTAAGATCTTCATCGATTTTGTAATTGTGTTTT
>NW_012150979.1:2178-2481 GCF_000956105.1 Propithecus coquereli
CCATTTTACTTTTCTCTTTCCTTTTTATGGCAGAATAACATATCAGGTTATGATATACCTAATTTTGCTTATCCATCCATCTGTTGATGGACATTTGTGTTGTCTGAACATTTTGGCTATTGTGAACAGAGCTGCTATAAATATTTGTGTAGAAGTGTTTGTTTGAACGCTTGTTTTCTAATCTTTGTAATATGTCGTTTGGAATATAATTGTTGAGCCATGGTAATTCTTCTTGTAAGTGTTTGAGGAAACATTAAAATATTTCACACATAGGCTGTACCATTTTGTATTTCCACAGTTTGT
>NW_012150979.1:2531-2769 GCF_000956105.1 Propithecus coquereli
GTTCATCTTGAATTGATTTTTGGATATGGCAAGAGATGGATCGTATTTCACTCTTCAGCATGCAGCTATCCAATTTTCCCAGCTAGTTATTGAATAGGCCTTCCTTTCCTCAATGTATGTTGTCTGCTTTGTCAAAAATCAGTTGGCGTTAGTTAGATGGTTTTATTTCTGAGTTCTCTCTTCTCTTTCCTTGTCTATGTCTCTACTTTTATACCAGTACCATGCTATTTTGGTTACT
>NW_012150979.1:6253-6484 GCF_000956105.1 Propithecus coquereli
ACAGGAAGCTTGGACCGTGCATGTGATCACTGTGCTCATGTTGTAAGGTTGGAAGTACGTGCATTTTGACACTGATGTGTTGTCTCTCGCTCCCCTCACCTCTGGCCCATATTATCTTGGGCATCCAATGTATCCATTCTGTGCAGAACCACAGTTGTTTCTCTGGGCTATATTTGGTCCAGAATCCTTTTTACTAGACCCACACAGCCTAGCTGGCTTGTCTGGAATCTT
>NW_012150980.1:0-365 GCF_000956105.1 Propithecus coquereli
TTGGTGCTGGCCCAAGGAGAATGAGGAAACATATGGAGTAGACATAAATTCAACCTGGAGCCTGGAATCAAGCTAACCAATGAGAGTCCTGAAGCAGAT
The DNA here is from genome assembly GCF_000956105.1 of Propithecus coquereli. Taxonomy (NCBI): domain Eukaryota; kingdom Metazoa; phylum Chordata; class Mammalia; order Primates; family Indriidae; genus Propithecus; species Propithecus coquereli. Next base: position 100 of record NW_012150980.1, read on the forward strand.
ATGCCTCAACAAACTCTCAGGCCCGTAAATTAGGAAAATTAATGCTTGGGAAGTTTGGTCTATGACGTTATTTTAGCAACAGCTGACTAATACAAAGGCCTACACAGAGAGAAAGGATTTCTGCTTATCACCAGGATTGAAATAAATTTCAAAATAGTCATATTCTCTTTGTAAAGATCTTTCACCTCCTTGGTTAAGTATATTCCTAGGTATTTTATTTTCTTTGTAGCTATTGTGAAAGGTATTGACTCTTTGATTTGACTCTC
>NW_012150980.1:415-1034 GCF_000956105.1 Propithecus coquereli
TAGACATAAATTCAACCTGGAGCCTGGAATCAAGCTAACCAATGAGAGTCCTGAAGCAGATATGCCTCAACAAACTCTCAGGCCCGTAAGTTAGGAAAATTAATGCTTGGGAAGTTTGGTCTATGACATTACTTTAGCAACAGCTGACTAATACAAAGGCCTACACAGAGAGAAAGGATTTCTGCTTATCACCAAGATTGAAATAAATTTCAAAATAGTCATATTCTCTTTGTAGAGATCTTTCACCTCCTTGGTTAAGTATATTCCCAGGTATTTTATTTTCTTTGTAGCTATTGTGAAAGGTATTGACTCTTTGATTTGACTCTCACCTTGACTGCTCTTGGTGTATAGGAATGCTACTGCTTTGTGTACGTTGATTTTGTACCCCGAGTCTTTGCTGTATTTATTTATCAATTCCAGGAGTCTCTTGGTGGAATCTTTGGGGGTTTCTAGATACAAGATAATCGAGACTACCTATTTGTCTCAATTTCGAAACCTCAGCTCTAACCTGTGCTCACTACTAGAAGTTAAAGATTTTTTAAAATTTGAAAATATTACAGGGGTACAAATATTTTGGGTTATGTGGATCACTTTTATAATGTTTGAGTCATGGTTATAA
>NW_012150980.1:2789-3627 GCF_000956105.1 Propithecus coquereli
ATTTTTGATGTGCTGTTGAATTCGGTTTGCTAGTATTTTATTGAGGATTTTTGCATCTATATTCATAAGGGATATTAATTCATAGTTTTGTTTTTTGTTGTTGTGTTCTTTCCTGGCTTTGGTATCAAGGTAATATTAGCTTTGTAAAATGAGTTCAGGAAGATTCCCTCCTTCCTGATGTTATGGAATAATTTCTGCAATATGGAAACCAACTCTTCTTCATAGGTCTGATAAAATTCGGCTGTGAATTCATCTGGTCCAGGGCTTTTTTGTGTTGGAAGATTTTTTTATTGCTGCTTTAATCTCATTACTCATTATTGGTCTTTTTAGGAGTTCTATTTCTTCCTGAATTGAGTCTTAGGAGATTGTGTGATTCCAGGAATTTATCCATTTCCTCTACATTTTTGAGTATATGTGCATAGAGATTTTCATAGTATTCATAAATTATATTTTGTATTTCTGAGGTATCAGTTGTAATATCTCCTTTTTCATTTCTGATTGAGCTTATTAGGGTCCCTTCTCTTCTTTTTCTGGTTAATCTAGCAAGAGATCTATCAATTTTGTTTATCTTTTCAAAGAAACAACTTTTCGTTTCATTGATTTTCTGTATTATTTTCTTGTTTTCAATTTCATTTAGTTCTGCTCTGACCTTAATTATTTCTTCTCTTCTACTAGCTTTGGGTTTGGTTTTCTTTTCTTTTCTAATTCCTTCAGACATATCATTAGATTGTTATTTTGTGGTCTTTCTGTCTTTTTGTTGTAGGATCTTAAGGCTATGAATTTTCCCCTTAGGACTGCTTTTGCTGAATCCCGTAGATTTTGATAACTTGTGTCCCCT
>NW_012150980.1:3677-3936 GCF_000956105.1 Propithecus coquereli
GGCCTAAGATATGATCAATCTTGGAGAATATTCCATGTGCTGATGAAAAGAATGTATATTCAGTAGTTTTGTGGTAAAATGTTCTGTAGATGTATGTTAGATCCATTTCTTCTACAGTACTATTTAAGTCCAGTGTTCCTTTATTTATATTTTCTGCTTGGATGATCTGTCCAGTTCTGTCAGTGAGATGTTGAAGTCCACAGCAATTAAGGTGCTGCTGTTTCATCTCTTTGCTTAGATCTAGTAGGGTTTGCTTTAT
>NW_012150981.1:0-1760 GCF_000956105.1 Propithecus coquereli
TAAAATTCAAGTAAGAAAGAAGAAAGTAATAAAGCTTCTCATGGGAGGCTGAAGTGGGAGGATCGCTTGAGCCCAGGAGTTGGAGGCTGCAGTGAGCTATGATCGCACCACTGCACTCCAGCCTGGGTGGCAGAGGGAGACCCTCTCTCAAGAAAAAAAGAAAGAAAAGAAGGGAGGGAAGGAGGGAGGAAGGAAAGAAAAAGAGAGAGAGAGAAAGAGAGAAAGAAAAGAAAGAGAGAGAAAAGAAAGAGAGAAGAAAGAAAGAAAGAAAAAGAAAGAAAGAGAAAGGGAAAGAAAGAAAGGAAGAATGGAAAAGAAAGGAAGAAAGGAAGGAAGGAAAGAAAGATTCTCTGAATGTCAAGGTTGTTTTTCATTGAAATGGATTAACCAAGAATGAAGAGATTGAAAAATAATTTGTGGTCTCCAGTAGAAACTATATTCATGTATCAGAAATGAGCTGTATTTAATTCTGACTAAATAGATGGATGAACCAAATGGCCATTGAAATTCATTTTCCTATAGTTCTATGACAGACTGAGGAATATATCCTATTATGTCTGCACGAAGAGGAAAACTAGTGCATAAATGTTCAACCCAAATACTTGTTTTAGACATCAAAATCCAGTCACTCTTGGCTACCACTCCATGTATGTGGATCTGCAAGATTTCTTATGCACTGCTGGTAGAAATGTAAAATTAGCATGATTAATTTGGAAAATAACATTATCTTGTGATGTCAAGCATTCACCTACTCTATAACCAAGCACTTCCATTCTTGATATATATGCAAAAGAAACTCTTGCACATGTCTGTATGCCCTGTGATATGTACAAGAATGTTAATGATACCACTGTTTAAATAGCAAAAACATGAAAGCAATCTAAATGCTCAACAGAACAGTTAAATAAACTGTGGTATATTCATACATGTAAAAACAAAAGCAAGGGAATTATGAGCATAAGATTCAGGGAAGTGTCTGAGCTCCTTGGGTGGAGTGAAGTATGAGGAGAGGATAGGGAAGGACCACAGAGCTAAACGTAGAGTATTGACAATATCCTAGTTTTTGTACTAGATGGTGGACTCAGAGTGCTTACTTAAAATAATTAAATAAATAAATCAGATCATAAATTGACCAATGATGAAAGTATAGCGAAGCAAGAATTATACTTAATCAAAGGTCCTGAGGTCAATTAAAGAAGCTAAGGAAAGGAATAGAAAGGGAAGGGAAGGGAAGAAATCACTGTCAATGTTCATTGCTACTATGGTCTTGGCCCCAAATGAACCATCCTCGTGGGCTACTTGGCTACCCCTCGGCTTTGCAATTCATTGGGCCAACGCATCTGATAAACCAATGGTGTAAGGGTCCCAGTAGGTGCCAATATCCTCCTTGTCCTGAGTAACATAGTTCAGCCTTTCTCTCTGACCTTAGCTCAGTGACCCAGCAATCTACTTGTGAAAACCTTTGTGCTCTGGCAGGCCTCTGGGGGAGGTATTTGAGATCAGGAAGGATTTTTCTTTGGTGTCTTTCTTCAATCAGATCTTTGCGTTAATGACATCTGTGAATCGTTCACAATATGCCAAACACTTAGCTGAGCTTTCGACAATGGTCCACATCAGGCTGACGTTTCATTTCACTTTTGAGGGTTAAGCCCTTTCTTCCCTTCCCTATCAGTCTGTAAACTTATGGAGTCTGTATCCAGAGTACTATTTCTAGGCCTCCAATGTGTCTTCTCAAAGACTGGCTGACCCACTTTCCAGAT
>NW_012150981.1:1810-3258 GCF_000956105.1 Propithecus coquereli
GTTCTACTTGTATCTCTTTGAGGTATGTCCGTATTGCTTTCCACAGAGGTTGTACTAGTTTGCAGTCCCACCAGCAGTGTATGAGTGTTCCTATCTCTCCACATCCACGCCAACATTTATTGTTTGGGGACATTTTGGTAAAAGCCATTCTCATGGAGTTAAGTGATATCTCATTGTGGTTTTGATTCGCATTTCCCTGATGATTTGAGATGTTGAGCATTTTTTCATGTTTCTTGGCCGTTAGTCTGTCTTCTTTTGAAAAGTTTCTGTTCATGTCCTTTGTGTCCTTTGCCCACTTTTTAATGGGGTTGTTTGATTTTTTCTTGCTGTTTTTTCTGAGTTCCATATAGATTCTAGTTGTCAGCTCTTTATCAGATATGTAGCATGAGGATATTTTCTCCCATTCTGTAGGTTGTCTGTTTGCTCTCATGTTAGTTTCCTTGGCTGTGCAGAAGCTTTTTAATTTGATCAGGTCCCATTTATTTATTTTTGTTGTTGCTGTGATTGCCTTTGGCATCTTTTTCATCAATTCTTTCTGTAAGCCAATGTCTGTAAGAGTTTTTCCAACATTTTGTTTTAGAATTCTTGTAGTTTCATGCCTTAGGTTTAAGTCTGTTATCCACCATGAGATGATTTTTGTTAGAGGTGAGAGGTGCAGATCCTGTTTCAGTCTTCTGCATGTGGCTATCCAGTTCTCCCCCCCTGGAATCTGCATTCTTAACAAACTCCCAAGTGATGCTCCTACTGCTGGCCCAGGGATCACACTTTGAGAACCACTGCTCAGCACCATGCTTTTTACCATCATAATCTATTGCCTAAATATGCTTACATTTTTCCATGCATGTTACATGGCAAAAGGAGAAAGTCAATATTAATGGATGAAAAGATGCCTGAAATCTTCTAAGGAAACAAAAATATATCTCTAGATTGTCTATTTCCAACTGAGAAAGTTTACCCAAGATGTTTGTGTTTTTCACTTGGCAGTTTATTCTCATCTGCCTCCAGATTACCCTTAAAATGCTTACTCCCTGTCAGTATCGCTTGTAACAACACTCCAACTCTTTCCAGAGTCGTCTCCTCTGCTTTTCACTGTGAAAGCATAACTTGGGCTATTCTTGCATACCCAATGAAGTGCTTTTTAAAAGTACTACTGGCTGGGTGCAGTGGCTCACACCTGTGATGCTAGCACCTTGGAAGTCTGACGTGGGAGGATCGCTTGAGACTAGGAGTTCAAGACCAGCCTGAGCAAGAGCGAGACCCCCATCTGTACCAAAAAGAGAAAAATTAGCTGGGCATGGTGGTGCACACCTGTAGTCCCAGCTACTCGGGAGGCTGAGGCAGGAGGATAGCTTGAGCCCAGTATTTGGAGCTACAATGATGCCACTGTGTGCTAGCCCAGGTGACAGAGCAAGATCCTGTCTCTAAAAATAAATAAATAGATAGATAGA
>NW_012150981.1:3308-4292 GCF_000956105.1 Propithecus coquereli
CTATCAGTCTGTAAACTTATGGAGTCTGTATCCAGAGTACTATTTCTAGGCCTCCAATGTGTCTTCTCAAAGACTGGCTGACCCACTTTCCAGATGGAGCCAGCACCGTCCTCTATCTGATCCATAAATCATGAACAGAAGGCCCAGGAAATGAGAAGCTGGGTCCCCACTGGGGGCAGAGCTGAGCTTCCAGCATGAAGTCCACCGCGAAATCACAGAGCACAGCAGAATTCTCTAAAAAGTCAGTTGTGATCAATGGCAGCATAACCTGGTCCCAGATGAAATTTTCTGGATTTTTAAACACAAATGAACAGTGATATAGAGATTATATAAGAATTACCACTTACCAAATTTAACCTGGCATATTTAGTAATATATGCTATGACAATTATGTCACCCAAATACTACATGTAAATAGTAAGTCATTCACATATTTGGCAATAATAGCTATTTCTGGAATTCCCTCAGACAAAAGGTGGGAAAGAAAAAAGACAAAGTTTATGAGCTTCTCCCCTGCCACAAGGGCACAGGCCAGTGTTCTAATCCTCATTCCCTAAAAATGATGTAAGGTGTGAACTCAGGGAAGGATGACCTCCCACGGCATCTTCCCAAAGTCCTTTTGGAAGCAGGAAATAGCTAGCAATCCCAGAGAGGCTCATTTCGGCGCTCATTTAGAAGTCAAAGGCATCAGGTCAGACCTTGCTCTGATAATAGATTAGCAGCAAGAGAAATTCTCACTGTGGAGCTTTTTTCTTTTTTAGACATCAAGAAACTGTGCAAGGGAGGAGCTCTTCAGTAATAGCTGATGGGAAGGACAGCTAGATACATAAGCAAGCTAGAAAAATAGCCATTATTTTCAGTACCCCATAATAATAAAATTTAGTCCAGGCATTTACTTAAAACAAATCTTTTCAGTAATCATTCCAAGTAAATTAAAAATTGAAGTGAGAAAGGCCAGATCTCAAATATAGGCAGAGGGTTTTA
>NW_012150981.1:15233-15921 GCF_000956105.1 Propithecus coquereli
AATCAAGGCAGGGAAAATAGAGCCAAAATATGGAAACAGTGATCAGGAGATACATGAAAAGCAATCAGATCATGCTGAGGCAGAGGACCTAGGAGTTGGCACAGCCTTGAGTGGGAGCATACTTGGGGAATTAAATTAAAATTTAGATATGGTGAATCAAACAAGAAGTTGGTTAATGTGTACAAAAATACGGTTAGAAAGAGGAAATAAGTTCTAATATTTGGTAGTTCAGTAGGGAAATTATAGTTAACAATTATTTATTACATATTTCAAAATAGCTAGAAGAGAAGAATTATAGTGTTCCCACCACAAAGAAAAGATAAACGTTTGAGGTGGTGGATATCCCCATTACCCTGATTTATCGTTACAGATTGTTATCAAGATAGCACATGTTCCCCAAAAAAGTTGGTTAATGTGTACAAAAATACGGTTAGAAAGAGGAAATAAGTTCTAATATTTGGTAGTTCAGTAGGGGAATCATAGTTAACAATTATTTATTACATATTTCAAAATAGCTAGAAGAGAGGAATTATAGTGTTCCCACCACAAAGAAAAGATAAATGTTTGAGGTGGTGGATATCCCCATTACCCTAATTTATCGTTACAGATTGTTATCAAGATAGCACATGTTCCCCAAAAATGTGTACAACTATGATATATCAATACAAAATACAAAGTAAATAAATTT
>NW_012150982.1:0-378 GCF_000956105.1 Propithecus coquereli
TGAAGGCATGAATAGAGTAACGTAAGTGGAGATGTTTTTATATTAGAAATATTTTATGTATAAAACTGATCATTCTGTCCAAGAAAAGCAGGGCCACATTAAGAACTTCATTAGTTATAGAACTTCATTAGTTATTCCAAACTGAAAGGAATACATGATGCAATTTTTTAAATAAGTTAGATTTTAAATTTTCACTTGGAACCTGGTCATTAGCTGATGGTTTACCAAATCTTACCATGTTGGTCTAGCAATTTTAATGAATAAAATTGAAAATATAGATCATCAAAACTGTCCTAGAGTATTGGCCCCATACAAGTGAGATTCTAGGATACATTAAGGACAGACCCAGGTAAGTAATTTGAGCCTAGTGCTAAAAGA
>NW_012150982.1:2338-3721 GCF_000956105.1 Propithecus coquereli
TAAAGGTCATTAAACAATTATAATTTCCCCCATTGATTATTAAGATTATTTTGACTGCTTCAGGTATCATTTTTATGGTCTACACTACTGTGAAAACAGAGCCTGTATTTATCTCTATGTCCAATAAAATCTCATGAAATTAATGGTTATATAGTTAAATTCATATCCAATGCCATAATCACCTGTACTATATGATTATTTAGTTATATTTGATTACAGTGTCTCACTATTACTATCATCATCCATGTAGATTGTTCAGTGTTTGAGGTACTGTTTGCTTCTCGTCTTCCTAGAGAATCACACACTGGTGCTTTTCTTCAACAGAGCTCCGAGTGAGGCCTTTCCCACAAAGCCATGCTCTCTGGATGTTTTTAGGAATAAATACGGCCTTAAAGTTATTACTAAATTGTAGTGCTATTTCGTTTTGTATTGATCCTCAGTTATAGAACTCAAGATAGTGCATCATTGTTTCCAGCCTCTGACAAATATTTACCATTCCCCTTCAATTACCTGAACACACCACCCCCTACAACTTCAGACATTAAAGGAAGAAACAGTATTTATAAGCATATTTGACAAAAATTATTTTGTTTTTTCTTTGTGTAAGAATTTCTTATTACTAATAATCATGCAATGAATAATCTATTTGAAAATTTTTTATTTGCTAATTATATTGTATATTGTATAGTGCAATATACCTACTTTTACCTACAATTTCTTTTCACCATTTTCTATTGTAGCTTTGAAAGAGGCTTCATACATTTCTGACAAAGAAGGCTGTATTCTCTAAGGATAAAAACAAGAGATCATGCAGTACGAGTGATAAGTAGCTTCTTCCTAACAAACCGGAAAACAGTCTGTAGTCCTAGACTCAGAAGCTCATAATTATACTGCTTTTATAACAGCAATTCACCAAATGGATTTGGTCAGCTGAACAATCTAATTAACGACTTCTCATGCTGTTAATTCAGTTAACCTTGCTCATCTTGGTGAACTCTTAAGCCTTGTTTCTGCCTCATAGCTGACACACAGACATTTCTATTATTAATAATGTAATTTTTGAAGCGTTAATAGCTTTGCTTCAGTTTTATGATGCATTCCACAGGGATTGAGGTGGAACAAAAAGCGCTGGAATGTCTGTTCCTGATTGCCTGCCATCTCTCCTCCCTGTCTTCCAGCCCTAACCGTGCCTCTCCACTCATTGGTTTACGTCAAAACATGGAGTAAAATAATACAGGGGAGAACTGGTGAAAAGGAAGCAAAGAGATAGGAAGGAAGAACGATTTGCAGGCATTTTTCTCAAAATAAAAATAGGTGGGGTTAATGTCTAAGAGTGATTTTCCTCTTATAAGATAATAAATAGAAATTATAGGGCTAAGTCTA
>NW_012150982.1:16311-16958 GCF_000956105.1 Propithecus coquereli
CTCCTTTTAATTTTCTTCTAAAAATTATTTAGTAGTATACAGTTTTCTCTCAAATTTCTCATCTTACAAAACTGGCGCTGTATAAATAATGAAGTTCATTTCCAGAAGACTTTTTAAAAAGGTTATTCAGCTTGAACACAGTAACTACAGCTACCATCTACCAACCTAAGTTTCCTGACCCCTCACCTTGGAGTCATGTGGCCCACGACCACCTCCCCAGCCTCTTCTCTTTCTTCTCACTGTTTCCATCTTGAACTGAACTTCTTTCAGCTCCTCCATGACATCAGATTCGTTGTCAGGTCCAATGCACCTTTGCTTTTACTCTCCTCCGCGTCTGCATTGCTTTCTCTCTCCTTTTCTCCCCCGGCAGGCATCCATCAGATCTTGCAGCTTTTCTGCAACTTTACAATCTGTCTGTCACCTCCACATCTAATCTCTGTGCTTTCTGTCAGGTGCTCCCGTAAGAACCTGAACTTATTCCCATATCAGCGAGTCTCGTTTTATTTTGTTATTTTTGAGTTTATCTCCTTTCCCTCCACTCCCGATGTTAAACTCCTTTCATTAGAGAAATGTGCAAACACAGAACCAGCGGTTTCCCCATTTGATTTTATGCTGCCTCAAAAATACATGTGTTTTCCAAATGTTAA
>NW_012150982.1:20163-20514 GCF_000956105.1 Propithecus coquereli
TGGTGCTGCTAAATGCTTATTAATATCCAGAGAAGCCCTGGCCCGGGTCAGGTGAAGACCCATTACCCATCACATAGTCTAATCCTAGGAAGTGACAGGCAGCACAGGGTGAATATGTGTTGGTTTCTACCAGTAAACTGTGCAAAAATGCAGACACCGAGCTAAAACATTTTGGCAGGTGTTATTTCATGTAACAGCTCATTCCTAGTCCCTTCTCCTCCAACCATACCTCACTTTTTGAGCAAAAGAATGCAATAGTAAGCATGTGATGTGAAAAACATAATTTGGAAGAGGAAAGTTCAGTGGTTTATCTGATCTGACACAAGAAATAAAGCAACTAAGACTGCTAAG
>NW_012150983.1:0-1603 GCF_000956105.1 Propithecus coquereli
TAGACATTTTTAACTTTGCATAGTACATGTACTTATTTGCCCATCAATAAAAATGAAGGTGGGAAAATGAATCACGTGAAAATTCATGATGACAAGGTGATTTCTAAATAGGATATTTTCCCCAACAACAATTTTGTTTACAAAGTCTGATTGTTTGAGGCACCACTGATAAAATATACTATTGGTGATAAGCTGGGTTGAGAACCTAGGCAGTGAATGTAGAGAAAGAAGAGAACGTAGCCAGTGGTCCAAGAGTAATACTGGTTTCTAGGACCCGCTTATGTTTTAGATAGTAATTTAGAAGCCAAAACAGAAAAGTCCTTGAATGGCCACACGGGTAACAAATAAATGAAGCTGATTGGGATTGGGGAAAGTTGATTTGTAATGGTAGACTGTCTAAAGGCATTCAAATTCAGATTGTTAAAAAAATTGCGTGGGACACATAAAAGCCCTGCTGGCCAAATTGGGCCAGTGCCACCAGTGTTTTGTTTTGTTTTGTTTTAATCTTTGTACTTATTGAAGTAAAAAGAACTTTTTTTTTTTTTTTTTTGAGACAGAGTCTGTCTCTGCTGCCTGCACTAGAGTGCAGTGGTGTCATCATAGCTCACTGCAACCTCAAACTCCTGGCCTCAAGCAACCCTTCTGCCTCAGCCTCCTGAATAGATGGGACGACTACAGACACAAGCCACCACACCCAGCTAATTTTTGTATTTTTTGTAGAGACGGGGTCTCACTATGTTATCCAGGGTGGTCTCAAACTTCTGGCCTCAAACAATTCTCCTGCCTTGGCCTCCCAAAGAGTGCTAGAATTACAGGTGTGAGCTACCACACCTGGCCAAAAAAGGGCATTCTGTGCTTAAGATAGTCAAAGTATCACTTTAGAAAAGATTATTTCTGTATTTACCTTGCACGTAAAATAAGCAGAGCTATTAGATGCAGAGCTTTAAAGGGGGAGAGAAATTTAGAATCCTAAACTTCAAAAATAGCGATATGTATTTATAGCAAATTATATAATGCAATATTATCTGTAAAATAATGCTCTGTCCATAAATATGAGGTTAATGTCCCACATATTTCTATTTCATAGTAATTTTTACCACATCAGTCAGCAGAAACATCTTTACTTACTTTTAGAGTTGATCAGATTTTATTGAGATCCTGCTTGTTGATATCATTCCTTGTCTTAACTGCAGTGTACATAATTTGGTTAGAAGAAACAGTAAAGAAAACACTGAGGTTTTTTTCTCTGTATGTTTTCTTCCATAAAGATACCAATTCATTTCTTTGTCTTTTCAGAAATGAAACTACTGAAAAGAAGAATAAAGATTTACAGATCACATGTGATTCTCTGAATAAACAAATTGAGACAGTGAAAAAGTTGAATGAGTCACTCAAGCAACAAAATGAAAAGTAAAATCTCTAGTTCTGTATTCTAAATATTTGGGATTTTTAAAAATAAAATGATTCTGTTTCTATATCGATGAAATTAATAAAATTATCACTTATTTTAGTTATAAAATATATACTAGCAGAATTTACAGGCATAAATTTTCTCTTGAAATATTTCTTGGGGAGAAAAAGCCACAAAATGATATGTTTCATT
>NW_012150983.1:11953-13603 GCF_000956105.1 Propithecus coquereli
TTATACTAAACTGTCTATCAATTTAATGTCAGGACAAAAAGAAAATACTTAATAAAACTTTATTGTGGTGTCTTAAGAGGGAATTTATCAGGTTAGTGCCCTTTTGAGTCTGTTTACTTTTATGTCATAAAGACTACTTATTTATTTTAAGAATGTAAAGAGATTTATATCTGGAGTTGAGACTGTCAGTTAAATGAAAGTGTGTTTGAATTTCAACTTCTACCTGAGGCTCATTCATATATGTTACAGGTACTTCTTATCAAGGTGTATTCCCTAAAACTCATAGCCTTATTATAATTTGATTCTTTCTTTTCCTCCTTTCAAATATTTACAACTTTGCTTTTGATATACATGCTATTAGACTAGACATGTGTCCTGTTTGTGACTTAATTCCTTTGTAGGAGTCAGCAAACATTTTCTGTAAAGGACCAGCTAGTAAATATTTTAGGCTTTGTGAGACCTAGAGTCTCTGTCACAACTACTCAACCTGCAACTGTAACACAAAAGCAGTCATAGACAATAATATAGTAGCCATAAATAAAAGTAAATAAATGGTCATGGCTGTGTGCCAATAAAACTTTGGTAACAAAAACTGTCAATGCTTTGCTATTGGGTGTTATTTCTACTCATTAAGAAATGTGTCTCTTTATGTTTGATAATCTTTGTCTGGAGATCTATTTTATTTGATAATAATATAGCCACTTAATTCTTTTTATGTTTTCTGTTGGCTTGGTATATCTTTTGCTATTGATTTAACCTGTGTGATTATATATAAAATGCATGACTTACAGACAACATGTAGTTAGATCCTACTTTTTTATCTATTTTGACAAAATAAGTCCTTTACTTTCACAGTCCACTCAGAGTTACTATTGTACCACTTAAAATATAGAAACCTTGCAGCTATATAGGTCCATTTGTCCTCTTCTTATTTGTTATGCTATAATTTGACATATATATTACCTCTATATACATAACAAGCCCCCAAAACAATGTTATAATTTTTGCTTTAAACAGCTATATGGAATACCCCTGGCTGTCATCATCAGTATAGTTACCTGTTTGCATGCAATAATACAAAATAGTTCTTCAGTGTAATATTACTGTTTTTCCCTTTGGAAATAATAAGTAAGTTGTGGGCAGATACTGCAAATATGCTATTTCTCTTCTAACTTTCATCCACAAGTTTTAGCATCTGTTGATAATTCTTGCCTGAATCAGTTATTACTCTGATGGTTACCAAATGGTTATTTTCTCTTTTTAATGCTAGAAAATTGAACATTTTAGTAATGTTATGATATACTGAGAATAGCAGTCTAAATGGCATCACTTATTATATCATTGACAAAATATAGCACTTACAGTTTTACAATTAATACAGCATGTGCTTTCTTTTTTTGTGCATATTTTTACAAGCCAAGATTTTGATATTTCTGTAGTTTAAGAAAATAAGTAAGTGATATGTTAAGCATATTGGATTTTTTTAAACCATGGGATCCTTTTGTTACTATTTTTCTTTCCAAACCCACTAATAGGAGAATTGCTCATTGAAATCATGAGATTCTGTTAGTTTGGGTCATCACTTGCCTTGGCACTCTCAATGATCACCAATAAATATTAAATGTGTATTACCCATAAAAATAAGTATTT
>NW_012150983.1:13653-14887 GCF_000956105.1 Propithecus coquereli
TTTTATTTTTATTTTAATTAATTTAAACTTTAATAACCATCCTGTTGGTCACGCAGATCTAGCCTATTCTTGCAAGTATGCATTTTTAAACAACTCAGTATGCCTATTAAAGACCTGTATAAGCAGATAACTCCATATATTTAGTAGCCTTTTTTAAATATAGTAGTTTAACCTGTTTATTGCTAATGTTTTCTCTCTGAAGAGGAAAAATCATACTTCAGCTTTGAAGGTGAGTAGTTACTAATCATTATCCTTTGTCACTCTCTGTCTCTTATGGCACCTTTCATATTGTTTCTATGGGATATTGGGTACTTTCTGCTTTTTGATCCCTATACCTCTGATTAAGAAAAACAGAAGTGAGGCTGGCACAGTGGTTCTCACCTGTAATCCCACCATTTTGGGAGGCCTAGGTGGGAGAATCGCTTAAGGCCCGGAGTTTAAAACAAGCCTGAGCAACATAGCAAGACTTTGTCTCTACAAAAAATAAAAATAATTTTTAAAAGAAGCCAGGTGTAAGTTTATATGAGAAACTTAAAACTGAGCTATAAAAAGACACTATTCCTCTTTTCCACTCCTAATTCCAAATGAGTATCACTGGCTAAAAAGGACAAAGTCTGAGCAGAGATGATTTTATATCACTGTTCAACAAGAGCAATCCCTGTGGGTCAGAAGAAATTACAAGGTTCTATTATAATTAAGTGTGAAGATAACAACTATTGCACTTACACTATCTCCAGTTCTTTCAATACCCATTAGCAGTGTTGTTCATAAGAATCACCTGGAGTTTGTTAAACATGCAGATTCTCAAGCTCCTCTCCTGGAGATTCTGTTTCATTAAATTTGGCAGGCAGGGCCCTTGATTTTGATCAAAAACATAAGAGCATTTTAAACTGACCACTTGAGAGAGAACTTAGACATCTTAGTTAGGGACTAGTCCATTTGAGCTTTACATCTGGATGTGATCTTCAGTCAGATAAAACTAATGTGTGGGCTGGTATCTTTATGCGTGGCTCTTTAGTAATTTATACCCTGTCGTAAAGTAAATGTGCCATGCCTAAAGCCTCGACTTTCAAGGCTTTCAGTAGTGCCTGCAGTGCCAGCTGCTTGGGAAGCTGAAGCAGGAGGATCACTTGAGCTCAGGAGTTTGAGGTTGTAGTGAGCTATGATGAAACCACTGCACTGTAGCCAGGGCAACAGAGCAAGACCCTGCCTCAAAATAAAATTTTTAAAAAAG
>NW_012150983.1:17920-18299 GCF_000956105.1 Propithecus coquereli
GTTACATTTTATGTCTTTGCCTCACCCAAGTGAGGGTTAGAGGCATGCCCTTCCCCTCTACAATGCTCACCGTGTCCTTTAGTTGTGAGTTTACCACCCCCCCCCCAAATCCCCCTAATGCCTGGAGAATATTACTACCATGTGAGCACCCTAGTGTTAATCGGTTAGTACCAATTTGATGGCGAGTACAAGTGGAGCCCATTCTTCCGATCTTGTGATACCTCACTTCAGATAATGGGCTCAAGTTCACTTGCCCTTGGTGCCCAGGCTGTTGCCAACCTAAGTAAAGATTTATGCATTGTGTTTACAGAGATAATGAAAATATAAACCTTTAGTTGTAATATCAAGGAATAGTTACAGGAATATTAGAAATTTGTAT
>NW_012150984.1:0-336 GCF_000956105.1 Propithecus coquereli
TTTTTGGAAAGCAACACTACAACACTGAGACATGTTTAGTTTATTAGCTACTTGACTCCTGTCATTTCCCCCCCTTTCTTGAAGATTAGAGTCTTAGTAGTGTGGTAATTAGTTTCTGCATCATACCAACAATGTTTAGAGACTGCTGCCAAACGTCAAGACAAGGAGAATAGGAACCCTGTTGTTGAAAAAAATTGTACCATCATTGAATATTTAAGGCTGAGAATTAACAAGTAACAGAAAACAAGGTGTTTCTTCATCAAAACCAAGGATGGAGTCTCTAGGATACATTGGTAACCAGGCTCAATCTGAGCAGCTGCAACTACTTCTCTCTTA
>NW_012150984.1:3081-3521 GCF_000956105.1 Propithecus coquereli
TTCTTGGTTTCTTCCAACCCTCAATTTAGGGAAGTGTCCTAATTTAGGGAATTTAGGTGATTGGATATGTGTCTGAATACAATTTCAGGTGATTCAGTTCTTGCTTTTTGGAAAGCAACACTACAACACTGAGACATGTTTAGTTTATTAGCTACTTGACTCCTGTCATTTTTCCCCCTTTCTTGAAGATTAGAGTCTTAGTAGTGTAGTAATTAGTTTCTGCATCATACCAACAATGTTTAGAGATTGCTGCCAAACGTCAAGACAAGGAGAATAGGAACCCTGTTGTTGAAAAAAATTGTACCATCATTGAATGTTTAAGGCTGAGAATTAACAAGTAACAGCAAACAAGGTGTTTCTTCATCAAAACCAAGGATGGAGTCTCTAGGATACATTGGTAACCAGGCTCAATCTGAGCAGCTGCAACTACTTCTCTCTTA
>NW_012150984.1:6696-7572 GCF_000956105.1 Propithecus coquereli
CTTAAAAATTAGGAGCTAGCTAGACTGGGACTTCTTTCCTGGAGATGAACTGAGAAAATGTTCTTAACAAGGTATCAGGTGTCTTTCAGGGACTGTTGAAAGCTATGGGAATGCTCCTTTGGCTCCCACTTCCCTGACACTACAGTTTAGGAGATAAATCTCAGAGCTCATCAAAGAGAAAGAAACAGTGCCTCTCCAAGTCCATGGCCCCATCACCTGTTTCTCCTTCTCAGGTAGCACATCCAGCTCTGTCTTTAATGAGGAGAAGCAAGGCATTGCATTTTTGTTTCCTCTCTGCCTCATTCCCACCTTTTGTCTCAACTAAGTACATCCCTAATACTACATTGCCTGCTAATGAATGTGTTAGAAAGATGATCACTTTGAAAGAAAGAGAAAAATTGATGGTCTGGGTGCTAAATATATAAATCAGTCACCAATTATTTTACCTACTCTGTGGCTAGCTGTGATAGTTATTTATATACAGAAGTCATGTGGCACCTAGTTTAACGTAGATTTAACTGACACGCAAATTGAAATGTAGAGTTTTTTTGTTTAAAACTATTCAAGTCTTCTACCTGAGCCGTCAAATATCAAGAAAATAAATAAATAAATTCACATTATACTTTAAAATAAGTTCTACCTGATACCATAAACCAGGGGTTGCAAATTTTTTCTATAGATGGCCAGATACCAAATATTTTAGGTCTTGTGGGCCATACTATCTGTAATGGTTAATTTTAGATACCAACTTGATGGGATTAAGGAATACTCAGATAGTTGGTACAGCATTATCTCTGGGTGTGTCTGTGAGGGTGTTTCCCGAAGAGACTGGCATTTGAATTAGTGGACTGTGTATGGAAGATCTGCCCTCACCAA
>NW_012150984.1:9823-10164 GCF_000956105.1 Propithecus coquereli
TGCATATAACTATAGAAGATTTGTCCCTCTCTACTTAAAACTAAGAAAGAAAGAACAATAAGATTAGATTTTTTGTTTGAATTGTCATTCAATCATTATTTATAAAGAAAAATTACTCATTCAGTAGATATTTATGCTGCTCATGTAGCAGAAATTGTGTTAGGTACAAAGAATAGAAAGTCAAAATAAATTTGGTTCATGCCTCCATGGAGCTTATGGTCCAATAGAGGAGGAACACAGGCAGATCAATATGGTCACATTAAAATGCAAGTGCTACGTCAGAGAGATGAACAGCAGCTGTGGGAGCACAGAGGACGAACATCTTTCTTATTAAGGCAAAA
>NW_012150985.1:0-394 GCF_000956105.1 Propithecus coquereli
AATTAAACCCCAAGCAAGCAGAAGGAAAGAAATGATAAAGAGCAAAATTCAATAAAATTGACAACAGAAAAACTATAAAGTCAATGAAACCAAAAGCTCGTTCTTTGAAAAGACCAATAAAATTGATAAGTCTCTATCCTGACTGATTAAGAAAAAGGCAGAAATTACTAATATAAGGAATGAAAAAGGAGTCATCACTATAAATCCTGTGGACTTACGCTATCCAGTGTGGTAGCCACTAGACACAGGTGGCTATTGAGCACTTGAAACATGGCTAGCCTTGACTGAGATGTGTTGTAACTCTAAAATGCAACCAGATTTTGAAAGACAGTAAGAAAAAAATGAATGTAGAATATCTAGTAAATTTTTTATTTTGAGTACATGTTGAAATGGT
>NW_012150985.1:3296-3794 GCF_000956105.1 Propithecus coquereli
AAAAAAAAAAAAAAAGAAAATGCCCACGGCACTCTAGCCTGGGCAACAAAGCAAGACTGTCTCAAAAAAAAAAAAAAAAAATGTTTCTTTTGAGGAATTTAATGGTTTGGTTGTTCAAAGGCCAATTGTAAAGTATTTTTTAAATAACAGTCATGTAATCTATTTTTAAATATTAAATATTCCACTTGTTAATAAATAAAACTAAACGTACTTTATTCTTATCAAGAGAAGAATAATTAGTAATTTTAGCTCTGGTATTACTACTGCCAGCTGAAACTATTTAGAGTTAGGCGAGATGTGATAGTTCTCATAACCTAAATCTTTTTTTTTTTTTTTTTTTTTTGAGACAGAGTCTGGCTCTGTTGCCCAGGCTAGAGTGCCGTGGCGTCAGCCTAGCTCATAGATAGTGGCAAATAGAAGTTTTCCAATACTTTAATTTTTGCTTGAAAGCTGAAATTTTATCATTGGCAACAAATGCTATCAGTTTTTCTTAAATGA
>NW_012150985.1:7084-7736 GCF_000956105.1 Propithecus coquereli
AGTTTCCTTTTCCTCACCTCAAATCTTTCTTTAGTCCCTAAGACTGGTCTTATCGAGGTTTCTGATAATCTCTTTATGCTTTATATATAATTCGGTAGGAAATGCTTTCTTTTCTTGGCTTCTTTGACATCACTCTCCTGATATTTTTTCTCAATGGCTACTCCTTTTTCACCTCTTTTGTTGGCTTCTCCTTCTTAGCTGACTTTTTAGCTAGACTACAGCCCCTTCTTCTCTAGTACTCTGGCTAGGTCAGGGAATTTCAGTCTTTTGACTGCTTAGCCATAGTAAGAAGTAGATTCTACGTTGCTATTCTGCACATATCTGCAAATATCACTAAAATAAAAGTCTTGTGGACCACCTTTACTCTTTGATATACTTTGTCTTTAATGCTGATTACAACTCTAAATTGATTTTATGACTTATAGGTCAAAAAATGCAGTTTGAGAAACTACCCTGGGGAATTTTATCAAGACCCATGGCTTTAAATACACCTTTGTGTCCGTGACTTCTAAATTAGTATCACTAGCCCTACCCTGCCCTGTGTGTCTCCAGACTTATATATCCAATTGCCCACTTAAAATCTCTGTGTAGAGTTTTTTTTTTTTTTTTTTTTTTTCTTTGAGACAGAGTCTCACTTTGTTGCCCGGGCTAG
>NW_012150985.1:20111-20929 GCF_000956105.1 Propithecus coquereli
AAGTTCACGAAGACTTCTTAATTTGGCTACATGGAGGTTATTAGTGATTCATAAAAGTGGTTTTTATGGCGTGATAAAATGTTAAATTCCAGATTGGGATGGGAATGGGAAGCAAGTGAAAGTAGAATATGTGGACAACTCTTTTCAAGAAGTTTGGATATAAAGAGGAGCAGAGATTTGGTGTAGTGCCTAAAAGAGGATGAGAACTCAAGGAAGGGATTATTTAACTTGGGTGATTTTATAGCATTTTTCTAATATTTTGGCAATGGAATTTAGTAAAAAGGGTGAGATTGACAATGTAAAAAAAGGAGACAACCAAATGACTGATATCCTTAAAAAAAAAATGATGATAGATTTCAGACCACTTGTCTAAAATAGGAAGACTGACATTTTATCAGTTGTATGAGAGGGAAGAAAATAGGCACAAATGCAGATAGATTTGATAGTTGAAAGGTGACAGAAATGCCTGTCTTCTGTTTCTGGCTTCTGTTTTTTGGCAGATTATGAAGCAAGATTGGGGTATTTTTGGAGGCAGTGGTTGGCATCATGATGTTTGAGAAGAGAAGACACAGTCTTAGAGAATTCAAAATTGAACTTAGTAGAGAACCATAAAGGAATTACTAGTTAATTCTGTATGTCTTGTCTTTACAATTGTAATCTCCAGATATTCCATTATTGACATATTTAGTATCAGAAGAAATATATTAGTTAACTATTTTTAATAGTTCTTTTGGTATAGGTTGTTCTCAGGACTTATCTTGCATGTCCATTTCCAGGAATCAAGTATTTAGTAATTTGAATTAAAAAATTCACAGTCT
>NW_012150986.1:0-2729 GCF_000956105.1 Propithecus coquereli
ACTTTTTTTTAGTTCATTCTGTTGAGTTTTCTAGCAAAAAAATATCATTTTATCTATGAATAATGATAACTTGACTCTCTGTTTTCCAATTTTTATGCCTTTTGATTTATTTCTCTAATTGTTTTGGCTAAATTTTTTTTAAATTAAACCATAATGACAATCAAAACTATCCTTGTTTTATGTTGCTTTTAATGGGGATGCTGCTAGCATTTTTCCATAGATCATAATGCTGATTTTTTGGTTACATTTTATCATGATAAGGAAGTAAATTCATCAATTTGTAGTTTTTTAATAGTTCATCTTAAATTGTTAATGGATGTTAACTTTTATCAAATGCCTTCTCAGATTCTATAGAAAGTATTATATGTCCTTTATTGATTTGTTAACCTTCCAATCTCCAGCTTACATAGTGTTTTAAACAAATTTGTACAGTCCCACATTTATAAGGTAGAGTCAAACAGCATAGTATCTAAGGAATTAGCTTGCAACCTCTACTGTTACCGAGTCCTGTCACAGGTATAGCTGCCAGCCTACACCTACCCATAGTCTGTTCCACAGTTCCCATCCTCCTGGATAGAGATTTCCTGAATAAGACTCCCTGTGTCACTTTATCTTTATTTATCATCCTCTGGAATTCTATTCTCTGATGTCCACAATCCTAAGGCTGCTGCCATCCTTTTATACCATCATCCACTCATTTCATAGTGGGAAATGCTTATTCATGAGTATTTGCCCTTCCTTTGAAAAACAGGATATTTGTGGTGGCTTTATACTGTGCTTTCCATAATTCCCTTCTCTGGGTGGTCACAGGTTAGTGTTGGCCACAATAGGAAGTTCCATGAGATTTAGAAGGTGGAAGTGAAGCAGCAGCTATGTTTACATGCCACTGTAGAGTGCCAGGCAGGTCGTCACCAATCCACTGGCTCATCTTGTCAACCACAGGGCAGTACCTGGACACCCAGCTCATCCAACTCCTGTCAAGTTCCCTCCTTAGAGGTCTCTGAGGCAAGTGCATGTGCAATGCTATGGCAAAATCAGCTTTTCCTGAAGGTTACCCATGGCGTTGAGGCTGGAGATGGTGAGAGATGCACGTTCTAGCTTGTTTTTGCTTGCATCCGTGTCTGCCTCTCCTGCAACTGCTGGTCTAGGTGACCTATAGTTACTTCTGGCTTAACACTAGATGCAGAAACAGCAGCCATGCAAGAACCGCTCCACTACCCCCAAAAAGGCATAAGGGCTAATCCCTGTAATAAATCCTGCAATCTACATCAAGAGTCGTATTTCTGCTGCTCTGACTGAACCCTGACTGGCTCAGATTCTTTCCTAAAGATTACTTCATTCCTCCTTATTAATTACCTCAGGAAGTCTACTGGTACAATATTATTTGGTACAGAATCATCAAAATTTTATATATTTTGTGCCATAAGTTAAACGTTGATATTAAAACGTGACTGAATCATGTTGAGGAGAATCTCTTTGTTTCTCAGGTGCTAGTGAATTACTTTTTCTGAGGGAAAGTGGTCTCCTGAATGGAAGCCACTGAAATTGTTGGTGATGTATATTGATTCAGTAACTCCAATAATCAGATTTCAGTGAAATTACTAAATGTCTGCCCAGGGAAACCCTTGGTCTAATTCCCTCTTATGGGAGTTTAAATTATTCTGAATTGCTGTTATTTGTCTTAACACTGGATACACAATTAGTGACTTTTCCACTCTTGTGGGAAACAAATGGGACTGGAAGGTAGGACTGTTTTCTCTTGTACTTAACTAAGTCACACTGTGCACATGTCCCTAAAGACAGTTTATATGTATTGCAATGAATGACACATGTTCTTCTGAAGTATCCCTGTGGAAGGTTTCTCTCAGCCCAGACATCATGCCAGTTTCATGTACTGATGTTGTTTTTACATTAGAGAGGGACCTAACAGTTATCTTCCTCCTATGCGGTAACAGAACTGCATTTGGTTGATAATATAGCCCACGTTTTCTGCCACCTACACTCTTTGAGGCTGAGACAGGAGGATGGCTTCAGGCCAGGAGCTGGAGGTTGCAGTGAGCTATGCTGATGCCATTGCACTCTAGCCAGAGCCACAGAGGAAGACCCTGTCTCAAAAATAAAAAAAAAAGTCTCCTTTTTTGTGACCCTCATTTTTTTTGGTATTCTCATTGCTCTGGCTATGCATTCCAAACCAGTAGTTTGTGCACAGAGTCCTCTTTTTGTCGCCGGAGATACCTCTCGGAGTGGAGAAAAGAAATGTGAATTGTAACACACCAGATCTGCCTCAGGCCAGCAGAAGCGGGGTAGTGTGGGCTTCAGTCACACTCAGACCCCAGGGCTAACAGCAGCCCTGCCACAGGCCGGCAGTAGAAACTCAGGCACGTGGGCAAATTCCGCGAGCCTCAGGGTCCTCATCTGGTGAAGCAGACTTGATGAGCCCTGTCTTCTAGGACCGATGCGTGTATGGAATGCATGCTGTGAACTCAGTACAGTGACGGGCAAGAAGAGAGATTTTTTCAATGGCAGTTATTTACTATGATTATTTGGACCGCAGACAATACCGTGCACCACACCGGGATTTTGTTTTTTCATC
The DNA here is from genome assembly GCF_000956105.1 of Propithecus coquereli. Lineage (NCBI taxonomy): Eukaryota > Metazoa > Chordata > Mammalia > Primates > Indriidae > Propithecus > Propithecus coquereli. Next base: position 2,594 of record NW_012150986.1, read on the forward strand.
CAGGAAATGTTAGAGAGTAGGAAATGTCCTAGGACAAAGACAACTGAAAAACGAAATACAGTGCTTAGCAAATCAAAGTAAGTAATAGTTGCCCACTAGATGATCATTCATTTCACGTAGGTGTGAAGCAGACTTC
>NW_012150986.1:8019-9364 GCF_000956105.1 Propithecus coquereli
GGTGGACACATTCTGTGTTGGCCCACGGTTCAGTTACGGGGTGAATGAGGATCCCCTGAGTCCTCAGAATCCCAGCTGTGACTCCGGGCAAGAGCTTACAAACCTCCACCAGCTGACTTCAGGCTGGGTCATCATCTCCCTGAGATGCCCTGGGAGGAAATGAGTGCTACTCGTCATGTCAAAGTGCCCGGGTCTCCCAGGCGTGACAGTAGGGGTGGGCTCTATGTGCACCACACGCATCTCACTCAGTGTTCTCACCGTCATACCTATTAGGAACTAAGCCTCTTCCCTCTGACGCATGGGGCTTCACCCATTAGTGCCAGGGATCCAATTCTCTCAGACACCACTGTCCTGTTAGGAAATGGGAGGCCCCCTCAGCTCTGCCCATGGCTTCCCACTCCCAACAGAGCCTGGGACTCCCCTCCCTGCTGGCCTGGAGCAAACAGTCCTTAAACCAAGCCCTTAGCTATCGCAGCCCCGCAGGCTCAAGCCGGGGGCACCTGAGCCTGTCAGCTCCGACCTGGGCCTCCCTGGGGTGAGGCTCGGTGCAGCCCTCTCCACTGGGGGCTGAGTGGTCCCCATTTCCTAACTCAGGATCTTCACCTTGATACCTCACCAGTCCTGGGACTCCACCCTCAACTGACCCGAGACTACGTCCTTCACAACACGGTCCTTGCTTAAATGGGACCCGAAGAGCTGGACGTTGGCCGGGCGTGGCGGCTCACGCCTGTGATCCTAGCACTCTGGGAGGCCGAGGCGGGAGGGTCGCTCGAGCGCAAGAGCTCGAGACCAGCGTGAGCAAGAGCGAGACCCCGTCTCTACTAAAAATAGAAAAATTAGCCGGGCATGGTGGCGCGTGCCTGTAGTCCCGGCTACTCGGGAGGCTGAGGCAGGAGGATCGCTTGAGCCCAGCAGTCGGAGGTTGCTGTGAGCTAGGCCGACGCCACGGCACTGGCCTCAAGCCAGCACAGTGAGACTCCGTCTCAAAAAAAAATAAAAGAATTGCAAGTTCCGGGGAAGCCGCATCCCGTCAAGGCTGTTTCGGGTCTAAAAGGCATGACAGAAGAGGTGGCACCCGACGGGACCCCACTGTTCTCCACCAGAGCTCTGAATTCGACTCAGGGTAGGACTTCCCACTCCTCCCTCCACTGACCTGAGTCGCCCCGGCCCAGACCAATGCCCTCACTTCTGCAAGCTGCTAGAGGGAGTCGGGCACCCCACGTGTAGGCAGGAAGGCCGCCAGTCGCTACGCCTGCCCAGGGCCTCCCAGTCCTAGCAGCAGGGGCCCGGCTCCCGCTGGCCCCTCTTCTGGGGAGAGGTCCCCTTGTTAGCACTCAGGGTTCCT
>NW_012150986.1:9692-19692 GCF_000956105.1 Propithecus coquereli
CACCTCCACCAAGCTCCTCGCCTTCCAGAAACTTCCAAGCTGGAAGTCAGGGCACGCCACTTCCGGCCAAGGGGGGCAGGGGGCGGGGATTGGGGGTAGGGGGCGGGCCCTGGTGGGGGAAGGGGCCTGGCAGGGCTGACAGCAGGGGTGCAGGGGCGGGGCTCTGGTCCCGGGCTTTGGGAGAAGATGCTCTCATTGGTCCTCAGGGTCCTTCCCTGGGCTCCAGTTGGGCCCGGGCGCCTCTGTCGGCAGAACCGCGGCTGTTCCCTTCCAACCGGCTCACTCCCCTCCCCTCTGGAGACCTTCCAGGCAGAGAAAGGGGATCCTGAGCCGAGAGCTCTGCTTGGCCTCATGGGAGTAAGAACGGAGCGCTCGGAGTGTGTCACCCTTTCTGCTGCTGGCGGTTCCCTCGTGTCACTTAGAGTCCTCACCTTGACTCCTGTGGTTCTTGGGTCTCCAGTTTCTACAGAACTGGGGCCACCACCCCCCGACTCCCCCCCACTAGACCGAGGCGCTCCTCTCCCTGAGACCCTCCAGGCAGAAATGCGGGGCCCGTCAACCTGACAACTCTGCCTGGGCCTCCCAGGTCACAGGACGGGGAGCTGGGGGCTCCGCGGTGCTTCCTCCATTCTCCTCTGGTCGGTTCTCTCATTCCTCCCTGACATTCTTCACCTCGATAGCTGACTAGTCCCGGGACTCTACCTCAGCGCACCCGAGGCTGTTTCCCTCGAATCAGGCTCCTCACTTTCTTGGGACTCCAAAGTTAGATTCAGCGTGAGCCCAATCCAGCCATGACTGCTCCAGATCTCCAAGGGTTGTCAGCCAGGGCAGGACTCTATGGGACCCCAATGTCCTGGCTGCGTCCTTCCCTCATTCTTCCTTCAGGCTCATCACCTTGATATATATCAGAGGCTCACAGTCCTTCCTCTGCTCACCTGACGTTGCCCTCCTTACATCAAATCTCTCGTGCTATGAGAACCCTGAAGGATAATTGTGGGGTTCCTCAGCCTCACAGCCCTGCCTGTGACCGTCTAAGTCTGACAGCAGCCACCGGCTGGTCTCGTGGGACCCTCTGTATTCTGGGATATTGGTCCCCTAAGCCCTTCTGCGTGGTGCTCCACAGCTTGCTTCCTGTCTCTTTCATTCAAGGCTTCCTGGGAAATGCCACATGCCTGCCAGCTCTTGAGCAGTTTCCCTACCGCAAAGCTGGCAGACAATGGTTCCTTGCCTCAGGAGTGATGGGCGAGGGAGAAGTCATAGCTCAAGGCAGAGGCCCAGGGCAGGTGGTGGGCTGTCAAAGAGAAAGCCAGCTAGTCTGTTCCTTCTCTTCACCAGCCAGACTTGGCCTCTGACAGAACTTTGGTTCTACTATTAATAGATTGACTTTCTACAGGGAAGAGAGGAGCCATAAGATTTTGTGCCCCTGATCTTGTCAGGTGATCTGACATCGCATATGTAGATGATCATGTGCTCACTGAGTATTGTCTCTTTATTTTCCATGTTCATATCTCTCGTTTATTTTGGTATTCTCATTGCTCTGGCTAGGCATTCCGAACCAGTAGTTTGTGCCCAGAGTCCTCTTTTTATTGCCTGAGATACCTCTTGGGGTAGTGAAAAGAAATGTGATGTATCTGTTTTAGGCTGCAGGTCTGGGGGTTGGCTGGGACAGCTCGAATCTCTGCATTTAGCTATCTTCTGTGAATAGTAGGCTCCTTGAGACATATTATTCTCATGGCAATGGCAAAGGGGCAAATGCAACCACACAGGTATGTTTTCAAGCTTTTGCTCATGTCATGTCTGCTAACATTTTATTGGCCAAAGCAAGTTACATGGGTAAACCAACATCAATGGGGCAGGGGAATATCCTTCTCTTCTACTGGGAAGGTAAGGAAGTGCGTACTGGCTGAATAATAATCAAACTATCACAGACACATAAAATGTTCACACACACACACACACACTCACACACACACACACACAAAACCCAGAAACAAATGTCTTTTAAACGTATGAAAAGGTGCTTAACTTTTATTCATAACACAGGAAAGACAAACTAAACTACTCAAGATAACATTTTCTACCTATTACATTGGTAAAGATAAACATGGTTTGATAACACAATGTGTCAGTGAGGATGTGCGGAAACAGGAACCTCTTACAAGTATAAACTAATAATACCACTACGGAGAATAATTTGGCAGTTATATCAAAATTCACATACTGTTTGATCTAGGAATTCTAGTTTGAGGAATTTACCCTGCAGATATACTAGCACGTGTTTAAAATAATAATCCATGGTTATTCACTGCTGAATTCCTTATTGAGATAGCAAAATATTGGGCAGGTCCTATCAGGATAACTCAAACCTATCTGCTTTCCATAGAGTCCATTCAGTCATAGGAAAACTCTTTCTTCCAAAATGGAAGAGCGAGCCACTCCCATTGCTTCCCTCTCCTTCTCTGGCAATTGCAGGGTGGGCCAGTCCACTCCCACCTTTGACTTTCGTTAGATCGTTTTTTGCTCTGCAGGCACTAATTGGATGCTTCCTAACTCCAGGAGACATATGCCAAGCTTCCCCTAGAACTCTCTCAGCTCCTGTGGTGGCTCCAGGGCCCACAACTCTGCCTTTTAAACCCATCCAACCAATGAGTTATGATGCTAGTCTCCCCTCCAGGAAGTACTGCTGCTTTTGAAGTCTCCTCACTTGGAATATGGTTGAGGGAGAACCCACCCTTCCCACCCCTATGGGCATGAGAGAGGAAAATGAAACAAAAATCTTTGCTTCTGTAAGTTTTCTGGGGTGGTCTGAGTGCAGTGGTATTTACAACTAATTGATCACAGCCAGTTACAGATTTCCTTTGTTGCCTCTACACTTGCACTGTTTCACTTGACTAGCCTAAAAAAAATAAAAATTGAAAAACAAATTTAAAAAGTGTAAGTTTTGCGATGGATCCCTCTAATACATCTGTGGCTCCTATGGGCTGTTGGAGTTGATGACTGCTAAACTGGTTTTGTCACCTCTTTGCAAGTCTTTCTAAAATGCATGGGCCTTTGTCATACAGCATTTTGAGCCTTGGGATTTAAGCCAGAGCCTCCGAACAGGAACAGTCTCATGTGCTATCCTCTTAGAGAGGTATACAACTGTATGCTCACTGAACAGCTGTTGACAAATGGGACGGTCCTGCTCTCTGGGGACAATTTCTTTTTATCCAAATTGTTTGGATTCGGGGACATTTTGTTTTTCCAAATTGAAGGATACTAATGTCCCACATCCTGCAAGACCTTTAAATTCCACCTAGACTCTAATTCTATTTTATATCTGAACAAAAAGTGTTGTTTTACACTAACTTTTACAGGAATGCAATTACTATTTAAAATGAGGAAATACTGTACTGGATTTTATTTTATTATGTTTAGTTGTTGAGTATCTCAGAAAATCCCATCACTGATGACATCATTGTTCCTGGTACTTGGTCAGCCAATATACACACCTCACTTCTAGGTGTCTCATTCACAGTATATATACATGGCATATATTCTAGGTATATGTATTAATACAAATATTTATCTACCCCTTATTGCAAAATGTAAAAGATAAAGAAAAAACATAAAAATATCCAGTTGAGAGGGTGCGGAACTGAGCCCAGCTCACGCTATCCTGCACACGCTCTGTGCTTTTGCCAAGGGGGCAATGGCGGCTTCCTGTGTCGTCCTGCACACTGGGCAGAAGATGCCCCTGATTGGTCTGGGTACCTGGAAGAGTGAGCCTGGCCAGGTAAAAGCCACTGTGAAGTATGCCCTGAGTGTAGGCTACTGCCACATTGACTGTGCTGCTATCTACAGCAATGAGACTGAAATTGGGGAGGCCCTGAAGGAGGACGTGGGACCGGGCAAGGCAGTCCCTCGGGAGGAGCTGTTTGTGACATCCAAGCTGTGGAACACCAAGCACCACCCTGAGGATGTGGAGCCTGCCTTCCGGAAGACACTGGCTGACCTCCAGCTGGAGTATCCTGACCTGTACCTGATGCACTGGCCTTATACCTTTGAGCGGGGAGACAACCCCTTCCCCAAGAATGCCGATGGGACCATCCACTATGACTCAACCGACTACAAGGAGACCTGGAAGGCTCTGGAGGCACTGGTGCCTAAGGGGCTGATACGGGCACTGGGCCTGTCCAACTTCAACAGTAGGCAGATTGACGACATACTCAGTGTAGCCTCTGTGCGCCCAGCTGTCTTGCAGGTGGAATGCCACTCATACTTGGCTCAGAATGAGCTAATTGCCCACTGCCAAGCACGCAGCCTGGAGGTGACTGCTTACAGCCCTTTGGGCTCCCCTGATCGTGCTTGGCGTGATCCTGGTGAGCCTGTCCTGCTTGAGGAACCAGTGGTCCTGGCACTGGCTGAGAAGTATGGCCGATCTCCAGCTCAGATCTTGCTCAGGTGGCAGGTCCAGCGGAGGGTGATTTGCATCCCCAAGAGTATCACTCCCTCTTGTATCCTTCAGAACATCCAGGTGTTTGACTTTACCTTTAGCCCAGAAGAGATGAAGCAGCTGGATGCCCTGAACAAAGATTGGCGATATATTGTGCCCATGCTTACGGTGGATGGGAAGAGGGTCCCAAGGGATGCAGGGCACCCTCTGTACCCTTTTAATAACCCATACTGAGACCACAGCTTCCTAGTTTCCCTTCCAGCTCTCCAGCGATGAGGTCCTGCCACCCCAGAAAGAGGGAGTTAATAAAGTCATTGGAATATCAAAAAAAAAATATTCAGTTGAATGCTGTCTTATTTCTCTTAAATCCTTCTGACGTAGGTGCAAGAATCTGATTATTTCATTGTGTCTTCTAGTGCATTCATGCCCATTTACACATTTTAAAAAACATTTTATTATAAGTTATTTTTATTTCTCTTGTGTACCATAGTTAGGACCGTATATTGAATTTATATTTTTATTTATCTGGATAAAAAAGTTATATTTTCTGTGAATTTATTTTAAAATAGTTAAGAAGGGATTAAATTTGTTTGTCTGTAGCATTTGAGTCTGGTAGCATTGAGAAAAACCAACACAGAAGAAACTCTGTCTGGAAAAACCTATAAAGCAATGATGATGTGGTTGTGAGAGGACCAGGTCTGGGGGGCTAGGGTATGAGGGAGTCTTACTTTTCACATTTTCACTTTTAAAATATTATATATATATATATACATACACATGTATTACCTACCCCCAAAAGAAGAAAATAATTATAAAGAAAAAGATTAGCTACTACCAAAAGAGAGATGTTCATAGCAAATTTTGTTGCCACTTTTTTAGATTGCTAACATGCAACTGACCACTTTCCTTTTGTTCCCTTGATAAGTGTTACAATACAGTGACTCAAGCAGATAGACCTGACAGAAGTGCTTGCTTAAGATGACTGAGATAGTTTGATATTTGTCCCGTCCAAGTCTCATGTTGAAATTCGATCCCCAATGGTGGAGGGGGGCTGGCTAATGAAAGGCATGCGGGTCATTGGGGCAGATCCCTTATGAATGGCTTGGTGTTGACCTTGAAGTAATGAGTGAGTTCTCAGTCTATTAGTTCCCACAAGAACTGGTTGTGAAAAAGAGCCTGGCACCTCCCCTCTTGCACTCTCTTGCTTCCTCTCTTACAGTGTGATCTCTGCACATGTCAGCCCCCACCCCTTTGCCTTCTGCCCTGAGTAGAAGCAGCCTAAGGCTTTCACCAGATGCCCAATCTTTCAGCCGGCAGAATAATGAATCAAATAACGCCTTTTCTTTATAAATTACCCAGCCTCAGGTATTTCTTTATAGCAGCACTAAACAGACTAAGACGATGACAAAAGTCTGAAGTGTTGATTCTTGAGTTTTTCAATATGCAAAATTCTTCTTAGATCAAGAAAGTTTTCTGACAGTATAACTTCTCAGTATTCTTCTCACTCTGAGGCCCTTCCCAGACCTGAGACATGCTTGCAGTGAGTGACAGGCTAAGGTGGAATCATCTAGTGAAACACATGAATTTCAACATTTTTGGTTTATCATGAGAGAGTGTCACCATGAACATTTTACTTAGTGTAGTGGTAAAGAGCTGGATTCAAATTATGATGCCACCACTTACAGGTGAGTTCCATGATCTCTCTTGCATCAGTGTCTTCCTCTGGAAAATGGTAACATCAATGGCATTTTTCATCTCTGCTTAGCTTTCCCTGCTTGACCTGTGCTTCCTCAGGAAATACAAGCCATTACTAATGTCATTCTGGGCAGAATCCTCACCTTTACCTATAAATTCTTTTGCTAATGAATTCTGTTCCAAAGTCAACATGGGGGATGCAATGCGACATGGTAGAGTTAGAAAGAAAAGTTGAAGGGAACTTGGAACTTAGATTGTGGACACTATCCACTTATTACCAGCAAAACTCCACCTATATTCTTATTTTGATCCTGCTGTTTTATTTTTGGCTGCTATTTTCTCTAAGGGTTAGTAACGCTTTGTACTCTGATTTTCTGATTCATCACCAAAGACAATGTCCAAGATGGATTTGTGATTATTATAAAGCTTGCATTGAAGTGCCAATTCCCTAGTGAATATTCATCCAACAAATATTTATAGAGTATTTTGTAAGTACCAGATGGATTCTAGATTAGGGATTGGCAAACTATGACCTGCAAGCCAGATCCATCCCACTGCCTGTTTTTGTAAATAAAGTTTTATTGGAACAGTCATGCCTGTTCATTTATGTATTGTCTATGGCTGTTTTCCTACTACAAAAGCAGGGTTGACTAGTTGCAACATGAACCATATATTCTGCAAAGGTGAAAATATTTACTATATGGCCATTTATAGAAAAAGTTTGTTGACTCTTGTTCTAGATGATGGGGAAATATTAGAAAGCGAAACACTCAAAGTAAAGCAAAACCAAACAAAAATCCTTGTCCTCATGGAACATATATACCAATGGATTCTGGAAACTAGGAGCCACCCATTATACAAAGAAGAAACCTAAATACTTTTACATTTACAAAGTCTGTGAAACCTAAAACAAAATTTGCTTAATAAAGGTATTCTAGGTGATTACCAGTTTGCAGAGAAAAGGTATCTCCTTAATCTTCTGATTCCTATCAGTCCTTAGGGAATTACCACCTCTCCATGATTAATCTCTATGTGAAATAATTAATTACTTCCTATCAAAAGCCTATCTATATTAATGCTATTTGTTTTATGGTAATTTCTTATGTTAATTTTGATACTATATCCTGAATTTCAGGTTTGTTCATCTATTATCTTAAGAAATGTATTTCTATCTTGTGCCTCTCAGTTCCTTTCCTCAACAAAACAAAATCAAGACACTTAATATATGGATGATGTTTATGGTAATAAAATTGAAATATTTATTCCATTTCGATTTCTTGATTAGATTTAATCTATGAGCGAAGTTTCTCACTCTTGGCATGACTGACATTTGGATCATTCTTTGCTAAAGGGGGTTGTCCTGTACATTGTAGAATGTTTAGCAGCATCCCTGGCCACTACCGACTAAATGCTTATAGTGCTCTCCAGTTCTGACAACCAAAAATGTCTCCAGACATTGCCAAATATCCTCTGGGTAGCAAAATCACAAATCCAGTCTCTTATATCTTTCTATTGCTTTTTGATCTTCATGGTTTTCTTAAAGATTCAATCATAGTCTTCGGCATTAGATACTGCCAGGAAAACAATTTGACTTCTTTAACCAATAACTAATAATTTGAGAGGTTGTCCAATAAAAACACACCATTTCACAGAAGTGACCAAAGACGATGTATCTTCACTAGGCACTTACTGAACTGACAAGTGCGAGCTAAATAAGTTATTTCATTATTGCCTATGTTGTCAACATAAGTAAAATCCTTATTCTTTATTTAAGGACATCATACTAAAGCTGCTTTCTGTTAAGTTAGCAGTAGTGGAAAATCACTTCCAGAATGGTGTGATAAGGTGGCATAAGGACCTTTGAAAATTAACTTTTACATAAAAAGCTTGAACACACTATAAACCAACTAGACCCAACATACATTAGGTACACATTGAATGTTCTCTAGGACAGACCATATATTGAACCACAAAAACACATCTCAATAAATTTTAAAAAATATAAATTATACAAAGTATATTCTTCAACCACAATGGAAGGAAATCAACAACAGACAGAAATTTAGGAAATTCACAAGTATGTGGAAATTAAACAACACTGTCCTAAATAACCAATATGTTAAGGAAAAAAATCTCAATGGAAATTAGAAAATATTTTGAGATGAATGAGAATGAAAATATAACATACCAAAACTTATGAGATATAGCTAAAGCAGTACTCAGAAATTCATAGTTGTAAATGTTATATTAGGAAAGAAGAAAGATCTCAAATTAATAACGTAATCTTCCACCTTAAAAATAGCAAGAGAAGAGCAAACTAAACCCAAAGCAAGAAGAAAGAAGGAAATAATAAATAGTAGAGCAGAAACAGATGAAACAGAGAACAGAAAAACAATAAAGAAAATCAATAAAACCAAAAGTGGGTTACTTGAAAAGATCAATAAAACTGAAAAACCTTCAGCAAGAGAAAAAAGGAGAACACTCAAATAACTAAAGTCAGGAATGAAAGAGGTGACATCATCACCAACATTACAGAAATAAAAAGAATTATAAGGAAATTCTATGAACAATTATATGCCAACATATTAGATAGCCTAGATAAAATGGACAAATTCTAAAAAGACACAAACTATCAAAACTGACTCCAGAGCAATTGAAAATCTTAATAGACCTATAACAAGTAAAGAGATTGAAATAGTAAGCATAAAAATTTCCTACGGTGAAGTTTGGATGTCTTTACTTGGATGTCTTTACTAGGTGAATACTACCAAACACTTAAAGAAAAAGTAATGACAATTCGTCACAAATTCTTCCAAAAAATAGAAGAAGGAACACTTCACAACGCATTCTGTAAGGTCCTAATACTAAAACCAGACAAAGACATCACAAGAAAAGAAAAAGAAAACTGCAGACCAATATCCCAAGTAAATATAGATGCAAAAATCCCAATAAAATACTAGCAAACTAAATCCGACAACATATAAAAAGGATTAGATACCATGACCAAATGTAATCTATTCCAGGAATGCAAGGTTGGTTTAATATGTGAAAATCAATTTAAGACATTATATTAATAGAATGAAGGACAAAAAACACATGGTCATCTCCATTTGACAAAATCTAACACTCTTTCATAATAAACATACTCAACAAACTAGGAAAGCAAGAGAACTTTCTCAAGCTAATCAAAGACATTTTAAAAAACCTGACAGTAAAATCATACTTACCAGTGAAAATTTCTGCTTAAGATGAGAAATAATACAAGGATGTCTGTTCTTGCCACTTCTAGTCAACCTTGTACTGGAAGTCCTAGTCAAAACAGTTAAGCGGCCGGGTGCGGTGGCTCACGCCTGTAATCCTAGCACTCTGGGAGGCCGAGGCAGGTGGATTGTTTGAGCTCAGGAGTTTGAGACCTGCCTGAGCAAGAGCAAGAGCAAGACCCCATCTCTACTAAAAATAGAAAGAAATTAATCAGGCAACTAAAACTATATAGAAAAAAAAAATTGGCCAGGCATGGTGGCGCATGCCTGTAGTCCCAGCTACTCGGGAGGCGGAGGCAGAAGGATTGCTTGAGCCCAGGAGTTTGAGGTTGCTGTGAGCTAGGCTGAAGCCACAGGCACTCTAGCCCAGGCAACAGAGTGAGACTCTGTCTCAAAACAAAACAAAACAAAAAAAACAAAGCAGTTAAGCAAGGAAAAGAAATATATCCAGATCGGAAAGGAAAATGTAAAACTATCTCTATTAGCAGAAGATATAATCTTTATTTTTTTTTGAGACACTCTCTTGCCTGGGCTAGAGTGCTGTGGTATCAGCCTAGCTCACAGCAACCTCAAACTCCTAGGCTCAAGCGATCCTCCTGCCTCAGCCTCC
>NW_012150986.1:19917-61500 GCF_000956105.1 Propithecus coquereli
AGAACTAATAAATGAGTTCGGTAAGGTTGTAGGATACAAGATCAATATGCAAAAACTAACTGTATTTCTCCCATCCAAGAACTAACCAGGCCTGACCCTGCTTAGCTTCTGAGATCAGACAGGTTGGGCACATTCAGGATGGAATGGCTGTAGACCACTTCTATACACTAGCAATAAACAATCCAAAAGTGAAATTACAAAAATAACACAATTTACAATAGTATCAAAAATCATAAAATACTTCGGAATAGATTTAACAAAAGAAATATAAGACTTTTACACTGAAAACTACAAAACATAATTGAAAGAATTTAAAGAAGACCTAAATAAATGGAAAGACAGATCGTGTTCATGGATTGGAAGGCTTGATATTGTTAGGATGACAAAACTCCCAAAACTGATCTGCAGATTCAATGGAATTCCTATCAAAATCCCAATTGCCTTTTTTGAAGAAATCAGCAAAGTAATTGTAAAATTCATTCAAAAGTACAAGGGACCCACAATAGACAAAAACAATCTTGAAGAACAAAGTTGGAGAGGTCATGTTTCCTGACTTCAACACTTACTACAAAGTTACAGTAATCAAGACAGTGTGATACTAACATATGGATAGACATATAGATCAGTGAAACAGAATTGAGAGTCTACAAATTAACCATTATATTTGTGGTCAATCCATTTTCAACAAGGATGCCAAGAAAATTAAATGAGGAAAAAAGTAGTCTTTTCAGCAAATGGTGCTAGGTCAATTGGATATCCACATGCAAAAGATTGAATTTGGAACCCTAGGTCACATCATATACAAAAATTAACTCAAAATGAATCATAGACCTAAATATAAGAGATGAAAATATAGAACTCTTACAAGAAAACATAGAAGTAAATCTTCATGACCTTGGATTAGACAATGGTTTCTTAGATATGACACTAAAAGTATAAATGACAGAAGAAAAAGTATGTAAATTGGACTTTATCAAAATGAAAATCTTTTGTACTTCAAAGATAATATCAAGAAAGTGAAAAGACAACCCATAGAATGGGAAAAATATTTGCAAATTATATATCTGATAAAGGACTTGTATCTAGAATATACAAGTGACTTCTAATGGGTGCAGTGTTTCTTTTGAGGCAATTAAGATATTCTAAAATTAGATAGTGATGACGGTTACACAATTCTGGGAATATCCTAGAAACCATGCATACACTTCTAAAAGGTAAATTTTATGGCATGTGAATTATATTAAAGCTGTTATTTTTTTAAGTAAAATAAGCTTTCCTCCCTGTCTTTCCAGCTGCCCAGAGCCAAGTTGTCCAAATACCTGTGTGCACCCCTTTCCAGAGATTCCAAGGTAAAGGTGCAGATATCTTTATTTTCAAACTTCTCTTAAAGGAACTCATTCTTTATCCCTTGCCTGGTTGTTGAAAGCTACCTGGACTGAGGAGATGCAAGACACCTTAAAGTTATGACATTTTTGGCATCCAAAATTATAAGGTTGCAGTTGCTGTCTTTTCCCCTCATTCAAAAATCAGTGCCCAGGATGGCCATTCGTAACATTCGTTTGCTCTGTCCCTATGTCCCTGAGGCAAAGAGATAGATGAGGATTGCCTGTCCCATGACAATTCCCTTTCAAGGTGTCTCACAGAGTGAGTGGACTCTGGCTCCTTGGGAACAGCCCAGGGAAGAAACAGAGAGAGCTTGTGATCCAACACCACCCTCCCCAGTCAAGTCATTCCTTGGGTTGGAGGGAGGACACTGGAGTCCAGGGCGGAGGAGTTCCTAATTTAAAGAAAATGATGATAACTGTAGTAATTAGCTTAATTACATATTCTGGGCATCTTTGTAATACAATATGCCATCTTTTCCTATTTCCTGACAGAATAATGATTCGACACCGACAATGACACTTAAAAGCCAACTTTCTCTCAGTTCTATGTTCCCCAGTCCCTCAGCTTCACTCTGTATTTATGGAATGATTTAAGTATTAGTCCAAGAATTCATCACCAAGCAAACAAAATAATGTACCCACTTCAGAAACCCAGAGGATTACATAGATTAGATCATTTCACTTCTGCAAAGACTTGTTTTGATAAATTCAAATGCCCAAAGGGCACAGACATTAGCCTTGGTGGCTTGATGGCTACTAATTCAAATTTGTGGAAATAAAGCCTTCCCCATGATTGGGTTCTTAATCTTGCAAGATCCCGAGCAGCAACTTCTCCAAGATTCTTATTCCACACAATCTGTAGGAATGAAATAGGGTAGTTAATATAAGAGAATTGATAAGTATTGAGTATTTTGATTACACTGGGTTTGAATCTTTGATCCATCACTTACTAGCTGAATGACCTTAGATATGTTACTTAATCTCTCTGTGTCACATTTTCTATATCTATCACATTGTGGTAACAATCCCTAACTTACAAGATTATTATAAGAATTTCAAATGACATGAAAAGATGAATAACTTAACTAGTAATTAAGAAATGGAAAGTCAGACTGCAAGAAGATACCATTCTATACCCATACGATTGGGAAAAATAGGGAGCCTGATAATATTAAGTGTTGAAAAGGAGGTGGAACAATGAGTCTCTTATTAATGCATCTCTCATACATTGTATATTAGTCCACATAATTTGGAAAATATAACATTATATCGTAAAGTTGAACATTTTCAAACTCTATGAAGTAGCAATTCTACTCCTAAGTATACACCCAAAGAAAACTCTTGCACATGGTTATCCAAAAATATATACAAAAATGTTTATAGCAGCCCTGTTCAAAATAGCAAAAAAATTTGAAACAACCCAAATGCCCACTGACAGGAGAATGGGTAAACTAATGATGATACATTCACACAATGGAATATTAAATAGCAGTGAAAATGATTGAACCACAGATGCTCACAATATGTTAGGTGAAGACCAAGTAAAGTACAATATCCCTTCACAAAGTTCAGTGCAAGCCAGAACATATATTTATGTTAAAGCATATAACATGTATGTTTCAAAACAAAACAAAAAGGCAAAGGAACAATAAACACAAAATTAATATAGTGGCAATCTCTGAGGGAGAGGCAGATGGATGAGGGCAAAGCACAGTGTTGAAGCAAGTGTTGGTATGTTCAAATTCCTGCATTAAGAGCAAGGCTCAGGCCAGGCGCAATGGCTCACGCCTGTAATCCTAGCACTCTTAGAGGCCAAGGCGGGAGGATCGCTTGAGGTCAGGAGTTCGAGACCAGCCTGAGCAAGAGCGAGACCCTGTCTCTACTAAAAATAGAAAGAAATTAGCTGAACACCTAAAAATATATAGAAAAAATTAGCTGAGCATAGTGGCGCATGCCTGTAGTCCCAGCTACTCGGGAGGCTGAGGCAGCAGGATTGCTTGAGCCCAGGAGTTTGAGGTTGCTGTGAGCTAGGATGATGCCACAGCACTCTAACCCAGGCAACAAAGCGAGACTCTGTCTCCAAAAACAAAAAAAAAAGAGCAAGGCTCATGAATGGTCATAGAACACTCAATCAATGACAGGTAGTATTAAACATATAAATGAAGGGAGGGTGGATTCAAGCTTTCTAGGGGCTTCTTTAAGAAAAATAATATGAAATTACAAATATGCAAGCAATATCCTTGGTCACTCCAATGCTCCCTAACATGAGGGGGAAGTGTGATGGAGAGAAAGTCAGAATGGAAAGAATACTCTTAACTGATTCTGTTTAAAATATCTTACTTTTGCAGATTTTACAAAAACCTATGACCACGTCACGACATTGCTCATGTACTGCTAGGGATGGGGGAGAGGCCTCTGCAAGCAAGAGGCCCTGGAGCTTAAGCTTCAGTGGCTTTATGGTAAATGCATCTCTGCCTGTTCAAGGAGGATAGGCGTAAAGGGCGCTGGATGGCTCTAGTCCTGGCTCTACAACTACAGCTATGTGTCATCAGGCAGGTTGCTTACCCTCTCTGAACCTCAGATTCCTTCTCTGAAATGATGGATAAACTAGATCAGTCAAACAATATCTTCAAACTTAAATGTCTTGCAGCTCTATTAGCAGCATTTACAGACTCATTTAATGGATACACGCAGTGTGAACTCTGTGTCATCAATATAATGTGCTTATAATGGGTTCTAAGTTAAAACTCTATCATTCCCTGAGTAGCCTGTGCTAGTAGAATTTACCTTAAGAAAGTTAGTGACAGCACAAAGAGAGTTCTTTTGCACAGAACTATTATTTTCTCAGAATTTAAATATTTTAAAACTCATTATGAAAGTGCAAGGCCATTTAATGAGACAGGAAAAGTAAGTTGTATATGGAAAGAGGGGACAACATTAAAGCTGACCCCAATTAACAGGAATGTTTTCTTAAAAAATTAGGACATTGTAATGAATAATTAAAGACATTAATAAAAGAGTTCGATAAGAATGAAGGCTGACAACAAAAATCAATCACTTTTCTTTTAATTCCAGATATAGAATTTAAGTTCTTTCATTCCCCAGACCAGGAAATACTATCACCATGGGGTGATACATGGGCATTCTCTTGTTTTGCTTTATTTTATTTTTTCTCATTACCATTCAGCAGCCCCATGGCTCCATCTCTACTCCAACCAGAAACCCACTTGAATGTGCTTGTTATATCTCCGTTGACACATATGCATCTTTGCAAACTATGAAATTTATGTATTTAAATTTATACAATTATATTGTCTTATAGATCTCATCTGTTTCTTTTTCTTTTAACTTGAGAATATATTTTTAAGATCTTTCCACAATGCAATGGCTTCTAAATCCTGAATAGTATGCATTTTAAAATTTATTCATTCTCCCATTGATGGATAGCTAGGTTGCCTCCAACTCCTTGTTTTTCTAAGCAATGCTCCAATGAATAAGTTTATTCATACACCATCATGGGTCTGTATGAGGCTGTACCTACATTCTATAGAGAGGAGTGGGATTGCTAGTTCATCAAAAATATTCCTAATTTCTCTTAGAATACCAATACTTTTGTCCACAATAGCTGCACCAGTGTAAACTCCTGCCAGCAGTGCATGGCTGTTTCTATTTCCTCACCTCTTCACAAACACTTGGTATTTTTTGACTTCTTAGTTTTTTGACAATAAAATGAGAACAAGATGTATTGCTCTTTTACTTTGCATCCTCTGAGGTAGAGCATTTTTTTATTCTTGTTTGCCCATTTAGAATCTTTCTGTGACTTGTCTTTTCACAGAAATTGCCCATTTTTCTATTTCCCCTTTCTTTTCCTTGTTGATTTGCATGATTTCCTTGTATATTGTACATGTTAATCCTTTGACTCTAGTTTTTGATGTTACAAAAATCTCCCATTAAGCCACTTACTTATTAATTTTATATGCGATGTCTTTCATTCCAAAAATGTCTTTAGTGTTGCTGTAAACAAATAATAATTTACCTGTCAACTAGACAATAATTAATTTTAAAAACAATTGGAAAAATCTATTTACCAGTAGAAAATCATACGGATAGAGGATGATGTTGAGATTTGCAAAGTGAAAAAGTTTAGCCCATGTTTCCTTAAACTAATTTTGAGCTACCCTTTAGGTTTTTGTGAAAATCAAACACCTTATCTGTATGCAAATATACCTCTCTATAGCACAATGAGTCAAACGACTATATATGCAGGTTGTATGACATTGATAAATACCAGGATTCTTTTTAAGAGTGATGTTAAGTTCTCTTTTAAAAATATATTCTTTAATTTGCACATGTTTTATATATGTTTAATTTGTATGTATGTTTTATACACAATTTTTATGTACCACACTATACGATAATAAAAACTAATAGATGTAATGTTCATTGTAGGTTTTTAACAGAGCTTTTGTCAGATTAAGGAGTTCCCTTTTTTTCCTTTCTATTATTTCTGGTGAATTTTTACTTTTGTTGATATAATCTGTCTCTGTATTTCTATTGATAATTTCTAATTAAATTCCATTTTGCATATTATTACCCAAGTTTTAATTTGATTAATATTGATCGGATGTACTTTCTTCCAGACTTTTATTTTAACCCTTTAGGTAAGGTTTTGTTTTAGGAATTTCTCTTATAATTTAAGGTAGCAGATTTGGTTTTTGTTTTTCATCTAATTTGATAGTTTATGTCTTTTGCTGCGTAAATTTAACTAATCTATATTTATTTTTATTATTTTGTGTTTGGACTTATCTTTTTGTATTTGTACCTCTGAAGGTTACCCATTGGCTTTTTTTTTTTTTTTTTTTTGAGACAGAGTCTCACTGTGTTGCCCTGGCTAGAGTGCCGTGGCGTCATCCTAGCTCACAGCAACCTCAAACTCCTGGGCTCAAGCAATCCTTCTGCCTCAGCCTCCCAAGTAGCTGGGACTACAGGCATGCGCCACCATGCCCGGCTAATTTTTTCTATATATTTTTAGTTGTCCAATTAATTTCTTTCTATTTTTAGTAGAGACGGGGTCTCGCTCTTGCCCAGGCTGGTTTCGAACTCCTGAGCTCAAACAATCCGCCCGCCTTGGCCTCCCAGAGAGCTAGGATTACAGACGTGAGCCACCGCGCCTGGCCCCCATTGGCTTTTAAAAACATATTTACATATAAAATTTTCTAAGCCATACAAAGTTATTTAGTTTTATTTATCCTCCTTCCAAAGACAAAGATTTTAGCATGCTCTATGCATTGAACAGCCCTCATCATTTTATTGTTGATTTGAAACTTAAACTCTTGTTTATACAAAATAGTTTTTTAGTCATTAATTAAACTTACTGGCATGCTTTATCAATTTATTTGTACATTGTTATTTCACACATCTTAAGCATTCCCTGTGTGTTCACTTCTCTTCTTGATAGCGTACATAGCTTAATATTTCTTTCAACAAGAGTCGGTGAGTCATAAACATAGCCTTTGTAAATCTGGAAATATTTTATTTTCCCTCACTCTTGAATGAGAATCTCTATGCATATAAATCTCTAGCTTGAATATGTTACTCCTTCGTTGCCTTGCAACTATAGTTAATGAGAAGTCTGTTCTTTTTCTAATTGTTCCTTCATATCTGTCTTTTTTATTTAGTAGCTTTCAAGATATTTTCTCTTTATCCTTGCTGCTTTTCCTTTCTGCTGCAATATGTCTAAAGGTAGGTACAATTTTATTTATCCTGCTCAGTCTCAAAGTACATTTGGTCTGAAGACTCACATCTCTTGTTAATTATGAAAAATTTTCATCCATATTTTCTTAAATATTGCCTCTTCTACTTCCCCCTCTCTTTTTCCCCACGGAATTCACATTATGCCTGTATATTTCTCAACCTATCTTAATTGTAACTGTTCCTTTATATTTGGTATCAGTATCCATGTGCTATATTCTAGACGAATTCTTCAAGACCGTTTTCCAGTTCACAAAAGTTCTATTCAAATGCATCTAGATTTCAGTTTATCTGATACTTTAACTCCAGTAGCTACATTTTTCATTCTGTTTTGTTTTGTTTCCTTTCATAGCTACCCACCTTGTTCTTTTAAGTCTACTTTGTTTTATAATTTCTTGTTCTTTTTATGAAAATTTAGTTGTTGAACCTATCGTCGTAGGCATACTTTTCACCCAGTCTTTTTAAAATTTTTACAAATTATTTTAATTTCATCCTGAGTGAAGTTGTGTTTTTGGTTGGTGATTTTGTCAACTGTCAACACACAATTTATTCACTTTCCTTGGAATTTTAGTTTGCAAGATCATTTTGAGTCTTTGAGAGAAAGTTCTGGGTCTCAGTCCAGTGATGATATCAGGGATATCTCAGATCTAGTCACTCAGTCTGTAGACATCTTGGCTCCATTCTGGTATGAAAGCTGCCTATGTCCTCTCTCCTTTCAGAGGCCCACCTATGAACTACAGCCAATAAACCACAGCTTCAGGTGGCAGTGGGCAGCAGATGTTTACAGCTGCCCTTCACCCTATACCACTTTGTCTCCTACCTCTCTAGGCAAACAGAGCAAGAGACAAAACTTGGAACCTATTTCTAAAAGGTGGCTAAACTTTGTGCTACCCCGCTGCCTCGGTAATGTTTAAAGACAGAGAAGCAGACAGTTTCTTTAGCTGGGAAAATTTAGGAGTCAGGCTTTTAAAGCCCAAAAGGGAATTTTACTTGAAAATGAATCTCACTGATTTTATGTTGGGTTATTTGGTCATAAATGACATAGAAAAATTTTTAACTATAACTGCATTTCTTTGGGGGATACATCAAGGAGTCAATAAATGAACCTACTTTAAAGAATGTCAGAACACGAGATAATATTCCAAGGACCAAAAGAACCAGAGCAGAGGAAGGGGAGCAGGTGAAGAGAGAAACGAGGATAAGGAAAGACAGAAACAGACGGAAAAACAAGGTAGGGAGATGGGGGCCAGAAGAGAGGAAGGGAAGACAGACAGAGGCAGACAGAGGCAGAGATAGAGAGGTGAGGCAGGGTTGGGGGAGAAATATAGACAGTGTGAGAGACAGCCAAAGGTAGGGATAAAAGCAAAAAGCTTGCAAAAAATATTGTGACTATGTCGAAGGGATTCTATTTTCTTGCTTTTATAAAAGAAAACATGGCCGCAACCACGTGAGTAGGTGCACACTATTTGCTGAGTCTGGTGAGAGGATAGCCCAGAAGGGAGGAAATGGTAAAAATAACTCATCTTCCTATCAGTAGAATGACCTCTTGCAAACCTGAGACAGAAGGCTGCTCTATGCCAGCTGTTGCCCAGCACAGACAAGGAGCACTCCCACTGCCTCTGGTCACTTCTAACAGCCAGATTGATTTGATAGTCTCTTCAATAACCCATTCATCCACAGCCTTATATTAGTTTTCATCCCGAGTAACACTAATTGCCCTTCGGCTGAGAGCCGGGGAAGGCATTGATTGATGACACTGAAGTATTTTCCACCTCAGCAACAGCAGCCATGTGCATGTTGGCTGACACACACTCCCCACATGGCAGGTGAGCTTATTCCAGGACCTGTGATTGCAGGAAAAGTGAGCCCTCATTAGCAAACTAGTAGTTGGGTTAATAGAATGAATCACAAGAGATTAACCCCATCCTAATGTCTGAACCTTCCCTTTGAAACAGCACACTGAGCTACTAGCATACGGCCAGATATTTGGTCTTCTCTGCAAGTGCTTTCATTTATCCAAACCTGTCTTTGCTTGGGTTTCCCCAGATGCAGAATCTGAGAGAACAGTGCAGTAGTTTATTTGGGAGGTGCAGATAAAACTGGTAGGAGAGTGGGGAAATGTGAAAAGGAAGAAAAGGCAGCCAATAAAGATGATCAAGCCAGTTTCCACTGTGGGGAACTAGAGCTTAATCCTACAGGGAAACTTGGAGAAATGGTGTAAAACCTATGCCTTGAGTTTTTTAACCCAAGGAGCAGAGGAGGTGGGGCATTTATACACCAACTTCTGTCAGTCATTGACCTCTCCTGGGAATATTGTTTCCTGGAAATTCCAGCCTGCCCTATATAAGAGTAGAGTGGCTGTCCACTTAAAGAAATGTAGACATTGGCAGTTGGAAGTTGGCTGGAATAGACTAAAGTGGTAAGGCCTGAGGGATATGTGAGCTCCTAGAACGTTTGCCCAAAAGCCTTAGTAGAGACACTGAGGCTTATTTCATTTACTGATCTCCTCGAAAAATAGCTTTCCATTTCTAAAGGTTCACGACATGAGCTCATTTACAAGTAGTATAGCAGCCTACATTTGTGGTACACCCAAACCAGTCCCAGCACTTAGGTTCAACTCCTACTCTTTACTTGATGTACAACTAACCAGGCAAAGACATTTAACCTCTCTATGTCTTGGTTTTTTTGATCTGTCAAGTGGAGATAATAAGACCTGACTTACCTCCCTCACAGGAATGAAATGAGGCTCAAAATGGAAGTATCATAATACACATCAACTTAATACACTTTTCCTATGAAGGGCCAGATAGTAAACATCTTAGTTTGTGGTTTCTGTCACAGCTACTCATCTCTGCTATTGTAGCAGAAAAACAATCCAGACAATACGTAAACAGGAGAGCACAGCTGTATTCCAATAAAACTTAATTTACAAAATGAGACAGCAAGCTAGCTTTGACCTACCAATCCACGGGCTGTGATTTACCAACCTCTTATATACATGAAAGATCTTTGTAAACTTTAGTGCTATGCACATTCTCAGTATCCTTTATGCCTTACTCAATAAGCCATTGAAATTCACTATCCCTGTCACCCTGGGGGTGGAATTCATAGTTTCTTTCTTCATAAAGCACATGTTTACTGAGCACCTCTTCTGTAAAAGGCATTATACTGGCCCTGGGGATTCAGTGCTCATAAGACAGACACAATCCATGCCCAACACCTGGAAAGGGACTCCTAAACCTGCTCCCCCACCAGTCTGTGCCACTAGAGAGCCATTCCTTTGCATCAACAAGTGACAACTGTGACTGCAACTCTCTGGCCCTGGCAGAGTTGGGTATAGGCAGCATTACTAAAGAAGCTTAAGTTTCAGGGCCCCATGCTTGCATTGGCTCTTTCCAAGACCCCAAGAGGAGCCCTCGCAACGATTCATATGGTCATATATATTTGTCAAATTCACAAATACAAATACAAGCTATTTTAGAACCACAATTGATTAAGGCCATTGTCTTTTTTCACTCTGACTTATCCTCCATCACATTTCCTCTTGTGTTAGGTGGTTTCCCTGAGTTTCTCCTTTGAAACAGCACCATAAAGTATCAGCAGTCATTCCAAACTATTTTTAATGAAAAACATTATCCCTGTGTGGCCTTTGGAGTTATAGCCTATTGGAACTTCTTTCAGACAGACCCCCTTTTGAGAGGCATGAATTTACAATACTTAAATAATTATTCACTATAGTTCTTTGGTGCCCCTGTAGCCAAAGCACTGTTGGGGAGGGCTGGTATTTGTAGTCATGATAACTTCTAGCTTAAGAATTAGTGGGAAAATGTAAAACCACAAGAGGAGCTGTCAAATTATTTAAGGAAGCAAACTACCTAAGCTTAGGGAAACAGTTCAGGAAAATTCAAGCAAAATTTATCATCAGTAAGATTTGGAAATTTACAAAGTCACCTTTAGCCCTTTACAGGTTGTATTCATCCCTGAGCTAAGCCGAGCCCTATAATTTGATAACATTTAACCACCTAAGGGCCAGTATCCCTGAAAAATCCATGAATACAAGTGTTTACCTATATATGGATATGTATACATATGTATTTGAGTGTATATGTACACATGTAACTATATAAGAATGTTTGACAGTTACATATAATTCTCCTAAAACAAATATTCAAATACTAGGAAAAGGTAACATCATCGTGTTTCCAAATATAGACCAATTATATGAACTATAGCTACCATTTATTGAAAGCTTACCACATGCCAAACACCATGCAAGCACTTTACACAAAACTCTACAAAGTGTCTGTTAAATTGAAGTGCAAAGAGGTAGGAATTCTCCCGAGATCAAGAACTTGTAAGTAATGGAGCTAGGATTTAAACTCAGGTATTTCTAACTCCATAACCTGATTTCTAATGACCACATAGTAGCTTTAAGTGTAAATGCCCTATCAAAAGGACAATGTCTTCACAAAACTATCTAGAGCCTTGGGAATATATCTTATCTGCTCACCAAGAGTCATTGTAGGAAGTTGGTATTTGTATGTCTGGGTTGAGGCAAGGGTTCAGGCACAGATAGCATTTTCTCCTGGTGTAAACATGAGGGAGGGATTCTAGGATTCAGCCCTCTTCTGTCTTTCTCTTACACTTTTTTTCTGTTACATCAGTAACCCCTGGGGTGATTCTACTTGTCCTTCTCCAGATTCCAGGAGCTTCGGTTTCTGACAAGGATATCTATCCTCTCAGACCCACTAAAGACTGACACCCCACGCTTCTCCCCTGCGCATCTTTAGCTAAAACAGGCACATAGTCAAAGAAAGGCTTCTATAGGAGATATACAAGTTTTGTTTGTTTCTCTTTCTAGTAGCAGAGAGACTAGGCTAAAAATGATTGAGTTATAAGAAGTCTCATTAAGTAGCACGTAATTGGTTTTTGGCACTAACCTGTGTTCAGACTGTTCCTAAGGTGTGATTTCTTTTCTTGGTATTCACATGGTCTTAGAAATTGCACTCAGTTTCTTTATACTTCTATTAATATCCTCCAGCGTAGAGATCACCAGGAGCACACCTATAATAAAACGAAGTTGCCTTTATTGACTTATTACAATGAGAGTGCATGAACGTGATGGGAAACCATAGAGCATCTCAATAGATGATGTTAGAAAGGATTAGTATTTAGACTTGTAGTAGGTGATTTGGGGAAAGGTTCAGGAAGCAGGACTTTATTCTGGATTGGAGATGCTGTCAGAAAATGGGGACAATTCTGTGATTGGGTATCTTACTAAATCTTATCTAAAGGAGGGAAGGCCAGCATGAGGCTAAAGTTGTCATTCATAAAGCAGCAATTTTGTCTTACGTGAGCCAAAATAGGGGGCCATTTTGTCATTTTTTGAGTTTGAACAATGCTCTTGTTTTTGTTTGTGTTTAGGCATGATTACAAGGTGGTCTTATTTTCTCTTGATCCATTATGGTCACAGAGTGACCATTATGTGATGCTGGTGCTCTGTGAGATTGTTTATGCTCAACAGGATAACACCATGGCCTAGCTGTGAATGCCAGGCTAGCTCCCAGCAACACCAAGGATTAGCTAATAGGACCAGGTCAACTCCTGGGCATTAAGGATATTTTATACTTGCTCAGTTTTCTTTTTTTCTAGTTATTATAGTTTCTTTTTAAAAAAGTGATCAGTAATAGCTGTACATATTTATGGAGTACATGTGATATTTTGATACAAGCATACAATGTATAATGATCAAATCAGGGTAATTGGAATATCTATCACCTCAAGCATTCATCATTTCTCTGTGTTAGGAATATTCTAATTTCACTGTTTTCATTTTTTTGGAAATATACAATAAATTATTGTTAACTATGGTTTTCCTAATGTACTACTTAACACTAAATCTTATTCCTTCTATCTATTGGTATTTTTGTGCCCCTTAACCATCCTCTCGATATCCACCCCTCCTGCCCTTCCCAGCTTCTGGTAACTGTCATTCTACTGTCTATCTCCATGAATTCATATTTTTTGTAGCTCCCACATATGACTGAAAACATGCAATATTTGTCTTTCTGTGCCTGGCTTATTTCACTTACATAATGTCCTCCAGTTCCATTTATGTTGCTGTAAATAGGATTTCATTCTTTTTTATGGCTGAATAGCATTCATTGTATATATATATATACACGCAATATTTTCCTTAACCATTCATCCATTGATGAACACTTACGTTGATGCCATATTTTGGCTATCGTGAGTAGTGCTACAAAAAACATGGCAGTGCAGATATCTCTTCGATTTTTTGAGGAATCTCTATACTGTTTTCCATAGTGGCTGTACAAATTTACATTCCCAGCAGCAGTGTATGCACTTGCTCAGTTTTCTTATCCTTCAGCTGATGTTTCTGAGTCTCGCCTTTTGGATGAATAAATCTCCATGCCCACCTCTCCTACATGTAGACCTCATAGGAAAAGGCAAACTATCTCAAAGATGCTAACAGTGGACCTTAGGCCTTCCAAAGGATCTTCCACATTGCAGTGGAAAACACAGATATCATGTTTTCCCTGCCTTAGTTTTCCATTTCCTCATAACATGGAAATAATTCCATCTGTAGCTATACCTAGAATAGACCAAAATACGGTGCCCCAAGACTTGGGCCTAATTAGACCAAGGAATGAGAAGCCAGCATCAATGAAAGCTGAATCCTGAAATTCAGCAGTCCAAAGGTCACACAATGGTACATGCTCACAATGATCAATAAAGTGCAGATTAATCTGTGCCATAGCAATGGTTGTCGATAAGTGGTGAGAGAGAATGCATAAAACCACATAAGACAATTCTCAGAATTTGCATTCTAGCTTTGGAAGCCCTTTACAATTGGCCTCTCCCTTGGGTAGTAGAGGGGACCTTCCTCCTTTCTTTCATTTTGGGCTGTACCTCCATTCCAGTCCTTTTATCCTTTTGACTGACTGTAACCTCCCCAATAGCCACACTGACTGGTTCCCTATGAGACAAAACCTTCCAAATGCCCTTGTGTGCTGGAGAATAAAGTGTCTGACACAGACATACATGGTTTATGTTTCCTGGGCTGCTAATAATGAAAGTTGCCATTTTGATGACCTCAAATAGAAAGTGAAGCTACCCAACCATAGGATTTGGGTTTGTCTTTCAGATGACATAGGTTTTTCTCCTGCATTGTTCATCAACTCTGTAGTGTGTTTTCTCTGCAAGAAAAATATTTGCTAGCACTGAAAGTTGTTGGCTGCTCTGATTTCTATTACCATATATTAATTTGCAAGTTTTACAACTTCATATATATGAAATTATGTAACATATTCTCTGTGTCTGGAAGCTTTCCCTTAGCATAATGTTTCCGAGACTCATCCATGTTATTGTTTGTATCAGTAGTTCATTATTTTTTATTGCCGAGTATTATTCTATTGCATGAATGGAATATACCACAATTTGCTTATCTAATCCACTGATGAATATTTGGGTTATTTTTAATTTGGGGCTATTATAGATAAAGTTGTTATAAACATTCTTATATAGATTTTTTATGTACATATGTTTTCATTTCTCTTAAGTAAATACCTAGAAGTAGAAATTTTGGGTCATGGGTTAGGTGTAAGTTTAACTTTATCAGAAACCAACAAATGGATTTCCAAAGTGATGATACTATTTTACACTCCCACCAGCAATGAGACTTTTAGCTATTCCACATACTCACCAACATTTTATGCTGAAAGTCTTTTAAATCCTAGCCACTGGTTTTATAGCATTTTAAAGTTTTCTCATTGTCCATATCAATAAAAATGCTAGATTCAATTCTTACATTTTTTTGTTGGCCAATGAGTGAAACTAGAAAAGGTTCAAATTTTTCTTTAAAATGGTACTAAAAACACTAATAAAAAAAGATTGATAAATTGGACTTGACTAAAATTAAGAACTTCTGTTCATCAAAAGACATCTTTCAGATAGCAAAAAGGCAAGCCACAGATGGAGAAACACTTTTAGGTATACAAAAAAAAAAATGACTCATACCAAGAATATATAAAGAACCCCTATAAATAAATACAAAAAAGACAAATAACTAAATTTAGAAAGGTGCAAAAGACTTGAACAGGCACTTTACAAAGAGAATATTCAAATGGTCTATTAGCACATGAAAAGGTGCACAACTTCTTTAATCATCAGGAAAAGGCAAACTTAAACCACAATAAGATATTACAACACACTGATAGAAGGACCAAAATTAATAAGATTGATAATACCAAGTGATGGCAAGGATGTGAAGCAATTAGAACGTTCATATATATTATTGGTAGGAGTGTAAATTGGTAAAGCCACTTTAAAACATAGATGGTAAATACTTAACCTAAATAAGCATCTACTTAAGATAGACATGATTCAGCAATTCAACTCCTAGGTATATAACCAAGAAAAATGAATGCATGTCTGTGTTCCAAAGACATGTACAAACTTGTTCATAGTAGCCTTATTCATAATAGCCCAAACTTGAAACAACCCAAATGCCTATTGATAAATAGAAAAATACATATTAATACATTGGGGTATATTTATATAATAGAATAATACACAAAAATAAAAAGAAAATGAACTACAACAACGTGCAGAGACATGGATGGCTCTCACAAACTTAATGATGAGTGGAAGAAACCAGACCTAAAATGGCACATAGTATATAATTTTCTTTATATGAAGTACATTCACAGGCAAAGCTAATGAATACTGATAGCTGACAGAATCCTGATTATCTCTGGGGAGGGGGCATTAATCGGGAAGGGGTGTGAGGTAGCTTTCCAGGGTACTACTAGGAATGTTCTATATCTTGATCTGAGTCATAAAAATTTATCAAATTGTACACGTATGATCAGTGCACCTTATTAAATATGTTGATACTTTTTAAAAACCAGCAAAGATTACAATAGACATACTTGAGGATTAAAAAGCAGGTGGTAAGGAATTAGTAGTTCCTTAAAATATATAATCCTCAAAATGCTTAAAAGTGATGTCTTCTTTCAAAATAACAATTATTCATTTGTTTCCTAAATTGAGATGGAAAATATCTTGAATGGACATGATCTAGTTTGGAAACCATTGCTCAGAGACCCAGTTCTTGGGATCTTTTCAAGATGGCCTATTAGCTCTGATATGTCATGACCTCATTTGGAAGGATTAGAAGCTCTTCAATGCCATTAACATCCCAATATTGGATTATAGTCCCCAAATTAACTCATTTTTCTGGGCAGTTGGTTTCACCAATTTAAATTTGGAGAAAATTACATTACAAACCGTGCTTATGAGCTGTAACCACAATATGGAGATGTCAAGTCTGTGAGAAAATGGCAACCTACTCAAGCGTTTGGGCCAGAAAATACGGTTTTCAGGGGCATGAAATGATGGTCATCCATTCAGGTTTATGGGTATATGTGTGTGTGTGCCTGTGTGTGTGCGTTTCCGTACTCTGGTCTGAGGCAGTATGCTTTCCTTTTGCAATCAATTGTTTCCCAATTTAAAAATACTTTTGTTTTTGTTGTTTTAGCTCCAAATAGAAGCAAAAACAGTCTTCAAAACTTTACTCAATTTTCTTAGATATCATTGCCCACACTTTCCCTTAGAGTATATTAATACCAATACAAAAGAAACACATTCTGATTGGGAGGTGGAGTGGCTGGGGGAAGAGGCAAGAACAAAATCTTATTAGAGTAGCAAGAAGCCTTTTCAAGGGACTAAAATGCCAACAGAGGGATTATGAGTTATAAATTACATACTCATATTTAGCAACTCAACCATAGTATCAACATGAGACTGAGTAAGTTTCATCTTTCCATAGAGGAGAGGCTAAGGGCAAAATAAATTCTAAATGCATAATAAAATTTCAAAATGGCTTTTTAAAAATGTAAATTTTCCTTCTCTTGTCACTATGACAGCCAATTCTACTCATATTAGAGAATGTTCACTCAAGCTTACCATGTAAATCCTGCCTTTGGAGTAAAGATGATAGTTAGCAAAGCAGTTTCTATATACACTGGATAAGTTCAGGTATTTTGTGGGTTTTTTTGTTTCAAAATATTAAGGGGATACAAATGTTTTAGGTTACATGGATAGCTTTTGTAATGCTTGAGTCCTGGCTATAGGTGTGCCCATCACTCAAATAATGTTCATTGTACCCATTAGATAGGTTTTCTCCCCTTCCCTCCTTCTACGTCCCCCCTGCTTGATTTCCACTGCATTTTACTTCCCTCTGTGCAGATGTGTGCTCATCGGTTAGTTCCAATTTAATAGTGAGTACATGTGGTGTTTGCCTTTCCATTCTTCAGATATTTCACTTAGGAGAATGGTCTCCAGTTCCATCCAGATTATTGCAAGAGGTGTTAATTCATCTTTTTATGGCTGAGTAGTACTCCATGGTATACATATACCACATTTTTTTAATCCACTCATGAATTGATGGGTACTTGGGTTGATTCTATATCTTTGCAACTGTGAATTGTGCTGCAATAAACATTCTAGTGCAGGTGTCTTTTTGATGAAAAGTCTTCTTTTCCTTTGGGTAGATACCCAGTAGTGGTGTTGCTGGATCGAATGGTAGGTCTACTTTTAGTTCTTTGAGGAATCTCCATATTGTTTCCCATAGCGATTGTACTAATTTGCCGTCCCACCAACAATGTATAAGCATTCCTTTCTCTCTGCATCCATGCCAGCATCTATTGTTTTTGAACTTTTTAATAAAAGTCATTCTAACTGGGGTAAGGTGATATCTCATTGTGGTTTTAATTTGCATTTTCCTGATGATTAGTGACATTGAGCATGTTTGTTGGCCATTTGTCTTTCTTCTTTTGAGACACTTCTGTTCATGTCTTTTGTCCACTTTTTAATAGGGTTATTTATTTTTTTTCTTGCTGATTTGCTTGAGTTCTTTGTAAATTCTGGATATTAGCCCTGTATTGGATGTATAGCTTGTGAATATTCTCTCTCATTCTGTGGATTGTCTATTTGCTCTGTTGATTGTTTCCTTAGCTGTGCAGAAGCTTTTTAGTTTAACCAAATCCCATTTATTAATTTTTGTTTTTGCCGTGATTGCCATTGGGGTCTTAGTCGTAAATTCTTTCCCTAGGCCAATAGAAGAGTTTTTCCTACATTTTCTTCTAGAATTCTTATGGTTTCATGCCTTATATTCAAGTCTTTTATCCATCTTGAATTAATTTTTGTGAGTGTTGAGAGGTAGGGGTCCTGTTTCATTCTTCTGCATGTGGCTATCCAATTTTCCCAGCACTATTTATTGAATAGGGCTTCTTTTCCCCAGTGTGCATTGTTGTCTGCTTTGTCAAAGATCAGTTGGTTGTAGGTAGATGGTTTTGTATCTGGGCTCTCTGTTCTGTTCACTGTCACCACTTCTATTCAACATAGTGCTGAAAGTCCTAGCCAGAGCAATCTGGCAAGAAAAAGAAATTAAGGGTATCCAAATAGGGAAAGAGGAGGTAAAACTATCACTCTTCACTGATCATATTATCTTGTATCTAGAAAACCTCAAAGATTCCACCAACAGTCTCCTGTAATTGATAAATAAATTCAGCAAAATTTCAGGATACAGAATCGATGTACATAAATCAGTAGCATTTCTATATACTAATAACAGTCAAGCTGTGAGCCACATAAAAGACTGAATACCATTTGCAATAGCTACAAAGAAAATAAAATACCTAGGAATATACTTAACCAAGGAGGTGAAAGATCTCTACAAGGAGAACTATGAAACTCTGAGGAAAGAAATTGCAGAGGATACAAACAAATGGAAAAACATATGCTCATGGATAGGTAGAATCAACATTGTTAAAATGTCCATACCACCCAGAGTGATTTCCAAATTCAATGCAATCCCCATCAAATTACCAATGTCATACTTCACATATCTAGAAACAATAATTCTACACTTTGATTACAACCGAAAAAGCCTGAATAGCCAAAGCAATCTTAAGCAAAAAGGACAAATCTGGAGACATCACATTACCAGACTTCCAGCTATACTACAAGGCTATAGTAACTAAAACATTCTGGTATCGGGACAAAAGTTCAGGTATTTGATGTAAGGACTAGTGGTGACATATTTATTTGCTAAAAACAGATCTTGCTCCACTTGATAAATATGTTCTCCTTTGACTTCTGACAGTCGACCTGTAGGACTTTTTTCCTTAGGATGCTTGACTGGAGATCACAGTATTAATAGGGCTGGTATGCAAAAACAAAAAGGTGAATTTTCTCCCACACATGTCCTAGGCACATCCATGTTCTCAGCTTTCTAAATGTGCAGCCATGCACAAGAGCTCTCAATTCTGGTTACTTTGCCATGGGCATGCTAAATGAACCTTCTCATATCTAGTGTAGTGTGTAGACGTGAGGCTACCACTCAGCAAGAGAGAAAAATGGACTTAGCCAACCAATCACTAATTTTAAACAACTGGATTAAAAATTTGTTTGTAAACATGTCCAAAAGTGAGGGATTTTATAAGGAAAAAAAAACCCCTGTATCACAATACCCTCTAGAATATCTCTCAAAGCAACAAAAAGAATGTGTCGACTAATTGAGGAAAGTTTCCTCCCTAGGCTGGCCATCATCACTTACTGTGAAATGAGTAAGTCTGATTTTTGAACATGTTTTGCTTTCAGCAGATTTTTTAATTGTTTTCTTTCTTTGCTTTGGTTGTTTTGGTGACAGGTTCTCAAGTGATATTTGAAAGAATTTTCATTGAGGACACTGTCAACATTGGAGTATAGTGGACAAGTTATATAATGTCCAAAATGGAGTGGATTTTAAAGTTTTTAATAATATTTCTTTATGCTACAATTGTCCAGCTTACAACTGGAGAAATTTGTTTTCATTATCTGGGCTTCCCAAAGGGAACACTTTATCAGATGGTGCCATGGTTTGCATATGGTTTGTTTGTCTTCACCAAATCTCATGTTGAAATTTAATTCCCAGTGTGGCAGTGTTGGGAAGTGGGGCCTAGTGGGAGATGTTCAGGTCATGAGGTCAGATCCCTCATGAATGCCTTCCCTGGAGGGTAAGTAATTTCTCATTCTATTAGTTCCCATGAGACCCAGTTGTTAAAAAGAGCCTAGTGCCTTCGTACCTCTCTTTCTCTTGCTTCCTCTCTCACCATGTGATCTCTGCACATGCAGGCTCTTCTTAACTTTCCCCCGTCAGTAGAAGCAGCCTAGGGCCCTCACCAGATGCAGATGCCCAATCATGAACTTTCCAACCAGCAGAATCTTTTTTCTTTATAAATTACACAGCCTCAGGTGTTCCTTTATAGAACACAAAATGAACTAAGACAGATGAGAATGTGACACTAATGTACAAAGCAGATATATACTTCTATCCACAGTCTTAAGTATACACAAGTTATCACTTTTTTATTTTTTTTTACTTCGACTTAATTTCTGACTCCAAATCCTTATTTGAACAGGTTAACAGATTACTAAGCCTCTGTACTTCCTGTAGTTTCCTACTTTCTCCTCAATGTTGTATCAGGCTTCTTATGTATGGGGACAAAACATTGACTGGAGGCAGGTAGTGAGAAGGGCTTAAAATGACCATGACAACTTCAGTCATGATCCATGAAGGCTTTCACTGAGTCATTCTTCATCTCAGACAGCATCACCATTGGAACAGGGACGTAGTTTGCTACTTTCATCTTTAAAATGCATCATTGAGCCAATCAGCTTTGGGGTCATGCTGACAGAACGGCCAGGAAGCAGGTTGTAGATTTAAGTTATTCCAAGATCCTTAGGCTCTCTTTCTTATTAATTTCTAGTCTGTGAGAAAAGAGAACCTCTCTTCCCTCTGCTTTTCCAAAACTCTGAATATAACTAAAACCCTACAACAGCTCCTCTCTATCGTCTCTGATAACTCACTAGGATATCCTGAGGATATCATGGAGATCCTAAAAAGTTAGGCTCTTGGATAATTAAAGTCAAAAAAGTGTGTGGACTACTTCTGTTTTTCAACCCTTCTCATACATCACCCCAAAAAATGAATGCACAGCTGCCTATCTAATTGAATAGGCAGAAAAAAATAGAAATTAAAAAAGAAAAATTTTATAATATGTAGAAATATTATCCATCCAAAATTACATGGACTTATTTTTACTGGTGCAATCGTAAGCATCAAGAAGGATATCCTTTATCCATAGAGTTAGATCAGTACCTAGAATATAACAGAGGGTCAATGAATATGTGAAAGAATGAATGAATGAATAATGTTTCATAAACTCAGTTTCCTAGTTATCCTGTCTTGTACCACAGGGCAAATTCATTATATCTATGCTATTCTGTCACCTCAAACTAAACCTTATAAGAGTCTTCTAATTATTATCAAATTCAGCTTTTTGTGCCAGGAGTCATGAGGGTCACAATAGAAGCTATTATTATCATTATTGCCCTCAAGGAGCCTCTTGTTTAGTTAGAGACAAGGCTTATACCCATATATTATTTGAAAGCAGTACAAGGCATGGGTAAAGGAAACATTCTGCCTGTTATGGAAGCTCCAAGTAAAAGGAGATCACTGCAGACTACAGTAGATGAAAGATGCTGGAATGAAACAAAGGATCCTGAGGTGGACCATAAGTGTCTTTGGCAAGTGGAAAGGAGAGGATGGGAACAGCATGAATAAAGGTGCAAAGGGGGTAGGACATGTTTTATTTTAGAGCAAGGAGTCTAAGCTATCTCGAGAAGAAGATGGGATAGAAGCAATACGATACGGTGAACTAGCTTAAGTAGTAGGGAAGTTCAAACTTTCCCTCTGAAGGTTTGAACAAACTGACAATAGACAGATTAACAGGAGGAAAGGTATACAAATTTATTAACATGCACAAGAACATGGGAGTCATGCCAATATGAGACTCAAAAAGGGACAGACGGTTGAGTCCTAAATACCCTCTTCATAGGGGAGAGGGAAATGGGGGGCTGTAGGCAATTTTAGAGGGGTAGTTAATGATTTTCTGAGGAAATTAACAGACCCCTGGAGGCAGATATTACCTTATAAATAATTTTCTTAGGAAACTAAATGGGACGGGCAAGTTACAGGAAGGTGTTAGGGTGGAATTGCCCTGTGAACAAAGGTTGTCTTCTTATGTAGTTAAAATCTCCAGGTAATCTTTTGGAACTGCCCTCAGAAGAGTAGATTAAAAGTCTATCTGGGAGTGGTAATGACTTTTAGTCTCTTCTCTTCTCCAGTGATTAATCTTCCCTTGTTATTTGCTGAGATTCCTAGGGAGGGGGTCTTAAAACAATTACATTTCTTTTAAAAAGAAATTTCCTTAGTGATAAGGAAAGTCTAGAGAGAGTTTCTCCTCGTGCTTGGGAGGAGGAGGAGGAGAAGGAAAAAGAGGTTAGAAAGTCTTTGGTTCTGAGGCAGCTTCTAAGGCCTCCCAATTTCTTTTAATTTAAAGTGCTCAGCATGCCAAAGCACCATACTTTGGGGTATAATTCCCTGCACCCCAACAATAGCAAGAAGATATATTTCAATGTGGTTGAAAAACCATAGTAGAACTTTGCACATCTGATCAGTGGATACCCATGACTACCACAGTGGGAGATCTTGCTGTGAAATCTAAGCCCTACATATTTGAGGGCTAAAAGTAGATCTTTTGGTTAAAAAAATAAAAATTATTTCTAATTTCCCTTGCCATATCATAGCTCCATAACAGGTTGTAACCTAAAATTGAGAAGAGAGGAGATATTCAATAATACCTTGTTAAGTGATTGATTAAGGTATATAGGTCTTTAAATCTGTGATGAGAAAATATGGAATCCGACTAGCTCTATGATGTTGGGCAAGCCACTTAGTTTTACCTAGCCTCAATTTTCTCAACTATAAAGTAAAGAGACTGGATTTAAAAATACTCAACTCTCTTTGGGCTCACAAAGCAAATAATCAATTTGCAATTGATAATTGATAATCAATTATCAGTCCAACTAAGGAAACAAGTTGCAAAAGATTTTCTGAAAGAAATGAAGCCTGAGGGGATTTTAAAAAGAAAATAAATACCAACAAGCAAGGATGAAAAAAGGATCAATGAATTTTCTTTTAATTACCATAATTTCATCAATGAAATTATGTTGTAGGCTAGAACTATTTTCAACAAAAATAGGAAAATACAAAAACAGGTTATCACATGCATGCGTGCGTGCGTGCGTGCGTACATGTGTGGCTAGAGGCACTCTCCATTCTTACTCCAGAATAAAGTGAGTATGTTCTCAGTGACCTGGGTTTTCTGCTGTGACTTATACTCTAAGCTGGGAAGTCGACGGGGACTTAGCAAATGTTTCAATTTAGCTGAAATCAATCAGAACATTTGAAATCAAATTGAAACCTCACTGAATATAATTCTGATAATTCTCTGCTCACTATACTTCAGGGTGAGGTGGGATGGGGAGGTCAGAAAGTCATAATTTTCAAAATTCATCAATAGAACAAATCACTCGAGACATTTGAGTTAATTTTTCCTCTTGTTCGGATTCCTGTCTTTATTATAGAGTTTGGGACACGGATCATATATTTGTACCCTAATCCAGATTTTTATCTCATTGTGCACTATTTTTTATTGATAAGAAAGAAGGAAAAGGCTAAGATGGAAGTAGAAGCATTTTGGACCCACCAGAAGTAGTCCTTGGATTTGTTCCTTCACATATAAGGTATTGAAAACACTAGAGGATGGGTACACAATCACTTACAGTCAGCCTGTCTTGACCCTCTGCACCTCCCAAAAAGCCTGACATGAAAAGATGATCTGGAACAATAAAACCGTCTTTCTCAGGAATTTACACTGGGAGATAAAGCAATGCATCAGTTGTTGAAAGGATGCATATAGGAAATGTCGGAAGGTAGGATCCAGGTCACAAAGGACCATGAGAAATTAAAATAGTGAGAAAGCAGAAAACTGAGTAAGTAAAAAACACGTGTTGAGGGGAAGCCAGACAGAAGGCAAAGGAGAACTGAGCAGACTCTTAGAGAAATGCAAATATGTAACAAAGGGAATGGCCTGAAAAAACAGAAAAAGTATTTTCTGTCTCTTTAAAACATCCTCCACTTCTTTTTGAGAACTAAAGCCTGCATCCCTGCCTCAGGCCAGTAGTTGGGAGGGGTAGGTAAGTCTTTTGTTATTTGTGCTAAAGGAGAAGGCTCAGCCCAGTCCCAGTAAAGGGAAGTCCCGGGTGGAGGTCACTGAGAGATTGTCTTCAGCAGAGATGGGACAATCAGAATCATTAACTGTAGATGAACAGTAATTGCCTGAAGCTGAGAACCCATTCTTAAAAAGCTTTGTATTTCTGATTATTATTAGGACGATGGCATTTCAGACAGGAGTCTCCATTCTCCTCATTTGCCAGCAAAGTAATAAAATGTCTCTTTCCTTCCTCCTCAAACCACTTGTCCTCATTCTTCTGATTCAGCCTTGTGACACAGAGGCCAATGTGGCAAGAAACTGAGGTCTGCATCTGGTCGACATGCAGAGAGAAACTGAGGCCCTCAGTCCAACAGCGCATGAAGAACGGAATCCTGCCAACAACCATGTGAGTGAGCTTAGAAGCCATCAATCCTTGAGATGACTGTAGTCCCAGCCAATGCCTTGTTTGTGACCCTGTGAGAGACCCTGAGCCAAAGGACCCAGTGAAGCCTTGTCCATATTCCTGACTCACAGATATTTGAGATAATAAATACATTTTGTATTAAGATGCTAAGTTTTGGGATAATCTGTTAGGCAGCAAAAGATAAATAATACGTTCCCAATGCCTAAACCAGTGCTTTTTGTTCTACAGCAGATACCTGCAGAGTCAATAGTAGCCATGCTCATCTCCACCCAAATGAAAGCTCTGCCTGTGATTAATCTTTGACCCCAACACCAGGTGGTTTTCACTGATGACCTTGTCAAGGAAATAATATTAAAATGACACTGGAGCGAGTAAAGCTCTACTGTGAGATTGAAACAAACAGCATTGCTGTCTCTTAAGTGACTGCAGATATCTGTGATCTGGAAGCACAGGCTCAAATTATCTACAGCTGCCCCTTAAACATTTCATCAGTAAATGCACAGCAACAATCTTGTTCCTGGTGATGTTTGCAGTGAAAACAAACATTGTTGATTGATTTTTCCCTCCAATACAAATGAGTTATCCATGTTCTTTGTCAGTGTGGGCAAACATGTATGCATGTGTGATGGGGAAAGTGCACATCTTTCTTACTTGCTCAATATAGAGAGTTATGAAAAACTAAGATTTGCATCAAGTTTTGAAAGACTTTGATGGCTAGTCACACCACAGTATGAATTAAGAGAATGAAAATAGAATAATTTTATTATGGGCTGTTCATCCATTTATTAATTAATTCATTCATTTTCTTATTCAACAAATACTTGTTATGCATCTACTATGCATTAGGCAAGATTCAAGGTCCAGGAGACCAAACCAGGAATAAGATAGATTCCCTGACATCAAGGAGCTTGAGGTCTAAAGGGGAAGGTAGATAAGAAATAGTTTCTTCTCTTACAAACCTATAAAACGTGATCAAAATAACCATTGATTCTTTAGACTGCTATAATGTTCCTTAATTTAAATACCTCACTGAAATTTCACAGAACATTAGTTCTTGTCTTCCTAGATGAAATTCTCAACCATACTGTGTAAGATGAGCCTAGTCATTCTCTCAAAACCAATCTGGGACCTTCAAACCTCTCTCCACTCCAGTGCGGGTCACACCCACTGCGCTTGGGGTCCCGTCTTTGCTGCTCCAAGAGGTCCCGGGTTCCTTCACCACAGCTTCTGTCACTCTGTCATCTACCCCGTGACCTGCCCTGGTCACAAGAGCCGTAGAGAGGATGCCGGGATTCCTAGAGGCCTGGAAATGGACTCAGTGACCTTTGAGGATGTGGCTACGAACTTCACCCTGGAGGAATGGGCTTTGCTGGGTCCTTTCCAGAAGAATCTCTATAGAGATGTGATGCAGGAAACCTTCAGGAACCTGGCAGCTATAGGAAAGAAAAAATGGAAAGACCAGAACATTGAAGATCAATGTAAACATCCCAGGAGAAAACTAAGAAATCTTATTGAGGAGAGAGTCTTTGAAAGTAAAGAAGGTAGTCAGTGTGGAGAAACTCTCAACCAGGTTCCAGATCACATGGTGAACAAGAAAACTCCTCCCAGAGAAAAACCATGTGAAAGCAGCGTGTTTGGAAAAGTCTCCATTGATCATTCTTCTTCTAATAGGCTCATTGGAGCTGACATTGCATAGAAACTACCTGAGTATGAGGAACATAGACAAAGGCCATATACACATAAGCAATGTGAGAAAGCCTTCGGTTATCGGCACTACTTTGGAACACGTGAAAGGTCTCCCACTGGAAAGAAACCCTATGATTGTAAGGAATGTGGAAAAACCTTCAGTTCTCTCACAGACTTTCAAAATCACATGGTAATGCACAGTGGAGATGGACCTCATAAATGTATGTTTTGTGGAAGAGCATTTGCTTTTCTCAGTCTATATTGTAAACATGAAAGAATTCACAGTGGAGAGAAACTGTATAAACGTAAACAATGTGGTAAAGCTTTCCATACCTCTGGTTCCGTACGAGTACATGAAATAACTCACACAGGAGAGAAGCCATATGAATGTAAGGAGTGTGGGAAAGCATTCATTCATTTCAGTTCCATGCTTATATATGAAAGGACGCACACTGGAGAAAAACCTTATGAATGTGAGCAATGTGGGAAAGCATTTGCTCAGTGAGGAGCATTCAGTGGCACATGAGAATGCACACTGGAGACAGACCTTATGAATGTAAGATATGTGGGAAAGCCTTTTATTCTCCCAAGTCATTTCAAACACATGAAAGAAGTCACGATGGAAAGAAACCCTATGAATGTAAGCAATGCGGTAAAGCCTTCAGTTCTTCCACTTCCTTGAGATATCATGAAAGAATTCACACTGGAGAGAAACCCTATGAATGTAAGTTCTGTGGTAAGGCTTTCAGGTCTGCCAAGAACGTTCAGCTACATGAAAGGACACACATTGGAGAGAAGCCATATGAATGTAAGGAATGTGGGAAGGCATTTAATTTTCCCAGTTCCCTTCATATTCATGAAAGGACTCACACTGGACAAAAACCCTATCAGTGTAAACAATGTGGTAAAGCATTTCATTGTGTGCCTTCCTTTCCTAAACATGAAAGGATTCACACTGGAGAGAAACCCTATGAATGTAAGCATCATGGTAAAGCCTTCATGTCTGCCAAGTGCATTCTCATACATGAAAGGATTCACACTGGAGAGAAACCCTATGAATGTAAGACATGTGGGAAAGCCTTCATTCGTTCCAGTGTCAAAGACATGAAAAAACTCATGCTGTTAATGTATAAGAGAAATCCTATTATTGTAAGGGATTTGGAAAGCATTCAGTTTTCCCAGTTTCTTTCAAACACCAAATAATAGAATGGAGAAAGACCGTATGCGATAATTGACTTTTGATTTGAGAAGAGAGATCTGTGATAGAATAATAAAATCTAGAGTTGGAGTTGAATAATTCCATGGTACAATTCACCAATAGCTTATTTACATCAGATTTCAAAGGCAGACATGGAGGAGGTGGAAGGGGAGGTAGGAGAGGCAGGCACATGCTGTGTAACTTTTATGGAAAGAAATCTGTATACGAGTGGACTCACACAATTCAAACCTGTGTTGTTCAAGGGTCAACTGTATTTGAATCTCACAAAATCAGAGATGCTTAGTGCATTTGTGGATAGCCCAAAGTGGAGCCCAAATTGGCAAAGTGCCAGCAGATTGTGCCTCGTAGTCTCTGATGGCCCCATAACCTCTGACTGGTTTCCTGTCCTTGAAGACTTTGCCCTCCACGCTTTATCTGATTTACTGCTGCTTGAAAACACCTAAACTAATTAAAAGGTCAACTCCATGACTATATTTGGCCTCCAGTAGAGTCTTCAC
Source organism: Propithecus coquereli (assembly GCF_000956105.1). Taxonomy (NCBI): domain Eukaryota; kingdom Metazoa; phylum Chordata; class Mammalia; order Primates; family Indriidae; genus Propithecus; species Propithecus coquereli. The sequence goes on from NW_012150986.1 coordinate 48,066, forward strand.
AGGTATAGTAAAAAATCATAGGTAATTATCCATCCTCTAAACAGAAAATCAAGATAATTGAAGTTCAGACACGAGGTAAGAAGTGATCAATTTTGATTCATAAATGTCAAAGCAATTTGAAAATCTACCCAAGGAATTATTTTCTTCTCTGATAGATACTGTTGTTCTTCGATACTGAGAATTCACCCAGGCAGATTTTGTAATCATTATTGTTCCTCCTCTTCTTTCTTCTTCATCAACTCTTCTACTCACTGAGTACATTCTATGTGATAGACACTATGTGAGGTATTTGACAGAAGATCTGGATTTTTCCAGGCTTTTCCACTAATTAACACTGAATCTAAGATGTCATCAATTATAATATTCACCATTATTTATGTAACACTAAGAAAGAAAAAACTTTCAATTAAATTGTGACTAAATGCTTCCTAACTACTTAGAAATTGTATTGTATAATTTTTGGAAGAACTTTTTAGACTTATTTAAATATAGATTTTAATCATGTTTTACTATCATGCATACATCAAAAGGGAAATACGAATGGAATAAATTGATTTAATTCCTGGGGATTTTTCAAATTCATTGTCCAACTCTTTTGAATCCTTTTTAATTACCAAATTTTCATACCCATGTTTTGTTTTTAGATCTGTGTCACACTATAGGGTACATTGTATATGATCTTGCCCACTGTGCGATGGAGAACTCTGGTGATACAGTGTTTCTTAAGATCGTGCTCCATGGGTGTGGTGTGCACACTCTGGGTGAGGGATACGCTTGAAGCTCTGACTCGGGTGGGGCAAAGGCAATACGTGTAACCTAAACATTTGTACCCCCTTAATATGCTAAAGTAAAAAATAATAAAACAAAATAAAACCAAAACCAAAACAAAACAAGGTGGTGTTCCACTGTTGTTCCCCACATTTTCTTCCAATCTGCTGACACCCATTTTGCAAGTGCTGATGTTGGCACATCACTGCTTGGTGTTAACAGAAAAAAAGCCAAACTCTGTAAAATAATTTTAAAGAGATTTATTCTGAGCCAAATTTGAGGACCATGACCCGGAGCCACGCCCAAGAAGCCTTGAGCAAGTGGACTCGCTGTGGCTGGGTTACAGTTTGGTTTTATACATTTCAGGGAGACAGGGGTTACAGGTCAAGTCATAAATCAATCCGTGGGAGGCATGCATTGGTTTGGCCCAAAAAGGTGGGCCATCTCAAAGTGGGTGGGGGGTCCAGGTTATAGGTGGGTTTAAAGATTCTTTGACTTGTAACTGGTTAAAAACATGAAGTTTTGTCTAAAAGCTTGGAATGTTTTTAAGATAAGGAGCTGTTAATCATAGACAAGCCACCAGACATATATTTGTTGTGTAAATTCAGGACCTGCAGGCTTGTCTTGCATACCCTTAGGCCTGTTAATGGGTTACAAAGGATATCTCCAAGAAGGGAGGGGGGCACGATGAGGCATGTCTGACTTCCCTCCTCCTGGCAGGTAATTTAGGTTTAGGATATTCCTTTGGCAAAGAGGGGGCCCATTCAGTCAGCCAGTGGGGGGTGAGCCTTAAGATTTTATTTTAGTTCACGTTGGTGAGGTACAGGTAAAGCTTTTGCATAAACACAAATGACAAAATGCAGCAGAGTTTCATCTACCTGTGGATATCTTCCTTTCTTAGATCCCATAAAGCACTTGGTTGTTGCATTGAAAGAAAATGTGAAATTGTCCTCATTCCTTCAATACAGATACCGGTTTCACTAATACCAAATTTACATCCCACTATTCTGTTTCTCTGCCTCTCTGCATTCCCAATATGTTAATGTTTTAATACCAAATCACAGAATAATCCATGGAAGATACTTTAAATGCTGGTTAAACTTATTACTACACTGTATATAAGTGCATATGAGTCGATTGAAATGACGATATGAACAGTACGCATGATCTAGCTGGTGCCTATTCACACGATCATTCCATGACAGTGACCACCTGGCTGCCATTGATTCTAAGACACCACCGACCATTACGAACATCTTGATTTCAGAAATGTTAAAATGGGGAAGAGGGGGTACATCTTGGAATTGATGGAATATGTAGATTCCAAATAAAATCAAGAATGTGTTTAGATACACTTAAGCCTCAGTTCCAATGTTCCCCCTCACTCTATGTGAGTCCATTAGCAGTTGCAAAATGAGATTAAGAAGGAAATCCAGAGATTCTACCCACACTTTTACATAATTTAGAGAAAACTATTCAGTGTGGTTTTGTATCCTTCTGATGATGTTAAGATCCCTGCCTCCATGAAGCAGCAAGGTTATAAAGCCAGCTCAGTCCCAAGTATGGGTCAGGGAGCTTGCTTGATTTGAAGAGAGACATCTCATTTCAGGACTCTTTTCTCCTGGTTCCCTTCCTCTATTACAAAAACACATCAAGGAAGCTCTTCTCTCAGGGAAAACCTGAATATTCACTAACAACATTTGAAGTGACTCAAAATGATTCTTTTCCTAAGATTATGTGCATTTTAATAGAGAACCCTAAAAGATGGAATGAAACCTTCAAAACCCAGAAGAATTAGTTTCCCAAAGAGGATACGTATGAGGTAATATTTTGGTTGGGAGAGATTTCCTAGTGCACCTCCTTCTGCCTACTTGCGAGGATGGTTCAGCTTCCTAACAGACACACGTGTGTAAGCCACGTATTTTCTCAGTGAATTGTCTCACCAGGGCCAGTCCCTGGGACTGAAGATTTGCTGAAGTGCTCTTTATTTTTTAGATTAAAAAGAGCAAGAGATGTTTTCTGGAAGGCCAAGAATATCACAATCATGTCAGATGTCCATGTTTCCCTGGCATTGGTTTCTTATCTTTAAAATAATATAGTTAAATAGAGTGATCTCCGACACTTCTTTCTGCTCTCCCATTTTATCATTCTGTGGCATGATACAGTGAAAAGAGAACTGGGAGAGAAAGAGGGTGACTGAATCCTGGTCCCAACTCGGCCACCGCCTAGTTATATAACCTAGTCCGGGTCACTTAACCTCTCTAAACCTCAACTGCAAAAGGAAAAAGTTGGAAAAAATTATGTCTAAAATTCTATCTAGGTCTACGTTCTGTTTGCAGCTTCCATTTATAAATGACCATATCATTTCTACTCTTTGGAAAACCTTGCTCAGAGAGGCATATCAAAAGCTATTTCAGTTCAGAAAAAGAGAACTTAGAAAGAGAGTAAACAAAAAAATGGAAACCAATTTTAGATTCTATAGGTAAGTATTAAAGAAAGGAGAAACTTTAAAAGTATAAACTATAGAAAGATTGTGAACCTAAAAGAATACCAACATAATGTACAATTTTAATTTGAAAGCCTTTTAACAAACATCCTTGGCAGGAAAATAAATGACTATGCCACCAACTAAGGGAGTTTATGGTGTGTTTAATCAGAAAAAGTCACCATGAAAAACTAAATCAAAACCCCTGTGTGACAGAGTGTTGATGACTTGGAAGGAACAGCAGCTGTAGCAGCAGCAGCAGCAGGAAGTCCAAAGTGGCAACTGATACAGAGCAGCTCATTTGGAGTGTGGGGTTTCAGGGCAGACATAGAGGTGATAACAAGCTCTACAAACACAGCTCCAGTCATAAATTAGGGTACAGTTCTACTATATGCACCATAAAAAGTAGTGAAAAGCTCCTGAGTACATTGATAGCAGTTACGGCCAAACCAACAATCGTATTTGAGATACCATGCCAAAATTTCTACTAGGCATCCTTGAAAGGGAATATCTTTTGAAATGAAATGACTTCAATTGGCTGAAGAATGTGTTGATGCCTGCTGATGGTTCTTTGTGGTGGCACGAAAGTAATATCAGCATAACAATTAATTCAAGGAAGGACAGCGTTCTTAACCCTTAGTCAGTTATATATGAGGGTGTGATGCTGTACTGTGACCCCAAACAGGAGAAAAAGATTGGAACATAAAATTAACTTATGATAGGTGCAGCCCTACAAGTAGAGGCCATGTTTTGATCATCTGTTTTCTCTCTTCACCCATAAATTTACGCTCTGAGCAATAAATAGCCAGCTCACATACAAAGTAATCTTCTTCTGATTAGTTTTCACCTTGTTCTCCCAAAGCCACATCAAAAAGGTACCAATTTAGGTGATGAAGCCATACCTAATGGCCTAGCTGGATCATATAAAGGTTCCATACTGGATGAGCTATGTGGATTCAAAAAGCTAAAGAAAGCAATTCCTGGGTTTGGGTTTTCCATTAAAAGAGTTTTTGTTTTTTCTTTTAAAAAGCAGATTTGAAATCCAGTAAGATGCTTCATGATGTTTTTCCCGTTCTGCTGTGTACCTGAAATGGTGACTCAGTCTGTAGCCTCTTAGACAACATGAGGGCTAAACCTTCAGACAAATCAGAAAATGGTCCCAAAGTTTGAATAGCAAGTCAATTAAAAATATATATTGAGCTCATCTTGTAATCTAGGCACCAGCGCAAGGGAGGTGGAGAAAAACAGGGTGTATTAGTCAGTTTTTCCTGTGTATGACAAATAGCTTTAAAAATCTCAGTAATTTACTACAATGAACATTTATTTCATACTCATGAGTTTATAAGTTGTCTGTCGTTTCAATGATCTCAACCAGGCTAGGCCTAACGTTACATAAGGTTACTGTCTGCTTCATATTGTAGGACTCAGTCTGCAGAAGCAATGGGTGTCTGGGTCATGCTGTTTCCATGGACAGTAGCAGCTCAAACAAAAGAGCTGATAGAAACTTGCAATACATACCAATTATCAATTTATTGCTTCTCGACCCCAAATTCACCCTTCAGTACCTGCTCTATAATAATAGACTGGACTCTGTAATCATTTATCTTTTAGAGCTGTGGTCCCAACCCCCTGGGCTGGTACCGGTCCGTGGGAACTGGGCCACCTGAGCTCCACCTCCCCCCCACCCTGTCAGTGGAAAAATTGTCTTCCATGAAACTTAGGAACTGGGCCACACAGCAGGACGTGAGCCAGCCGGCGAGCGAAGCTTCATCTGTTCCGCTGTATTTACAGCTGCTCCTCATCGCGTGTATCACCCTCCATCCATGGAAAAATTGTCTTCCATGAAACTGGTCCCTGGTGCCAAGAATGTTGGCAACTGCTGCTTTAGAGTAAACATGTTCTTTACGATAAGCTTTACCAGTGGAGGGACATTGCAGGAGGAATGGGCCTACTTTTTCTGGTGGCTTTTCTTTGCTTCTGCTGCATGGTGCATATGTGAAGGGACATCTAGTGGTGCTCTGTCCCAGCTACGTGCTGCAAGTACACCCTCACTTAGGGATCCCACAGCCTGGCCCAGGCCCAGTGATCTCCATGACATGGCCCTCCTAATATGGGCACTGGTGAACTCCAGGCCTTGTGCTGGCAGTGGTACCCTAGCTCTCTCTGTACACCCACCCAAGAGCCTTGGCTCGCTTGTGCCCCAGGGATTGTTTCCTACAGCCCTCCCAACACAGGAACCATGGATCACAGGCTGTGTGCCACCTTGCCAGTGAGTGGGCTCCACATATGCTGACTCTCTCTGTGCTCCTGCCCATCAGCCTCAGTGACTGTGTGACTGTGGCCGAGCTCTGGCCAGGGCAACTCAGCAAAATTCTCTGCTACCCAGCAGGCTGTGGCCACACCCTCTCCAATGAAGGCTAAACCTAACCCTGGGGAGCAGGCCTATTCCAAGTTTTTCATCCCTTGATTACTCTCTCTCTCTCTTTCTCTCTCAGCCCTTAACTTATCCCTTAAAGCTCCTTTTATGTCCTTTATATTAAACTTATGCACAACAAACCTTACCCTTGTTTAGCATGCTTTTCCTGGCCACCTCCCTGTTACTAGCCTCCCAACACTCTCCTTTCTTTGTTTCAGATGGTATTTAAGCATGAACCCAAAGCCATCTCTTAGAGAATTACTCATTTTCCCTGGGTATCTTCCATGTGCACATGAGGCATACGTGCTATTAAACTTCTATTTGATCTTCTCTTATTAATCTGTCTTTTGTTACAGAGGTCCATCCCAAACTAAGAACTCAGAAGGATAGAGGAGGAAATTATTTTTTCCTCCACTACACCAACATATGGAAAGTAAACCTCCAGCACTAGATATTCAAATATAGATAAGAAATCATCACTTGCCTCAAAGAGCTTCAAGTCTAATAGAGAAAACCTACATATGGACAAATAACTTATAACTCAGGATTATAAAGTGAAACACTGGACATGTAGTCAAGATATAGAGTTAACCCCCCCCCCAAAAAAAAGTATCAAGAAAGCTTTGGATGGGGGAACCTGGGATCTGACCAGGGGTCAAGACCCATGGTGAATAGCAAGGCTGTGTGTAGAGTTACACAAAGGGAGGAAGGGATGGGAGAGGCAGAAGGAACACAAACAGTGGAGAGGCCAGAGGGATCTACACCATGAACTGATATTTGTATAGCATTTCTCACATTTCAACTTAGAATTACCCCCGTTATCCCATTTGATTTTTAATGAACCCAGTGAAGTTAAACCATAATGCCAATGCACGGAAATGTTTTCCATTTTCTTGAAATGAATCCAGGCTTAGATTATTTCTGCTCAATATAGAGCAAGAGTTGAAAATTGTTTTTGTGTGAGAAAAAGACTGTGTATATTAGCCCCAAGTAGGAATTGAGAAGATAGATGTTCTATACATTCAAATTGTTTCTAAATATAAATCAAATGTGACATTGGCCCCCAAGACATTATGAACAGCATTGTATCATCCTTGTTTCTAACAGAGAAATGTTATTGTTTTAAAATTCTGCCAAAATTCCCCAGGGAACGATATTCCTTCATTTCATGCTTTTGTTTCTGGCTCTCTGGAAGAAAGCTCCAATAACATTGTCTTACAGTCTTGTTTACACACACACACACACACACACACACACACACACACACACTCATTCTCCAAACAATGAGCCCATATTTCAAGATTTACTTCAAGGCCTGCTCTTCTGCTCCATTCCGTCTTTTTCTCAGAGCTCTCACTTCTCATACCCTGCTTCCCAAACCTGGCTGAACCATAATTACCCAGGGGGCTCCTTTAAAACAAATTTTTTTCTGGGCCCCACTTGAAATTCATAATCTCTGAGGCTGAGTTTGCATTTCGAAGTTTCTCACATGATTTTAATGTGACCCAGCATCCATCAGCTATTAACCATTAACTAATGAGCATCACATGATTACTACTTAATTGTTGTCTGACTGATTTACATATGTTGACCTATGTTCTGTATTGGTGCTTCTCAGCCTTCAAAGGGCATGTGAATCACCTAAGTATCTTATTAAAATGCACGTTCTGGATCACTAGCTCTAGGATGGAGCCTCAGATTTTGCATTTCTAACAAGCTCCCAGGTGATGCTGATTCTTCTGGTCATCGCACCACACTTTGAGTCGCCAGCTTGTAGGTGTTGAACACCTTGGGAACAGGGTCTCCACTTTTAGCTTTTTTTCCTATTTCAAATTATATGATCAATAAATATTATTCAATTTAAGGCCATTATTTAAAATTATATGTATTTAATCCAATGCAAAGTTTAATTCTTCCCTTTGATATAACTTTATGAAGTGGTCCAACCCATTTCCTTTTCCTAAGATTTTCTACTCTTGCTCTCAGGATCTCAATAATGAAGACTACATTACCACTTGAGGAGGTTGATTATTTTATCTGCTATTCCTGCTGAGAATTTAAGGTGCAAGGAAAATACAAAGATGCTCATACTTGAAGACAATTTTTAGACTATGTAGTAGAGTCCTCTTCAATATATAATGTAAGAAACAAGTTGCATCAGAACTATCTGGAATGCCTGCTAAGGTAGGTATCTGTACTTCATCTAAACCTCCTAAATGAGGATACTTGGGGGAGGAGTTTAGGAATGCATATTAAGTAAGCTTCCCAGGCTCAAGCACATTAAAATTTGAGTAACATTGATCTAGCCAGTTTCCTCCTTCTGACAGTTGAGAAAATTGAGGTCCAGAGAAGAAGGAGGAGGAGGAGGAGAAGGAGGAATATAAGGAGGAGGAGGAGAGCAAATACCACCATGAATCGTTGACATTTATTTAGTACATACCGTTGGGGCTCGGAAAACAATACCTCAAAGTATGGCACCTTGGCGTGCTGAGTACTTTTAACTGAAGGAGATTGGGAGAGCCTCAGAAGCAAGGTCTTTCTGATATTCTCCTCTGTTCTTTTGTCCCATTCCCTGTTCTCTCCTAAGGCATATAGAAACCAGAATTCCACTCTTCCAAGGTGGGACATAGAAACTAGAAATCCTCTCCCCCAAAGCCTGGAAAGGTTGCTCTCTGACCTACCTCCTCTGAAAGTAAATCATAAGACCCTCTTTCCAGAGGGGTCCTGCCATATACCCAGGGGGAAGGAATGCTACACAGAGAGGCCAAGAAGAATCTGAACAAATAGGCTTTGCTAGCTTCTCCCTCACACCACTTTATTGCCATTAGATCATACGCTTTTTGTCCAGTCATGTTTTTACACAACTATCCTCTTCTCTCATCAGACTTAACATAAAAACGCAGTTTTCCCTAGGTCTTTGGGTTTTCATTCCTGAAGGCTTCTATGTCATGTAAAACTTTGTTACATAAATTTGCTATGCTTTTCTCTTGCTAACCTGTCTTTTGCCATAGGAGTGTCAGCCATGATCCCTGTGATGGGTGAGGAAAGGTATTACTTTTTCATCCTCACAGGGTACTGTTCTGATCACCTTATATACCGATTTAATTTAATTTTAATCTTCATAACAACCCTAGGAGATAGTATTATTATTTGAGGAAACTAGAGAGGTTAGGAAAGTTATCCAAGCTCATACAGCTAGCGGGTGACGGAGTTGGGTCTAGAACCCAGATTTCCTGGCAGTCTTTCCATTGATCTACCTTCTAGTTCTCTTATCCTACCACGAATTATTTCACCAAAGGGTTCTTCCATCCCTTTCATGTATTCCCTGCTCCATCCCATGCTTAGAAATAGTCAGAAGAAAACAGAGCCACCAGCATTGAGAACCACTCCAGTTCATCCCTTGTTCCATATCTCTTCTTTACCTTTTAGCACAACCAGTTCAGGCTGCTCTCTTACAAAGAGAGGGTAAAGATAATTTTGATTTGTTAAGAAAGGTTAAAGGATAATATATATATGCCTCTCATACAAGTATAAAATGATTACGCGTCACATGTTTTTATTTAACTCACCAATTAACAGGGAACTGGAAAAGATGTTACAACCAGTTCATAGAAGAAGGCACAGACAGAACCATAAATTTATATGCAGCAAAGTAATGTTGAAATGAGTTTGCAAAAAATGGGCAATATTTATTCATTACTGGGCAATAATTAATTGCATTTCACTGGACACAGCTAATTTGCATTTCTATGGACAAGAAGTATTTACATTGCCAATAGTTTTCTATAAGTTAACTTCTGTCTCTTCAGTGTCGCAGAATAGCCTGGTGAAAGGCAAAGACACATACCTTTGTAGGATAAGATATTCCCCAGAGGCTCCATTTAAAGGATACTCAGTAATTTCTTTTGGCCTGTAAGAGCTAAGAGAGAAAACATCTCCTTCACCCTGTGAAGGTTTGCTTAAAATCAACTGACAAAAGGAAGATTAGTAGGAGAAAAGGCATGCAAATTTATTAATGTGCATGGGGGAGAATTACAGAGTGTTTACCCCACCTCCCAGTGAGGTACAGAAGCTTATATACCTTTTTTTTGTAGGGAAGGGAGGAGATGGGGAACGCATACAATTCTCTTGAGGGGCAGTAAGTGATTATTAGGAAGAATGAATGGACCAGGGACACAGAAATTAACTTATTAATAATTCTCTTTGGAATTTGAATGAGCTCGAGAGGTAAGCATTATCTCATGGAAAAGTCCATTCTTCAGTCTTCTTTTCTGCAATAGATAATGAGGTAGCAGGGAGGAGATAAAAGGCAATTGTGTTTCTTTTGGTAAGATGTTTTCTTGGTCAGATAAGGAAATTTCAGAGTCCCTCCCTGCACTGGGATGAGAGAGCAAAAGACAAGGTTAGAGGGACCTTGATTCTGAGACTTATTTCTGAGGCCTTTCAATTTTCAAAAGCTCTCAGCACGCTCAAGCTCCACGTCTTCATCCGTTTAGTGTTGCTATAAAGAAATACCTGAGGCTGAGTAATTTATAAAGAAAAGAGGTTTATTTGGCTCATTTTTCCGCTGGCTGGAAGATTGGGCATCTGGTGAAAGCCTTAGGCTGCTTCCACTAATGGTGGAAGGCAAAGGGGAGCCATGGTGTGTTGAGACCATATGGTGAGAGAGGAAGCAAAAAGAGAAAGGACCAAAGTGCCACGCTCTTCAACAGCCAGTTCTCATGGGAACTAATTGAGTGAGAACTCACTCATTGCTGCGAGGACAGCACCAAGACATTAACGAGGGATCCACCCCTATGACCCAGACACCTTCTACCAGGGCTCACCTCCAACACTGGAGATGAAATTTCAACATGAGATTTGGAGGGGTCAAACAAACCAAACTATAGCATGCCACATTTTGAGGAATCCTTTTCTGCATACCAATTGCTCATTCCAACATTTTATACTTTTCCTTATATTCTCTCTCTGCCTATCTCTTAAAGACCACAATAATCTCTAAGAATGATTATTTATGATCACAAAATAAAACTGGTATAATTAGGTTTGGTCTGATTATTTACACAGGTAGAGCAAGTATTAATTGACTACATACGCCTTCCTAAATTAGCTTTGCTGAAAGTTTACATAAAGAAACTCAGATTTAAAAGCCTCCGTTACTTGCTATCCTGGGGCTAGAAAACCAAATCCAAGAAACACTCTGCACTAGATTTCACTTTCATTATCTATAAATTCTCCTCAAGATCCCCAAAATGTACCAAGTTTCCTGGCCTGCCGAGAAGTAATGTTCCTAACTTCATGTAAGGCTGTACCCTCTAGGTACCATGCAAGTTTTCCCGGAACGATTTTGTGTGCATTAGCTCCAGAAGTAAAGCTGGTTTGAGTTCATAAGTGTCTGGTCATACCTGATTCAACAATAATAATTCTAAAATACGACATTCCAAGCAAGACCTTGCTTGTGTAAATGTTTCTGGCAATTATATTGTAGTAAAAAGGAGGAAAGATTCTTAATTAAAGTACGAAAATAACTATATTGCCATGAAAAATAAGGAAATAGTTTTGAAATTCAAGGGATTAAGGGAGGAAACGTGTCAATAAGAATCAAATATAATTTGTAATGCTATGGGTTACAAAAACATCCATTGTCTGATGAAAGGGTAAGTAAAATGTGGAAGATCCATACAATGAAATATTATTCAGCAACCAAAAGGAACGAAGTACTGATACATCTACAACATACAAGAACCTTGAAAACTATGCTAAGTGAAGGAAGCCAGTCACAAAAAAATCATATGTTATGTTATTCCATTTATAGGAAATGTCCGGAATAGGCAATTCTATTCTGGGACAGAAAGTAGATTAATGGTCGTCAGGGACTGGGAGTGAGGGGCGGAATGACTGTTAATGACTACAGGGTTTCTTTTCAGGGTGATGAAAATGTTCTAACTGTGGTGATGGTGATATTCACTCTGTGAATATACTAAAAGCCACTGAGTTGTGCACTTTAAATGGGTGACTTGTATGGTATGTAAGTTGTATCTCAGTAAAATTGTTTTGAAATGTTGTGGGTTAAAGATAGCTTATGTAGAAAGAGAAAGATTTTTCTTTTATAATCCATAAAAACATTAAACATTAAAATAACTTTCTTCTAAACAAATTCAACTTTATTCCATACAAGTAATCACAATAAAATTTCTCTCATCAGTTTATTCAGTACTTTTTAATTAGTTGTTATTCTAATAGAATAAGTGTCAGTTGTGTCATGAAAGCATTTGCTTCTTGACTAAAAAGAGTTCTGGAAATCTTGACAGTCCACTGGGATGATCTCAAAGAGGTCTAAGTGATGCCATCACAAGCCTATACTCAGGATTCTTTTTTTCAAAGTGTTAACAATTCGAATTACCTGTTATAGTCTTTCACAGTGCTCTGAGATAGTCCTTCTTTTATTGAAGACACTAACATGATCTATAGCATATAGGAGAGAATTAGAGTAAAACAAAAACTATCTGTACAGCAATGACACTTTCACTGAAAATTAACTTTTACTGAAAATTTTCATATGTGAAAGCTCTAATGAGAATTCATAACAAGAATAATGCAACTGACAAGGAAATTAGATTGTTTCTGAGCCATGAAAAGCAAAGACAAGAAGACAATAAAGTGATTCTAAAAATGTACACAAAATGTCTTTGAAAACAATCATTATGCTTATTTTCAACAGTTAGTAAATGTTACATGTGATGTATAAAAATGGGAGAACACAAAAATGAATGAACAGGCCGGGCGTGGTGGCTCACGCCTGTAATCCTAGCACTCTGGGAGGCCGAGGCGGGCGGATTGTTTGAGCTCAGGAGTTCGAGACCAGCCTGAGCAAGAGCGAGACCCCGTCTCTACTAAAAAAATAGAAAGAAATTATCTGGACAACTAAAAATATATAGAAAAAATTAGCCGGGCATGGTGGTGCATGCCTGTAGTCCCAGCTACTCAGGAGGCTGAGGCAGAAGGATCGCTTGAGCCCAGGAGTGTGAGGTTGCTGTGAGCTAGGCTGACGCCACGGCACTCACTCTAGCCAGGGCAACAGAGTGAGACTCTGTCTCAAAAAAAAAAAAAAAAATGAATGAACATAATTTTTAAAAAGGGAAAAATCTTGAGATATATAATAGTCCTGAAACATAATAGGTATGATACACCAACCATTGTCCAAGCTTATACTAAGAATATACTGAGAATATCAAGTTAAAGAGATTCAGTAAGTCCGGAATAATTTCTTGATATCTGTATCCTTATCAAACTCTGGGGGTAAATCTGATGCACATTTCCAATTAAAACCCACTGGCCTGGAACATGCTACATTCAAATTAAAGAATTAAGGCTATGGACTAGTTAATATTTTAAGTAACTGAAATTATAACTGATAACACTATACTGTTGTTGCCTACTATCTGGCAAAGCATGATTAGGGCACTAATAAATAGAGACACATCATGGATAGCAAGGGCAGTGATAAATCTCTAGGAATTTCCCATAAAATGTGCAATTCTAAAATACTTATATTAATGACATTTACCTATACAAATTTAAAATAAGAAAGGCTGAGTATCACATTGTATTTGACTACACTCCCCATGCAACTCATTAATAGTAACTAATAAAGTAATCTAATTATTTCTGGCATGTCTCTTTTTGTAAGGTAAAAGAACAAACCTTTGTGGTTTTTCAGGAGCCATCTAAGAAATCACAAAGGTAATTTTAAATGAAAAAGATAT
>NW_012150986.1:61751-62599 GCF_000956105.1 Propithecus coquereli
TTGTGAGGGTACAAACATTATAGTTACACTTTATGTCTTTGCCTCACCCAAATGCGGGTTAAAGGCATGCCCTTCCCTCCCTTTAGTGCTCCCCGTGTCCTTTAGTTGTAGATTTGCCCCCCCATCCCCCTAATCCCTAGAGAGTATTTCTTACGATGTCAGAAGAAACGAGTCTCCTTTTCCTATAGAAGGACAATTCCATGTTTACATGCTGGATCCTACATGTTTCCATCTCCTCAAAGAATATTACCCAAATTTGCCTCTTTCTCTGTTTCCATGAACAACTTCCTCCATGTAATCCTTTTTTTTAAATCAAGCATATGTGTTAAAATGACTCCAGCCTATAAGAAAAAAAACTTCTTCAGCCCATCCTCCCCAATGTCTTTCCTTCCTTTAAGGGCTATACTCCTTAAAAGAATACTATAGCGTGCTCCTTGTCTCCAGTTTCACATCACTCCTTTACTTCCCAGCCAACTTCTGTTTTATGTCCATCTGCACCAGGCCAATGAAGTGATCTCATTGTTACCACTGATGGCCTTAGTAATGCCACATCCCACAGGCATGTGTCTACCCTCACCTCACTTGTCTTTATAGTGGTGTTTGACACTAATGACCATTGGCCAGGTAGCAAATTTTATTCAATTATGATCTCTTTCAAGGGTGTATGGCTATTTTTGATCCTTTATGCTCTCACGTAAACCTACAATTAGTTTGGCAAGATGCCAGAAAAAAAAATTGGGACTTTATTGGCATTGTATTGAATTTCTGTATCAATTTGAGAAGAAATTTCATTATTATATTGACTCTTCTACCACTTAAACAAGATATTTCTATCCATTTCTTTAAAT
>NW_012150986.1:62649-65034 GCF_000956105.1 Propithecus coquereli
GATTTGGGGAAGGCAAAAATCAAAGAACTTGTCAGAGGAGACTTGGACACTCGATTAAAATAGAATTATGGGTGCCTGAGAAACAACATTTGGCTGTATATTTAATCAAAGTGTTAATAAAACAGTTTAAAATAAAAAAGAAGGTAACATGATTGTAAAGAATCTTAGTTCTTTTATAAGTGAGAAACGAGAAACCTCTGTTCTTTTTTTTTCTTACATAGTCAAGAATATAATAAAGTCAACATAAAGTACAGGAGATTACTCTGACTAGACACAGAATTTCTTCTATCTAGAAAGTAAAAAATAACCCTCTCTATTGTAGGCAAAGGCAATAAGCAGTAAACCAAGAAAATAAGGCCATCAAAATTGAGCACACTTGGCTAAGATGTTAACATATTTCATGACTTCTTTTCAAACTCATGTATTCTAAACCAGGACAAATAAAATTCACTTTCCAAGTTTTGATCTTCATTAGCTTCTTCTGAAACAAACTGACACTTTAAGACAGATCTTAGGGCACCCAAAAGGTCAGCACTAATTTCACTATAATATTAAGATGTTATTGACATGCAATGTGCTCATCATTGCTATCTTTAAATGAATCAATAAATATTTTCAAATTGTCTCAGTTTTCGTTTCTAATGCAGTAAGTGTTGATAATTAATCCACGTATACGAAAGTTCTTTGGGGTCCTTCAATAAATCACAAGAGTATAAAGGGGTTCAAACACCAAAAAAGAGGAAAATTCTGAACACTACTGCATTAAGGCACAAAATACTCTTCCTTGAGAAACAAAGTCACATTCACGGTTGTGTTTTTCTGTTGCAATTTCTCCTCGTGTAGTCTCAGCCACTCATTAATTATAACCTTTAACTAACTTCTGTTTCCTAAGAAAACAGGGAGAGAGTGGGTAATTGAGAACTTCTGGTCTTGCAAAAGTGGTTTAGCAGGCAGCCAAAGCTCATAATACAACTTTCTACAGCCACACAACTCCTTTTTATTGTCTTCTCAAAGTGGCCAAAATGAGCACATTCATTAACATGGCCCAAAGACACAGCTTCTCTGTGGCATATGAAAAGTAAGAGCAAAACTTTATAAACATAAAATTATGCTTGGTAATTACGCGACCTACATACCCAATGGTGATTCATTAATTAACTCAATTTACTATCATCCCCCCAATTTTCTTTTACAGATTTTTTGAAATGGGGTCTCCCTATGTTGCCCAGGCTGATCTTGAACTCCTGGGCTCCAGTGATCCTTCTGCCTCAGCCTCTCCTGTAGCTGGGATTACAGGTGCATGCCATCTCACCCAGCTCTATCATCCCCAAATTTTAAGCTATGTTAAGATCTTGGAAATTATCTTTAAGCTGACATACTACCCAAATAACTGCTGCTGAAGTAAAGTTTTATAGAATATCACTTCTTGGCCTTTTAGCTAAGATCATGTGTATAATAATGCTTCAACTTAATTAACACAAATTTACAGTTTTCATAATCTTAAACATTAAGTAGGAATAATGTTAGCTTTTGATCTGTATACATTTAGGAAAAGCATATGCAAGTTGAACAAAAATGTATTCAACACCGATAAGTCAGAGAAAGCAGCTGTTTTTATTAAACCAAAATTACTCAATTAGTCTTGGTCGCCAAAATTACATGAACTTGGATTCTTAAAACATTTTTCAGTTTTCCAAAAGCTTTTTAGCACATTGAAATTATTAGAAATGTCTTTTATTTTCTGAAATTTGGGGAATATTCAATTTCTGTATGCACTTATTTATATCTATAAGCCAATATAGATTGAGCGCTCAAGAAGTTTAGCCCAGAGTTCCTTTAATTTGAGACGCTTTAGAATTTAATTGATTAATGTCCTCCAGAGTTAGGAAACACTGCACACTCAAACAAAAAGAGGTAAAGACCTTTCTGAATTCCAGACACATAGACACACAGATACACGGTGAGCTTATAGCTTCAACTCTAAAATTGCAGCCATGGGTCAAGGGTAAATAGAAACACAAAAGCTCACTGTTCTAGATATCAAAAAGCTGTTCTCCTCTGTGGGCATAAAATTCTTAATTGATTTGATTTCAAAGTAGACAAATGGACAAACAAAAAGATAACAGTCCATATTCTCTGATATCTCTTGTCAACATAGAATAGATCTATACCATCTATTAATCCGCTTAGAGAGATCACCAAAGGATAAGACCATAAAACAAAATTCTGAACAATTGCAGCATAGCATAGTGTTTAAGGACATGGGCTCTGAATCTAGGCTGCCTTGAATGGAATTCCAGCTCCACCACTTACTAGCTGCATGACCTTGAGCAAGTCACATTTCTTTGTTTCATAAAATGGGGATAATAATAGTGCCTACCTATT
>NW_012150986.1:74639-76034 GCF_000956105.1 Propithecus coquereli
ACTGGCCCGGAGCACATGGCCTCAAGAAGCCCTGAGAAAATTTGCCCACAGTAGCTGAGTCATAGTTTGGTTTTATACATTCATGGAGACGGGAATCACACATAAGACCCCAAGTCAAAACATGGAAGGTGTACATTGGTTTAGCCCAAAAATATGGGACATCTCAAAGCAGGGAATGGGGAGAGCATGGTGGTGGTGGTGGGACTTACAGGTTATAGGTGGGTTTAAAGATTCTTTGATTGGTAATTGGTTAAAGAAATGAAGCTTTGTTTTCTAATGTTTTAACTTAAGGATTTCTGTTAATCAGAGACAAACCACCAATCTGCTGAGTAAATTGAGGGCCTGCAGGTATGGCTTAAGCTTTGCCTTGCATAGCCTTAGGCCTGTTAATGAGTTACAAAGGATATCTCCAAGAAGGGAAGGAGGCATGATGAGGCATGTCTGACCTCCCTTCTCATGGCGAGAAACTCAGCTTTAGGGCATTTCTGGGGGACCTTTGGTCAAGAAAGGGTCCATTTAATCAGCTAGGGGTTTTAAGATTTTATTTTAGTTCATAGCCAGCAATAATATACAATAGTCATGTAGCACGTGTGAGAACTAACCTTTGTTGGTGTAAGCCACTGAGACTTGGGGTTTACTTATTATCACAGCATGACAATAATCTAACCTGACTACTTATACTAACATACTTAAAAGTCAGCTTCTCAGCACTTCTGTAGTACACTATTATAGTTAACACATCATCATTTCTTAAATTAACACATGCTCTTAAATTTTATGTAATGATACTTTTATTTCACTAATCAAAGAAATGAACACTCCTTAGCCTTCCAAAATTCATTTCAAAGTGTATGGGTGAGGCAGACATTGCTATTAATAGTTGCCTACCCAATATGTGCATGTTTGCATTTGTTCTTATAAATAGAACCTCAATATTGTTGAAAGGGACAATATACCTAGCTAACACTCACACTTTTGTAGACTCCATTTCTGTTAAGGGTGGCTATGAAACTCCATTCTGTCTAATAAGAGATTTTTCAAAAGCAGAATACCGTCAAGTAGAGATTCTGGGAAAGCTATTGTTTTTCTGACAAAAAAAAAAATTCTGCTGGATTGCATTATTTGTCCTTTGCTCTCCATTATTATTCTTGTATATGATGGCTGGAGGTTCAGCAGCCACCTTGTGTCCATGAGGATAATAGCCAAATGTTACAGATGGAGAACAGGAAGCTAGAAGATGTCTTGATATTTGATGACTGACTAAAGCAATACCAGTCCTGAACTGACTACCTCTGGACATCTTGTTACTAAGGGAAAAAAACCCATAAATGCCTTCTGTGCCTAAGCCACGCCTTTGGAGGTTTCTGTCATATTCCAGCAAAAAAAAAAATAATT
>NW_012150986.1:76084-78817 GCF_000956105.1 Propithecus coquereli
GTGGTATATGTATACCATGGACTACTACTCAGCCATAAATTCAGAACGAATTAATGTCTTTTGCAGCAATTTGGAAGGAATTGGAGACCATTATCCTAAGACCTATCTCAAGAATGGAAAACTAAGCACCACATGTACTCTCTAATAAATTGGAACTAACTGATGGGCACACAAGTGCACAGAGGGGAGTAAAAGTCATTAGAAATGAATCAGGTGGGGGGGAGGAGTGGAGGGGCAAAAACCCACCTAATGGGTACAATGAACACTATTTGGGTGATGGGCATATAGATAGCCCTGGCTCAAGCCATGTAACAAAAACATTTGTACCCCCTTGATATTTCAAAATAAAAACAAATGAACAAATAAAAAAACCAAAAACCTTACAATTGACCTTGCCTTATGGGAACTTCAGTGGTCCCTTTTTCTGTTCACAACAACACTGAAACCAAACATTGGACAAGCTTCCTTAAATTATTCACTAGGATTACATGAGACTTACCAGGAGGCATCCCAGATGGAGACAAACTTTTTTTGTTGTTATTCCTTGCTATCCTGGTGGGGAGTAGCACCCATCAATGGGTATTGAGAAATCTTTCAAAGACCATAGTCATAATAGCTAATGAAACTGAAAATTCTTTAACTAATCTTCAAAATTGACTAGATTCACTAGCCAGAGTAGTTTTAGATAATAGAGTAGCTCTAGATTATATGCTTACTGAACAAGGAGTTTGTATGATAATTAACTCCTCTTGCCACACTTACATAAATACATCCTCACAAATTGAAACTAGTATAGAAAAAAATAAGACAACAAGCCACTTGGTTGCAACACACCTTAGATCACCATACTTCTATATTTCAGGCAGCAGGAAACTGGTTTTCTAGCCTATTTTCATGGATTCCAGATGGGCTATGATCTCTTCTTATGGGCATTGTAAAACTGGGTTTAAGCATTTTACTAATTATGCTGGGTGCTATTTGATTTTTAAAGTAATTACTTGCTGTATTGAAAAGGGGTGCAGACAATTAAATCATGCCGTTGATCAACAACTACCTGTAATTCTCCCACCTCTGGAGAAAAGAACTAAAAGTTACTTATTCCATCATGCCAAGCTGTTGCATTTTAAACTTCCCAATCGCTGCCCCTGTTCAGCGGGAAGTAGACAGAATGGCGTCCACACCCCGTTTTCCATAGAAATGGAACAGCAACTGACAGTGGAGATTTGTAAGCTCATCCTAAGGGCCATTCCAGGACAGGCCAACCACAGACTGCTGATGACAAGATCTACCAGATGACCTATTATTTGCTGATAACCATCCAAAAAGTCATAATGACTTGCACAAAGCTTACTTTCTGTCACCAATCCCCTTTACCTCTTCCCTTTATAAAGCTGTTCAGTAAGCAGAGAAAGATGAGATGGTCTTTGAGACAATAGCCTGCCATCTCCTCAAACTGCCAGCACTTGAATAAACCGCCTTATGTTTGCCAACATTTGCCTCTCACGTTTGGTTCTCACATGGCAGGTAGCCGAATCTGAGTTTGGTAACAGGCTGTCTATACTTTATTGAACCTAAGCATAAAAATGTACAATTTCCCCTGTATTCTTGAGTCTTCAAGCTGAAGGCTCCTGTGTGTACACGTTAAATAAATTTGTATACCTTTTCTCCTATTAGTCAATCTGCCTCATGTCAGTGATTTTTCAGCAAAACTCTAGGGGGCCAGGACCCTTGGTTGCTATGCTGTTTTCCTCCTTTATTCCCTAGGTAATCTTTACTCATCCTTCAAAAACCTCTTTAAATGTCCCCTCATTTGAGAATATTTCTTGGATTCATCCAGTATGACCTATTTTCCCCTTCTCTGCCTGTGCATTCCACTAGCACAGTACTTACTCATACTGTATTCTAAGTGATAGTTTAACTGACTCTTCCTATAGCCAAAGAACTCCTTGTAACTAACAAAGTGCTTCACATATGGAAGGAAATCAATAAATATCTGTTGAATGAATGACTAAAGTGGTGCATTGTGGGTTCTTTTTTTTCTGATGTGGCTTTTAAATAATTATTACATTCTCATAGCCACCGTTTTCATTGGGGGGGTGGGGAATCTGTGAAACAGAATGAATGCAATTAATTATAAAATGTTATACACCAAGGAGAAAATCTAACTATGATCAATTGTATCTGGTTTCCTTCCCTTCAGTGTCCCTCCCCCTGGGAAGATTTATAGGTTTCCACTCTAGTGAACTTCAGAGAAGTCATAAGGCTTGTGTTGGCCAACAAAATACAAATGGAGATTACATGAGTCACATTCAAACCGAAGCTTTAAAGGTAATCATGTGATATGCCATGATTTTTCTTTTTGCCTTTTTAATGTAAGTGTTTTCATGACCCTATCTAATGGCCAATGGTCATTTTGCTATGGTAGGTATCGAGGGAAAACTTCCCCTTTTCTCTTAGAAGTTTCGCTGGAAAATCAACTGACAAAATAGGAGAAATAAGATACAAATATATTAACATGCATGGGGAAAACCACAGAGTAATTACCCACACTCCCCAATGGGGCTCAGAAGCTTATATACCATCTTGAGGTTATAGAAAGAATAGGGGCTCAGAGGTGTCAGACTCCCAGTTAATCTTTACTAGGGACAAGGGAAAGCCTCAGAGAAAGCCCTGCTGCATCAATGCAGATTTTCTCTACAGATGCAAATCTGCCCAGCATAAGACAGCGTTTGC
>NW_012150986.1:80802-82109 GCF_000956105.1 Propithecus coquereli
AACCATGGCTTTAAATACCATTATATGACAATAAAGACCAAATTTATTACTCAAAGCCTGCTGTGTCCTCTGAGCTGCTAGAGAGATTAGTGTGAATAGAAGAGAAAAGAAGACCTAGGACTAAGCTTAAAACTTGGGTGACTCATAACACTTTACTTCAATGTACCAGGCACTTAGGGAAAACTGCATGATTAATACATAATATCCTGCCACTTACAAGAGTGCTTCATGTTCATTTTAAAGACATTTCTCGAAAATTGCAGCATTTATGCCTAAGAAGTTTATAGAGATGTTGTGTCCAGGGAAGGAGTTGTTTTTGAATGGAGGAGGGGAGGAAGTCTTTCTCAGACCTCCTCAAATAGCACCACTGATAGCATTCTTGTAAGGTTGGTGCTGTTTCAAGGTAGCATCTCCTATGGAGATTTAGGCATGAAAGCTCATGTTTTCCAGATATGTGTGTGTGCTTCTGTGTGTATGTGAGAGAGAAGGAGAGAGAGATCATGTTCTCTTCTTCCCCAGTAGTTGATAAACTTCCTTAGCGTCTATTTATAGTGCCCAAAAGAGAGCTTCATGTTCTATGTCTGCTGAATAAATGGAGTTGACATATTGATGAGATTTTTAAATGGATTCAGGCCATTACATTTGATGTTAAACATCATCCAACCCATTGGGGGCCTTAACAAATACTAGGTAACAATGATAACAAAGGAAATGAGAGCGGAAACTGTCCCACTGATTGTCTGGATTATGAGTCACCTCGGATTTGAGGCTTCTCTGTCTCTTCTCCTGCCAGATGGCTATTTCATTTTTCAGAAACACTTCCCTAAAACAGTTGCCCTCTTAAGATGAGAAATTTCCACCTGGTACTATGGCACTGTGTCAAAAGGGCTGCAGGCACCACATTAGCTAACACCATGTCAACTGTGAATTTCAATCATCCTTGCTCTCCAACTTTACCTTGATCTTGGTGAAGTTATTACTCATTTTTATTGAGTGCTTATTTCCAAAGCCAATCAATAGTTATACTTTTATTAGTATTATTGTTACTATTATGTTAATTATAAAAGTAATGCATATCCATTGTAAAAAATTCAAATAGCACAGAGATTTAAAGTGAGAAATAAAAGGCCCCTTCTCTGGCAAGCCCATTTCACAGAGATACCTACTGTCAACAGCGTGAGTATACTTCCGGACATTTTCATTTAAAATTGAATTTTTATCAATGTAATATAAGTACATACTTTTTAAAAAGCTGCGTAGTATTAAAAGGCTTGTAACAATAAAACAATGGTCCCTTGTGCTGCCCT
>NW_012150986.1:84184-85132 GCF_000956105.1 Propithecus coquereli
GGGGGGGAGGGGGGACAAGGGCAACATACGTAACCTAAACATCTGTACCCCCATAATATGCTGAAATAAAAAAAAGAATTTACTCATTCTTCAGTGCTCATTTCCTTCATAAAGTCTTTGATGGTTTACCTATGCTCCCCTACCTCCTGCAATAGAATTAATATCACTTTTCTCTTTTCCTTAGTATTTCTTGCCTCTGTTATAGAACTTTCCACATTCTGCTTTTAAGGTCCTTCTTGCCACACTGCTGTCTGTACTCAAACTATTTGTGATCTTGTATTCCATGTCCATTTTTGACAAAAACACACTTTCACCATCCAGTAATTCATTCTTTGATTCAACCAAAACCTATAAACTACATACAATGCATGAGGCCCTTCATGAGGCCCTTCATTAGGCCTTGAGCTGAGCTCGTGTGATAAAATTATATAAGATTACATCATTCAGGGTCAAACCAGAGTTTCCAGTTTATGGAAAAATTTCATCTCTAATCTTCTTGTACTCCTTACGAATGTCATAAGAACTAAAACAAAAAGTACACTTAGTAAAAAAGGTTTGCATGATATACATTGCAATATTAATTTTAGTACTTTTATATTTCTCAATTATTAAGCTAGTGTTTTCTAAAATTTTTATAGTGGGCATGAGTTATTTTTATAATGAGAAAAATAATGTTTTCAAGAAGTGAATTGCTCATAATAACTTCAACTCTAGGTTACACATCTCATCTCCCCCACCAACATTAATGAAGACAAATTCCTTAATTGCCTTCCTTGTTTCTTCCCATGGTAATTATTTGCTCCATTGAAGAGCTAAATAATTTTGCCTCTTTAAAGATTTAGCCATGCCAAAATATAATTTTTATTTCATTAGGTAAAATGAACTTCTTGTGCAAACAAAAACCAAACTTTTTTTCAATGGAAATTATAATTAAAAATATTTATGATC
>NW_012150986.1:86307-91321 GCF_000956105.1 Propithecus coquereli
CCCTCTGCTTCCCCTCTCCTATCTCCCAGCATCGTTATAATTTTTGATTGAATCAATATTCAGTATTTACATTAATTTGCCTATACAAATACAATTCACAGCTGATAATTGTGGCATACCAATATTATAATTCCTTTAGCTTACTTAAAGCGAATAATTGCCTTTGTTTTATAATTTGCTTGGATTTCTCTATAAGTATTACTTATTGCTATCTTTTCCCTCATCTTTAAGTTCAAACCCAATTTTTCTCTTGGAGACATCTTTCCTGGAGACCTTCAATCTCATTCCATGCGGGCTAGTTGCTTTTCTGGAATTTTTTCCCTCTCATCCTGAGTTGGAGTCTCTGTTGACTCCAACGCTTCTGCCTCAATCTTGGTTTGCTCCCTTGTTTTGGTGGAGCACACGCTTAAGTAGCTAGATAAGGTTGCATATTAAAATTTTGAACTGTAACTTTTAAAAATATTTCATTACTAGAAGAAGAAAAATTATAAAGTCATCCAAAATATCAGTTCATCCAGCTATTAGAATTAGGAATCTTCCCTCTCAATATTTCACTGAAGCCGTTTTGTCAAGGTCACCATTGGCATTCTTGTTGCTAATTCCAGTGAACATTTATTCAATTATATTTTATCGTATTCCTATTATGTGGCAGGTGCCGTGCTAATTATGCCCATTCTGTGTAATACAGATACACCTACGCTAGGGCTCAACAATAAACAACACAGACAGCATCCTCACGGAGTTTCTAGATTTGACATCTTTCACAAGTTACCACAGGCCTTGGAAAGCCACAGCTAATTCCACTATGGCTCTACATTTCCCACCTATTGACCCACTATGGTTCCCTTTGCACTCTACTACTTTGGCCTTCTTATAATCTATTAATATTATACTACTCACTGTTATTTGAGCACATATTTCTATTTCCAGCCTCTGAAACTTGTTCAATCAATTTTCTTCACCTGAAATTCCCTTAATTCATCCATCTGTTAAGAATTTACTGCAGATAAGTGATATCTCATTGTGGTTTTGACTTGCATTTCCCTGATGATTAGAGATGTTGAGCATTTTTTCACATGTTTTTTGGCCATTATTCTGTCTTCTTTTGAAAAGTTTCTGTTCATGTCCTTTGCCCACTTTTTGATAGGGTTGTTTGATTTTTTCTTACTGATTTTCCTGAGTTCTAAGTATATTCTAGTTATCAGCCCTTTACTGGCCTTTATCAAAAAGTCCCAAAACAATAAATGTTGGCGTGGATGCGGAGAGATAGGAACACTCACACATTGCTGGTGGGACTGCAAACTAGTGCAACCTCTGTGGAAAGCAATATGGAGATACTTTAAAGAGATACAAGTAGAAGTACCATTCGATCCAGCAATCCCATTACTGGGCATCTACCCAAAAGAACAAAAGACACTCTATGAAAAAGACACCTGCACCGGAATGTTTATAGCAGCACAATTCACAATTGCAAAGATGTGGAAACAACCCAAGTGCCCATCAATACATGAGTGGATTAATAAAATGTGGTATATGTATACCATGGAGTACTATTCAGCTTTAAGAAACAATGGTGATATAGCACCTCTTGTATTCTCCTGGAAAGAGCTGAAACCCATTCTACTAAGTGAAGTATCCCGAGAATGGAAAAACAAGCACCACATGTACTCACCATCAAATTGGTATTAACTGATCAACACATAAATGCACATATAAGAATAACATTTATTGAATGTCGGGCAGGGGCGAGGGGGGAGGGGAGAGGAGGTGACGGGTATATGCATACACAAAGAGTGCGATGCACACCATCCGCAGGATGGACACCCTTGAAGCTCGGACTTGGGGGGGAGGGGGGACAAGGGCAACATACGTAACCTAAACATCTGTACCCCCATAATATGCTGAAATAAAAAAAAGAATTTACTCATTCTTCAGTGCTCATTTCCTTCATAAAGTCTTTGATGGTTTACCTATGCTCCCCTACCTCCTGCAATAGAATTAATATCACTTTTCTCTTTTCCTTAGTATTTCTTGCCTCTGTTATAGAACTTTCCACATTCTGCTTTTAAGGTCCTTCTTGCCACACTGCTGTCTGTACTCAAACTATTTGTGATCTTGTATTCCATGTCCATTTTTGACAAAAACACACTTTCACCATCCAGTAATTCATTCTTTGATTCAACCAAAACCTATAAACTACATACAATGCATGAGGCCCTTCATGAGGCCCTTCATTAGGCCTTGAGCTGAGCTCGTGTGATAAAATTATATAAGATTACATCATTCAGGGTCAAACCAGAGTTTCCAGTTTATGGAAAAATTTCATCTCTAATCTTCTTGTACTCCTTACGAATGTCATAAGAACTAAAACAAAAAGTACACTTAGTAAAAAAGGTTTGCATGATATACATTGCAATATTAATTTTAGTACTTTTATATTTCTCAATTATTAAGCTAGTGTTTTCTAAAATTTTTATAGTGGGCATGAGTTATTTTTATAATGAGAAAAATAATGTTTTCAAGAAGTGAATTGCTCATAATAACTTCAACTCTAGGTTACACATCTCATCTCCCCCACCAACATTAATGAAGACAAATTCCTTAATTGCCTTCCTTGTTTCTTCCCATGGTAATTATTTGCTCCATTGAAGAGCTAAATAATTTTGCCTCTTTAAAGATTTAGCCATGCCAAAATATAATTTTTATTTCATTAGGTAAAATGAACTTCTTGTGCAAACAAAAACCAAACTTTTTTTCAATGGAAATTATAAAAATATTTATGATCTATCTATCTATTAATATCTATACGGCATCACTTAGAACAGTGGTTCTCTGTCCTGGCTAAAGAAGCATCTGGAAAGTTTGTGGTGGTTGTTGTTTATCTTAGAAAATACATCTACTTAATTCAGCATTAATTTAACATGTATTTATTGAGTACCTACTCTTCAGGAGCTATGGATACGGCAGTAAACAAAGTATTTTCATCCATGGAGTTTATATTCTCCCGGGAGGAGTCAGGCAATAAACAAATACATTTATAATAAAATATCAAGTAGTTTTAAGTATTTTGAAAACAAAAAAATAGGGTGGAGAGATATAAACTTACCTGGGTAGAGGATGGTGGTGGAGGAAGGCTAGACAAAGTGGCCAGAGGAGGCAAGGTGACATTTGAGCAGAGATCTGAATGAAGGGAGAAAATGCATCTGGGGAAAGGCATCGCAGCCTGAGGAAACGACAGGTGCAAAGGTCTCAAGGCAGAAATAAACTTACAGGAATTGGTAAACCATAAGGAATAGAAAGAAGGCTACTGAGGCTAGGGCAGTGAGTGAGATGGAAACAGATAGGATATGAGGTTAGAGAGGTTGGCAGGGGACAGATAATGTAGGACCATTTAGCCAAGGTAAGAAGTTTGAATTCTATTCGAAGTGAGAGGAGAAGCTACTGGAGCGTTTTGAGCAGGTTACCAGGGCTGTGTGTGTTTATGTGTGTGTGCTTGTGTGACATTCCTGGTGCTGTGTGGAGAATACTAAAGCTGAACTAGAGTGGATATAGGGTGACCTGTTAAGAGGCAGTTCCAATAGCTTACTCTAGAGATGGTAGTTTGGATGCTCTTGGTAGTGGTGGAGGTGAACAGAAATGATCAGATTCAGGTTATATTTGGACATGGGATATGAAGGAAATAGAAGAGTTAAGGATGACGTGCAGATTTTTGCCTTGAGCACAGTTATGCACCACATAAACAACATGTGGCCAAGGATGGACCACACATATGATGGTGGTCCCATGGGAATTTTTTTTTAAATGTTCCTTTATATTTGAGGAGGGGTGGAGTGACCAAATTATAATAACAGTATTCTTTACTATGATATACAATTCTTGTTATGAATAAAAGCTGATGTTTGGAGAAGTCAAAGAGTTGACAAAGAAAAAAAAATATGATAACTAAAAAGAAATAAAATAAAGTAATGAGCAAATATTCCTTGTTTATCTGTGTTGAAAATCCTTGCTTTTGTATATGTATAAAATACATTATATTTCTCTTGATGTGTAATAAAAAAATGACTATGTATGTTCATTTTATTCCTTTTGAAATGACAAAAGAGATGATATTCTGTGTCCACTGTCTCTTTCCAGCTTTTAAATGCCACAATTACTTACATAACACTACCAAGAAGTAGGAAAATAGAATAAAAACCAAAAAAATGAATCATTTTATAAGACCTTTATTTTGACTATAAAGTAATAGCATTTGGTTTAGATATTGACTCTTCTTGGAAATCTTTCTTGATGAACCATCAGCTCCCTCCAACTTGGAATAGAGACTATAGTAGATGTAGTATTAAGCTTCCTAGCATCCTCCATGGCAACCATGGAATTAGGGTAAGAATTCCATCCTCCTTGCCACAATGATTGGTTCAGGTGTGGGTTCATGACTTAAGCTAGTCCAATCAGACAGAAGCTCAAAACTTTCATTTGAAGGTCAAGAAAGAAAAATTCTTGCTCCGTCTTAATATAATGTGGCATGCAAAAAAAAAAATGTATCCTATAACTGCTATCACAATGTCAAAGAGAAAAACTAAGCAATAAAGGTGGAGTCTTGAGCATACCATGCCTGAAGTCCACACAATATTTTTGTTACATAGGTCCCATGAGATTATAATACCATATTTTTACTGTACCTTTTCCATTTTTAGATATGTTTATATACACAAATACTTACCATTGTGTTTCAATTGCTTATACTATTCAGTACTGTAACGTGCTGTGAAGATCTGTAGCCTAGGAACAATAGGCCATACCATATAGCCCAGGTGTGTAGTAGGCTATACGACCTAGATTTGTGTAGGTACATTCTATAATGTTTGCGCAATGACAAAATTGCCTAATGACACATTTCTTAGAATGCATCCCCGATGTTAAGCAACATGTGACTCTACATACTTTTAAAAGAAAGAGAGTTCTAAGTCAGGCCGGGTGCGGTGGCTCACGCCTGTAATCCTAGCACTCTGGGAGG
>NW_012150986.1:92749-104082 GCF_000956105.1 Propithecus coquereli
TGGGAAAAATGTAATAACTTGCAAAAGACAGAATTGTACAGAAAACATTCTCTGAACATATTGCTATAACTTGAAGTTAATAACAATTTAAAAAAAAAAACAACAGAAAAAGGCTTTTTCACTTGGAAATTTAGAAAGAACATTCTCTTAAATGTTTTTGAGTAAATTTTACTCAAATTCCCCTACGGTCCTCTACTCTACCAACTGAGCTATTGAAGGATCTCGAAAATTTTAAGGAATTTCTAGCAAAAAACTGATAAAGAAAATGCTACATACCAGCACCTATAAGCTAGAGCTAAATCAGTACTCAGTGTAAAATTCATAGCTATAAATATATAAAAAATAAAATTTAATAAAGCATCCAACTAAGGAAAAGAAAGGGGTAGGGCTAAAAAAAAAAAAAAGAAAAGGAGAAAAGAGGAATTAATAAAGAAAAATCTAAAAATAAAGCCATAATTAAAATAAAGTATTATTAATAAATAAATCACCAAAAATGTTTTTGTTAAAAAAATAGAATGAAACAGGTAAACAAAAAGCTAATATAATTAAGAAAAAAATGGGAAATCACAAATTCACAAAATAGGAGATGACAAATTAGACATAGCCACAGAAACCATGGATGAGGGAAAAGAAAAAGATTAAGAGACTACTTTGTAAAACATCCTGCAAATAAATTTAAAAACCAAAAAAAGTCTAACAGTATACAAAAATTTAATTTACCAAAAACTAACTTCAAAAGAGATAGAAAACTTAGATTGATTTTCATAGAAGAACTAAAGTTGTTGATGAGTTTCAAAGCCCAGTGAGCTTCACAGGAAAATTCTACAAATCCTTGGAAGAGTAGACTATTCCAGTGATGTTTATATTACTCCAAAGCTTAGGGGAAAAAAGAACATTTTCCAAATGTATTTTATAAAGAAAGTATAGCATTGACACTGAAAGCCTACAAAACATTGTAATATAACCAGACTACATGAGTTTGAATTTCAGCTCTGCTACTTACTAGATTTGTTATTATAGATAAGTGACTAATGTCTCTGTGCCTCAGTTTCTTTATTTGTAAGGAACTTTCTCTCTGGTCGCAGACCACTGCATGGTACCATGAAGGTTCTAACAGGGCACTGGCCTGGACTGTCACCCAGCAATGCAGAGAGTGCCCAATGGGAGTAGACATGTTCATGAGTATATGTGACATACCCCCAGAGATTTCAAACAATGCTTGGGACAGGGAAGAGTTGCCTGGAGGTGAAGTGCTATATTACAAAAGTAGAAGCAATGAGCAAATAAAATTTGAGTTGCTGTGACTTCACTTTTGTGGGTACAGATTGGCGAGGCCTTAGGTTGCATTAAATTTGCAAAATATGCAAAAATGTTCCCTTATGTACCCTTGGGTTCAAAGAAAGGAACAGAGCTAGGACTGCGGGGCCTAGAAAGATTAGACAGAGTGGAGCAGGACAAGTGTGGCACCTCTTGGTTACTTCACTAAGTCCCTCACCAAAGAAGTCACCTAACATCTCAAAACCTCAGTTTCCTCATCTTCAAAGTTTGGATGATTAAACTATCTATCTGAAGGGTCATTGTGAGTATCAAATGAGGATGGTCTTTGTCCTTCCATTTTCTCCTAGTCTGTCATGTCACTCTTGACCCCTCTTCACCCTCCTTCCTTCCCTTTCCAATCTGGATCACTACTTTGAATTCCCTTATACTCCTGTCCTAAAATGATTTCCATCCAGAAAAAAAAAAAAAACAACCTCGGGATTATGACCATAATTTACATTCTCTGCTTATATACCCAGAGGCTGAACACTGCTGGCAGATACTGCACAGCCACACAGGTAGGCACTACTACCTACTCATGGGTTCAATCTCAGTTGGGCGCACAGTACCATCCTTTGATTATTTCACTTGTCCTTTCTCAGATTTCTCTCACATTCTTCCCAGTAAATGTTGTAAATCGTCACTGTTCTCCTCAAGCCATTATTCAATCCATGACCTCCACACTCTCGGCAGATGACAAAGCATCTTTCTTTGTGGAGAAGACAATGGTTCTTCAACTTTCAGCCCGGCCTCCCTATGAACACGTCTTTATTCATGTCCATCCTTAACTAGCGTCCTCCGGGCTCAGAAAGTGCTGGTTTCCTCCTCTTGTTAACAACCGACCAGACCTTCCACTTTAGCCCTGGACTGCACGAGCTTGTCTCCTTTTCCTCAGGATTCTGCTCCTTCAGCCATAACCTCTCCTAAAAGGCTTTGCCTTTCCGCTGGCTCCTTCTTCTCAGCCAATAAATATCCTCAATCTCTTCCTTCCCAAAACCCTTCTTTGAACACTTGTCTCTTTTCCTTACCATCCAATGTCTTTCACCTCTGCTTCTTATCTTTCCCACTGGCTATTTCTGCTTTCTCACTTTCCATTCATGTCTCAATCCACAGCAATTTGGCTTCTGTCTCTACCAAACTGCATTATATAAAGTGAGCAGGGATCTCCTAATTGCCAAATACAATGGTTGCATTCCATCCTTTATCTTACTAGAAGATTCAGTTCCTTCTACTTTTCAGTGCTTAGAAGGCAAGGCAATCAGAAAAGAGTGAGAAAGGAGATAGTGACTTCTGACAGAAACCCACTTCTGAATCCATTTTTCAAGAGTGCATCACATCCAAATAGTCCTTCCACTAATCCACTACATTAAAAATGCAAATTGCAACAGAAGCCATACACTATTTATTAAATTGACTAAAATAATACCATCAGTTTAATGATAGATTCTTTGAGCGATTTAAGGATCAAAACTATCAATTATCTGCCTGTTTGTGACACTAAACAAGAATTAAATGATGGAAATAATGCTATTTAAAAGTCCTTGTGTTTTTAGTATCATCGAAGCCCCAAAAATCTCTCCAAAAGTTTTTATTTAAGTAGTGGAAGCCTTTTTCAGAAGGCCAGAATAATTAATGAAGCAGCGCAGGCAGCCTTGTTCTTTGTTACTAATTTTACAGAATTCACTAGGTAGCATCACGCCTGGATAACACAAAATTCTACAGCTCCAAGAAAAATCATATGAAATTGGGAATAATCTCTACAACTATGTGAAAGTACTAATTAACATGTCCAAGATTCTGTCCAAGTTGTGGAAAAAAATGAAAGTCAATAGTTACATTCACTTGGGGCAAAGTTAACAACAGAAATGTAATTAAGGGAGAATGTAATGAAAGAAAAGGTTGTTTGCAAAAAGTAAAAAATAAAAATGTCATTCTTGGATAGTCAATTTACATGCCCAGAAGAAGGGAACTGTTTGGTTTCCATGTTCTTCCCTACCATATTTGATGCAGAACCCTAGGAAATTGTCACAGATGAAAATAAGATATTAGCAACTTTGGGATTAAAGGAGACAGAGGTAAGTAATCATATTCTAAAAGGATAGTCAAGACTGTAAACTGGATTGACTGATATCATGTAGCCAATTTACAATGTCAAGTGGGTACAGATCAGACATGTTGGATGCCAAGATAACAAATGGACTATGCCACATCTCAGAATTGTTGTTGATAAACTTTCAGGGAAAGCCGTCTATAGCTTCTGGAAATTTCCAGCAAAGAACAGGCAAGAGGGCAGCCAAAGAGAGTCCAAAGGTAGCAGGGTATCCACTGGGTACAGAGCATGAGGACATATCACACAGGAAACAGAAGGGAGGTGCCTGAGAAAACCATTTTTGGGTTAGAGCCCTGGCAAGATCCAAACTCTCACTTCGTAGATTTTGAAGACCAAGTCTTGATGGAGATTATATTAGTTTTCAATTGCTGCTATAACAAATTACCACAAACTTAGTGGCTTAAAACAAAACAATTTATTATCTTATAGTTCTGGAAGTCAGAAGTCTAAAATGTGTCTCACTGGACTAAAATCAAGGTGTCAATAGGGATAGGGCTACGTTTCTTTCTGGAAACTCTAGGGAAAATCCGTTCCCTTGCCTTTTCCACCTTCTAGTGACCGCCCACATTCCTCCACTCATGGCCTTTCCTCCATCTTCAAAGACTGCAACAGCAGGTGGAATCCTTCTCACTTCTGACCTTCTCTTCTGCTCTCCCTCCCCTAATACTTTTAAGGACCCTGTGGTTCCATTGGGCCCACCCGGATAATCTAGAACAATCTCCCTCTTTTAAGGGAATCTTAATTCCACTAACATAGTATATTTGTAGTTTCTGGGGATTAGAATATATACATCTTGGGGGGGCCATTATTGTGCCTACCACAGAGAGAAGGAGGCAAATTTGTGGAATAAGGACCTCAAACTAAGACAAAGGCTTAAGTCCAGTTTGATAAAAATGGAACACAGCAAGAAGCCTGGAGTTTGGACATTTTGGTAAGTCTCACTGTCAAAAGAGAAACAACATGGAGAAAATAATTGAGCAGTGGTTCAGGAAACAACCTGGGGGAAGAGTCATCCCTGGACAACCTTGATATTAAAGTTCTATCACCCCAGTTGTGCAGCGTATGAGGGGGTTAGTAGAACTAAGCCCATAAAAGTACTTAGCAGTACAAGACCCAAAATTGCAGACTGGTCTGGGACCCCGTTGGGAAGGGAACAGGCTAGCCATGTTGAGTTTGCAGATGATATGAGTGGGAAAGTTATTATGACAGTTATGTTGAGATATTAGCCTATGTTCTTTTTCTCCAGCTATTTCCTCCTTTCCCACCCTCGCCCCCTACTTTATTCATAGTTAGCCTCTGCCCATTCTCAGGGAAGAGGTGTGGTAAGGGTGAAATCAAAAAGCCTGTAAATTTCCTCTTGACTTTTGTGTTTCAAAAGCATATACTCTCAAGACCTAGGAATGAAAGTGCTAGAGAATATCATGAGCGAGAACTGGGCATTTGGGAGGAATGAGATTTCCAGCAGAGATTTACAAATGTTCCCTGCACTATGGGAAAGAAGGCAGAAGAGCAGAGATGGGAGTCCAGGCCTTGGTGAGTCGGCCTTGCCGACTGGTCTGCTCCCGGAGCTGACAGGAGACGGATTCGTGGTGAATCCAGGCAGGTGGTGCCCCAGTAGCCTTGCAGGGAGATGCCATCTCTGTGCCCCAGTGGGATGATAATGAAGCAAAACAATCCCCATGTCCAGAACACTGAGCCACAGTAACAGATCTGCTGAATGGGAAAAAGCCAGGACAAAGAATCTTCAGGATCAGATTTTTCCCATTTCCAACCTCTTGGTAATATGTAAAAAATGTGCTTCGGAGGAAAGCCTATAATTGACTGAGATTAGATTTCTGTTGCTCCCACAGAATGGGACCTGGAGGAAAAAAAAAAAAACAGATTTCTAG
The DNA here is from genome assembly GCF_000956105.1 of Propithecus coquereli. NCBI lineage: Eukaryota > Metazoa > Chordata > Mammalia > Primates > Indriidae > Propithecus > Propithecus coquereli. The sequence continues at coordinate 98,066 of NW_012150986.1, forward strand.
AAGTAATGAACAGCTATTCTAGGTAAAATTAAGATAATAGCTCTAATGAGGAAACTCTTGGCTGACGACTAGAAATAATAGGCATGCATCTGAATGTGCTCTCTTAATACCAGCGTTCTTTACTAGAGGGATCAATGCAGACAAAATCTCGACATTAACATATTATTGCATACTGCATAAGGCTGATTAAATTGTGGTTTGAAATCTGTAGAAAACGCAGTTTAAAACAGAGGTAGATGATGTTTAAGGATCTTTGGAGAGGGCTTGTGGTTCTTTTCTACTGCTTGGAGAGGAATGATGTTGTTTCCCACTGCTTGCATTCGAGGAAGTTTTATCCATTTTACCTTGATGATCATCAGAAGTGAGTCGCTTTCCATCAAATAAGCATTCTTCTCAATCAAAGATTGTACTAATACTTATTTAAAGAAAATAGTTTAGATTTATCCGAGGTAATGCTAGATGATCCAATGCAAGTGCAAAATGTTTTCTCTCACAGCTCTAAAAAATGCCTGAGAAGCCTATTTACTAGCTGTGGGTGCTCCGCGTGCTGTGGGCCAGTCTCAAGTTTGGTTTTTAAGTGAAAATGTCAACTGGTCCAGTATCAATATGAAATAATTTTCATCTTGGAGTAACTGCTACCAACTGTGTTCTAGCAACCTCCTGGGGGATCTTATTTTTATGGCAAAACTTTGTAAACAGTTTTAGCCATTTGAAGCATCTCACTGCAGTTTTTAAGGCAGTGGTCTTGTTGCAACTCCAATCTTTTACTTGTTTTAAAGTTCCCTTCCATATTCTCCCATGGCTCTCGTATGCCCTGCCTTTCTCCCCAGTTACCCTTCTGGTGTGAGGATGGACAGAAGGGAAGGGAAAACAGGCATTGTCTCTTTACCCAGCAAGATGTGCTTCTCATTTTGGTTGGTCATAATTGCTGATGTAACTAAATATTTAAAGCCTGAACATGGATGGATATGGACAGGTGAGGATCTCAACAAATCTTACTGGGTAGGATCTCAATCCAAAACAGCCCCTTTGGGAACAAAATCCATCTTCCAACTTTCAGGAGAAACTCAAGAGGGTGGCCCTTACCATCACTTCCTGATGCTCTTCTCTCACCTGAGTATCAGCAGGGCAGGTGAGTAAGCTGAATATCCAACTCAGAAATGCACTGGCAAGCTGAGCATGGTGGCATGGATCTATAGTCCCAGCTACTCGGGATGCTGAGGTGGGAGGATCACGAGTTTGAGCTCAGCCTGGGCAAAATAGCCAGACCCATTTCTTAAAAAAAAAAAAAAAAATTGAACTAAATTGAAAAAAAAAGAGAAATGTGATGTCAACCTTCTTTCCTGCAGATGTTCTCCAATTATTCGGAATGTAGCTTCCATTAACAGGGAGAAAAAGAGGCCACCTCTCCTCTCAAACACTACTCTTTCCAAAAAGTTCATCTCTCTCTTCTTCCCAGTTTCCACTTGCATGGGTGGGGCAGAGGGAGGAGCGGACAAAAACTGGTTGTGCCTGGCTGGAGGCAGGTGGCTGGCCCCAGTCGTGGCTATTATACTTTTGTAAATTCGAGGTATGGTCTACTAAGTCCCTTTTGTTTTTAGCTATAGGACTTGATTTTCAAGGGCTGAAAAACTAAACAAACAAACAAAAAAAACCCAGAAAATTCTACTCAACACCTAACACCCATCCCTTTACATAAGTAAGACAACTTGGAACTCCAATAATGCCTACACTAAAGGAAGAGGGCTTGCCCACTACAGCAAAGCTCTGGTGAGCGTCATGTTTATGATGCATGTGTTTTGTGATTCCAGACTTTGACTTTTTCAGTTTATTGGTCTTTTTAGATCACTTTAAATAAGAAGACTTATATGTAATGCAAGCACCCAAATATGAGATATCTTCAAAGCTACCTGGTTTCTCCTCAAATATACTCTCCTCTTATCTGTTATAAATAGTTAATTATCTACAGTGTTCTGACTGTAAGACAAATAAAAGGCACTCCGCTTTTGCTTCTTGAGGTTCTGAGGTTGCAATTCAGCTTGCTACTGTCATCCTTTCGAAACAACTACTCCTGAGCAACTTCCTTAGATGCTTCCTTTATATAATTTGCCTCAAAGTAGTTATTTCATTTCTTACCACGTGCCCTCCAAAACAGACAATAAACTTATTTAAACTATAGAAGATTCCTGAGCAGAGATTATAAGTACCTCCTCATGCCAATCTTGCCCATTCTTTCAAAGTTGCCTGTTTCAACCTGTTGCCTTCACTGAGTCTGCTGTGTCAAATAAAACAGTCTCTTTCAATGCAAAAGATCTCAGACAAGGAGCACAAATGCAAATTACCAGTTTACATGGTTTTCTGAGTTTTTAACAGATTTGTTATTCACGAAGTGTTAATCCTACTTGTAAAATACATTTACAAATATATATATATGTAATATACAGGCATACTTCGTTTTATTGCCTTTTGATTTATTGCACTTCACAGATATTGCATTTTTTTTTACACATTGAAGGTTTGTGGCAACCCTGTGTCAAGCAAGTCTACCAATGCCATTTTCCCAACACCATGTGCTCACTTCATGTTTCTGTGTCACAATTTGGTAATTCTAGTAATATTTCAAACTTTTTCATTATTATTTTATCTGTTATGGTGACCTGTGATCAGTGATCTTTGATATTACTATTGTAATTGTTATGGGGTGCCAGAAACCACAGCCATATAAGATGGCAAATTTGATCAATGTTATATATGTTCTATTAGAAGAAGATGTCATCTAGGACTTTCATAGCTAGAGAGAAGTCAGTGCCTGGCTTCAAAGCTTTAAAGGACAGGCTGACTCTCTTGTTAGGGGCTAATGCAGCTGGTGATTTTAAGTTGAAGCCAATGCTCATTTACTATTCTGAAAATCCTAAGGCCCTTAAGAATGATGCTAAATATACTGTACTTGTGCTCTATAAATGGAACAACAAATCCTGGATGACAGTACATCTGTTTACAGCATGTTTTACTGAATTTTTTTTAATAAATGTAATTATATTTTATTTTATTTTTAGAGCTAGGATCTCACTGTGTTGCCCAGGTGGGTCTTAAACTCCCAGGCTCAACCCATCTTCCCACCTCAGCCTCCTTAGTAGTAGGGACCACAGACTTGTACCATCACACCTGGCAGTTTACTGAATACTTTAAGCCCATTGTTGAGACATACTGCTCAGAAAAAAAGATTCCTTTCGAAATATTACTGTTCATTGACAAGTCTCCCAATCAAACAAAAGCTCTGATGGAGAAGTACAAGGAGCTGGTCCTATTTTAGCCACTTTTCACATACACACTTGCCTAAACATTTAAAGACTGCCTTTATTCTTATTGATCTGGTAACCATAAATCATACGCTAACTCAGTAATAACAACTAGATTAACCATTGCAACTGACCTATTGATTCCAGCCTCTCTTAAATCTTCATTAATCACTGTTAACCTTGTGTCATCTCACATATTGCAGTAACCCTGCTAGTCACAGTTTCTGAGAACTGCAAAGCCACTTTGCACATATGATGACTTGTACTTTTGAAATCTTACTTTCTATTTTCAAAATTATTCTCAAGCCAATAGTATGCACTTTTAGTTAGAGGATTCTACTCACAAAGACTTTGGTGAAATCCTAAAGATCAATGTGTCTATCTACACTCAATAATAGTATTTCTTAAAATGTGGTCTACAGGAACCTGAATCAGAATCACCTGGAATGCTTCTGAACAATCCAGGCCCCTGAAAAGGAATCTGGGAGGATGAGGGCCTGAGAATCTACATAAATGATTTTTTACAGATACCAACATTAAAAATGTCAGAAAAACATCACTGTCTGTCTTAGTTCATTTTGTACTGCTATAACAGAATACCTGAGACTGGGTAATCTATAAAGAACAGAAATTTGTTTCCTCACAGTTCTGAAGGATAGGAAATCCAAGATCAAGGTGCCAGCATCTGGTGAGGGCCTTCTTGATACATCCTCACACAGTGGAAAGCAGAAGAGCAAGAGAGAACAAATCCACTCGTGCAAGCCCTTTTTAAAGCAGTGTTAATCCATTCATGAGGACTCCCAAAAGGTCCGGCCTCCCAACTGTTGCATTGGGGATTAAGTTTCCAACACGTGAGTCTTGGAGGGGACACATTCGAACCATAGCACTGTCCAAAGAAGATCCTAAAATAATGAAAACCACCTAGGCAATCAGGTATAACAAGATATCTCTAGGACTCATATGGAAAACACATTTCTACCATTGAAGGCAGCTATATAAAGAACCTATTTCTCCTGGTATATATAACTGCCTGGGATTGGTTAGAAGCCACTTTAAGTCACTTAGTTTCTACAGCATTCTTTCATTCATTCACTCATTTATTCAACAGATATTCATTGAATGCATACTATATGCCAGGCACTAGGCAATGAAATGTGTTCCTGGAGCCCTAAGGACATATTCACCTTTCCCTGGTGGACAGTGCACCACGAGACTTGACTAGGCATCCTTCTGTAAACATTTCAGAATGGGCTATAGGTTGAACAACCAGGTCCAAGGTGAAGGTTCTCTGAATGAGAGTTTGCAGAACCGGACTGGAGTCTTTTTCTTGCATATAACAAATGTCTTAGTCAGTTTTCTGTTGCTATACGAGAATACCTGAGACTGTGCAATTTATAAAGAAAAGAGGTTTACTTGGCTCAGAGTTCTGGAGGCTTGGAAGTCCAAGATTGGGTGCTGCATATAAGCCAGCTTCTACTGAGGGCCTTGTGCTGTGTTGTAACATGACAGAGAAGTGGAAAAGGAAACAGGCGTGTGCAAAAAAGACAAAACCTGAAGGGCAATCTTGCTTTATAATAATCCACTCTTGTGGTATCTAATCCAGCCCCTCGAGAGTGAGAACTCACTCACTCCCACAAGGCAGCATTAATCTGATCATGAGGGCAGTGCCCACATGACCCAAACGTCTCCCTTTAGGCCCTACCTCCGAACAGCGCCACAACAGCAATCAAAGTTCAGCATGCGTTACAGAGAGGACAAACCATATTCAAACCATAGTAACAAATAATCCATATTTTATATACCATTCCATTTTTAATACATTTGGAAATATGTCATGCATTTGACAAGGGCAAGATAAAGATCACAGATATAACTTTCTAGGTTTGTGCCATCCCTATATTTTCAAGAAAATCAGGCTCTTGGCTTCTACAAAAGTGTTTTAATAATTCTAAAAATGCAAGGCAGCTTCCAAAACTAACAAAGGCAATTTTACTACAAAATACACCAAAGCTTTTTGAATGAGACACCTAAAGAGAAAGTAACTTTTCCCTGAAGGTGGTAAGTTAAAAAAATGTCATTAAATGCTGAATGGAATTAACCAAGAAAAAAAGTACTTAATCTGCATGCAGTAATCCTCAAGCGCCCCTCTGGTATTCCAGCTTTCATTATCTCTCATGACCCCCAAAAAATCCACAAATACTCAAGATCTGTTTTATCTTCTGGAACAAAGCTGTTGCTTAAAGTTATTGTGGATTTTATGAGAAAATTCAGGATCAAAAATAGAGGTGAGTATAGGATTTCTATGGTGTACTACAAAATATTGTTTTCTTCAGCCAACCCCAGTTCCTGGTGGTAGATTTTGAAAAGCATAGTAAAATTAATGCTCTGTGAACAATAAGTAAAGGCCTTTAAATTTTCACTTAGCTCTGTTATTTAAAAAAAAAAAGACATGAAAACTGATACTTCTAAAGTAGAACTTGAACCCTTCCGTGTGAATTTGTGGACCTTTTTCTTTTAATCTTTGACTCTTTCTCCTAAATGCAGAGTGAAACTACATAGGCTGAGAATTCTGGTTCATTGGTTCTCATCAAATAAGATTTTACTGCAGTTTAAAAACTGAATGGGTCAATTTTGCTTAGATAGCACCAGTCAACAGACATCTAGTCGATGAAATACAATGAAAAATACTCTACCCTGGGCCTTTACATGTTTTATATT
>NW_012150986.1:104922-106894 GCF_000956105.1 Propithecus coquereli
TTGGCCATGCACACCATGGTACTTTCATTGAGCCCACATATAGCTAAAATAGTCTCCAGTGAACTGGAGCTTGGATTTGGGTAGAAGGAAAAAAAAGAAATTTTGCAACCTGCTTTACAATCCACTGAAGCCACTTTGAATCTGAGGACAGAATGTTAAAGAAAGATGGGGAGAGGTGGAGACTAAGTAACAAGTCTACCGTTTTGCCCAGGTAGCCAATAGGTGATGGAAAACTTTCACTCTGCAACATTTTCAGACATTTTTAGTAGGATGCCATTTTTAAGTAATTGATGCATAGCTTTATCTTGCCTTCCATCATGCACACTCTCCTTGTTTTCCTCCTAGCTTCTCCTTCTCAGTCTCCTTTGCTAGCTCCTTCTCTAACCTAATATTGGGATATTTCCTGGTTCACTCCCAGGACTTCTTCTCTTCTCCTTCTACTCTTTCCTTAGTTATGCTCATCCAGGACCCTGGCTTTAAATACCATCTATAAGGCAAAGCCCTTCCAAAGTTTGTGTCCAGCCCTAGATTCTCATCGTAAATCCTAACTCCTGTTCCAAATGCCCACCTGGTATTTTCACATGCATATCTGAAAAATATCTCACACTTAACATGTCCAAAATGGAGCCATTGATTTCCTCCCTCAATTCTCCCTCCCTCCTAGATTTCCTCATGTCAGTTAATGGCCCCACCATCCACCCAAGTGCTCAAGACACAAACATCCAATTCATTGGCATTTCCTATTGGTTCTATCTCCAAATATATCTCAAGTCCTTCTTCTTGACCATGTCTTAGTCTATGCCATTGTCTGTCACCTGGACTACTATAATTGTCTTCTGAGTGGCTTGCCCTCTTCCTCCCTGCGTCCTTTCCAACCCTGTATTCACAAAATAGTGAAAAGAGTCTTTGAAAATGTACATTAGGTCAAATCACCTTTTTAGATCACATTCTTCAATGACTTCCCAGTGACTCCCCAATGCACTTACAAAAAGTCTGAACTCCTCTGCTAACATGACCTCCTTGGTCTTACTCCTGTCCCTATCTCCAACCTCATTTCATTCCACAGTTGCTCTATAAACAGATTCCAGCTACACTGAGCTCATACAGACCAATGTGTTCCCCTTTCAAGGCCGTTCATGGTCCGCTCTGTCTTCCTAGAATGCTTCATTTTAGCTCTTTGCATAATGAATTCATTCTCATTCTTCAAGCCTTAGCTCAAACATCACCACAAAGAAGTTTCCCTGATCTTCATCCTACAATAGTGGCTCCTACCATGCCTAATGGCTATTATTGATACACACTCTGTTTTGTACATGCAATGAGCAAAAATTGAAACCACCTTCATTTGTTTTACTTTTTGTTTTCTGGATCCTTCACAGAATGTGAGCTCCTTGAAGGCATATACTGCATAAAGTAAGGAACACTTTGCAAGCCAAACTGCCCCCATTGAAGTGTTTCAAGAAATAACTTGTTCACGGTGGAACATGTTTTGTATTGCTCACTCTATCCAATACACCTATCATAGTTTCTGGCACAAGTTTGACATTCAGTGATTTTTTTTTCAATAAATTAATTACTGAATGGATGGAAAAGGAAAGGCTGGAAGGAAGAAAACAATCTTTGGTACTCAGATGTCTGGTCCAAGAAAATCTAGTCTCAGAATTCAGCCCAGTGTCCTTTCCGCTGACCCTTCTCCCATCCCTTCAACATTGGAAGAAGGAGGAAAGGAACAATGAGGGAAAGGAACAAAGTGAAGGAATTAATATTATTGTCCTCCTTGGAGGAAAAGTCAATCTTTTACATTGTCGCAGAATCACCTGCCCTTTTGTCTCCTTCCTCTGCATCTTAACAGGGACCCTTGGGGTCCTTCTATCAGTAGAACATCTAGAACTTGTCCTGCTGGAAAGCTGAGGGTTCTGTCTAGTTAATATATCTTTTTTTGAGAAAACAGAAAGATTACCATATACTTTCA
>NW_012150986.1:108719-115856 GCF_000956105.1 Propithecus coquereli
GTCCTCAACATCTAAGAGAGTATTGCTAAACCTCAGTACCAGAAGAACAAATGAAATTAGTAACATTGTTAGGTTGAAAAGATCATGGACTGGAACTTTTAAAAAAGAGCATTTTAGGTGTGAGTCATATCCCTTTAAACTTTGGCAATGAGCAAACTCTTTTTCTCAAGATTTTCCTCTAGCTAGGCCTTTTTGTCTAGTGGTAAATAGCAAACATCTATAAAACATTTCCTATGGGTTAAGCACCATGGATGCTCAGAGCTGAAAAAACAGAGGTTTTTTCATTCAAGGAGTTCTCATGCTAATGGGTAAGACAAACAAGTAAACTACTTCTCCATTTATTCTAAAATATAGATTATTTATTCTCATTTATCAACTCTAAAATCGAGATGCATCTTTCAATCAATGGGAATTTATAACTGCCATTAGCCAGGTGACATTCATGATGTAGTTGTTATTGCCTGCATTAGTTATCTATTATTGCATAACAAATTACCTCATTTGGTGGCTGAAGACATTTATTATATAAAAGTTTTTGTAGATCAGGAGTTCATGCATGGCTTAGCTGGGTCCCCTGGCTCCAGAACTCTCACAGGTTGCTATCAAGGTGTTTTGTGGGTCTGCTTCCAAGCTCACTCAAGTGACTGTTGGCTGAATTCAATTTCTCATGGCCTATTGGACTAAGGCCTTGATTCCTCATGAGCTATTGGCCAGAGACCTCCCTTGGTTCTTTGCTTAGTGATCTGTCTAGCTCATGACATGACAGTTGGCTTTATTGCAGTGAGAAAACAAGAGGGAGAGAGAGGGGAAGAAGGAGGAGCGGGAGAGAGAGGGGAAGAAGGAGGAGCAGGAGAGAGAGAGACAGTCAAATAGCCAAAAAGAAGTCACAGTCTTTTGTAACCTAATCTCAACAGAGTCATCCTATCACTTTTCCACATTGTATTCATTAGAAGCCAGTCACTAGGTGCAGCCCATACTCAAGGGGAGAGGATTATACAAGGGTGTCAATACCAGTAGGTGAAGATCATTGGAAGCCATTTTATTAGCTGTCTACCATGGCTGCCTATGATTATGGAACTTAGTTTATTCCTATGGCATGAGTGGGTCACAGCAACCCTTTGATATTTCAGTCAACAAACCATTTAAGGACAATTTGAGAAAAGGAAATGAATCCTAGTTATTGTCTGAAAATGGTTTTTGGCACGTTCAGGTAGCAGAATGGATGTCAGGGGCTTGAGAGGAAATGCAGAGACACTAGTGTAGTACACTTCAAAGCAATATTTCACAAATGCTGGTGATGGGACAATACTACACGGGGAAAGATGTACACTGATGCCTCCCAATAGCAAATGATGTAGAAAAGCTGGACCCTGAGTGGGAAAAGGTTTTAGGAATACCTCAACCAATTTAGTTCACATACATTTTTCATTTTATGAATACACAATGGTGATATATGATGAAAACCTATGTCTAAATAAATGTAAAACAGCTCTTATAATAAACTTAAAATTTAAAACTCTAAATAATATCAAAAGCATTGTGTCAGAGTTTAGCTGGAAATATTTTTTCTTTATAAGTGTTACATGAACTAATTTCCTACAATCAAAGGCATCTTAAATTCAATGAATCAAGAAAGGATTACAATGCAATATGATGAATGTAAAAAACAGAGCTAAGTTATCTGTGCTTATGGAGTCTCCAACTGTGCCTGAGAATCTGCAATCTAGCCAAGACATGTCTTCAGTGAATCAACCAATTAAGAAAAACCTCATTTAAAATCCAATAAAAGTGAACAATTAGAACTTTTGAAACACTAGGGAAAAAGAGTTAAAGATGATCATAAACAATCTCATATATTTGAGTAGTAGAAAGGAAGTTTTAGGAATGACAAAAATGTCCTATCCAGCATATTAGAAGTAATTTTCATAAAAGTGAGATAACTTTTTGTAAATTCCAACCATGGTTCCCAACCTGCAATCACTGACTCCAAGAGTTAGGAATTATTGCAAAGGGTCCATGAATCCATATGCATATGAAATGTTGTGTGTAAATTGGTTAAATAATATCTCAAAGATTTCTAAACCACTATTTTCAGACTTATTAAAGGTGCTTTGTTATTAATTAAATGCAAATTATTTTCAAGTAATGTTCGACATCATCTTTACTTTTTAATTGTGATTTATTTAATCAACAGACATTAGAAATACCACTATTATCCATGTAGGGAAGAGTTTATGGAATTTTTACTATAAAAATATGCCCTCTGTGACAAAAATTCTGGGAACTACCATCCTCAGGCTTCCTGAACTGCAAACCTAAGCGTTTTCAACAATGATTCATTTTCTACATTCCCATACCCTTAGGAAAATCATTTATCTCCATGTTACTGGATGAAGACCCATCCCTTGCTATTACTCTTCCTATTTAGAATTTCATACCCATAGATAAAACTTGTCATGATTTTAGAAAGAACTCCATTTTTATTCTAACATGTTGAAAGGAAATCCATTTTGTTTCTGAGAATAATGAATAGGATACTAAAAGCATTTCTTTTTCTCTCTTTATTCCTTAAAGTCAGATATTTTTAAGCTAATAGCAAGCCATCTTTCATTTTTTCATAGAATTACTCTAAGAATGTTGGTTTAATTTTTTTTTCAATTTAAATGGTTGAGTCACAGTGTCATAATGGTTTTATTATGCAATTAAGAACTCAGAATACCAAAAATTAGCCAAGATGATAAGACTATCAGTGCTCTGTCACAGCTAAAATGATTCATTTGCTTACCACCACAGGTTAAATTAGTCATAATTTAGCTATATAGTCAATAAAATGGAAAGAGAAAATTTTAGTAAGTATGCTCTTATTAACATGTTTTCTGTTTATCAGAGGCTTTGAGTGTCTCTGATATCAGATCCAGGGCTAACAAAAAAATTCATGTACATCCTTATATTGGTCTGCCCTTAACTTGAGTACCATTCCCATTTATAGGTTCAGAATCAAGAGAGTGATCCAATTTGAGTATCTGTTGTTTTGATTAAAGCAGGCTTTGGAGGACCATGTCCGTACCAATATAAGGCAAATTAGAAAACATCTTCCTGCATCCCTGTTTGATAAATGTCTCAGATATCCACTTGATAAGGAAAATGAAAGTAAGGAGCTGTATTTTCAACTGGCATTTCAGCATTAAGTATAAGAAATAGGTATGGATAACCTGCCAATTCATTATCTAAGTCTTCATTCAACAAATGTTTATTGAGTGACTTGCACACTCCCAACGTGAGGCTAGGGCTGGACAGACAGCAGTGAATGAGAGATTTGATGTCTCGGCCCTCAAGAAGCTTGAGGTCGGGTGCAGTGGCTCATGCCTGTAATCCTAGCACTCTGGGAGGCCGAAGCGGGAGGATTGCTTGAGCTCAGGAGTTCGAGACCAGCCTGAGCAAGAGCGAGACCGTGTATCTACTATAAATAGAAAGAAATTAGCCAAACAACTAAAAATAGAAAAAGTTAGCCGGACACGGTGGCATGTGCCTGCAGTCCCAGCTACCCAGGAGGCTGAGGCAGGAGGATTGCTTGAGCCCAGGAGTTTGAGGTTGCTGTGAGCTAGGCTGACGCCACTGCACTCTACTCAGGGCAACAGAGTGAGACTCTGTCTAAAAAAAAAAAAAAAAAAAGAAGAAGCTTGAAATCTATTGGGGAGACAAAAAGGAAATAAACCATTACAAATTGATATCAGAGGCACTACAAAAGGGTTGCTCCAGGATGTTTTGGAATCATAGGAGGGGTTTCTAATTCAGTGATGAAGAATCAAGGAAGACTGCTCAGAGAAAGTTAGCCTAGCAATTGGTGGGGTGACAGGGTGGGGATGACGTAGAGAATGTTCCAAACAGAGGGAAGAACATGCATGAAGTTCCCCATGAGAGAAAGTACGGGTGGGATTAGAAAACTGAAAGTAAAGGTTCAGCCCATTACTATTAAGTAAAATAAAAAAAAATACCCAGAAGGCTTTATTGTCTTTTGTCGTCACCTTTACATCCGAAAAAAGTGGCATAGTCAGTGTGATATTTTACATACCCCAGAGACTTTAGAGCAAGTGATAACTGCCAGTAATATAAGAACGGTGAACGGTGTGGCAAACTTTAAATACATGAATACTTTTAAAAGCCAACACATACATTATGTGAGCTGCTGTACATTGGAATTATGACTTGAGAGATGGACATGGCCCTCTTCCAGCTAAAAGAAAATATTCTTCATTGGAATGCTGAGAGGCCTCTGTGGAATTTTCTCCTTATATTTTTTGGGATAAATTATTTTGTGTGTATATGCTTAAGTCAGTAAGAAAATATGATCTGGACTACAATATTTTTGACACAGCAAATTTTAGGAAGAAATCCAGGGCCTAAAACGAGATTAGACTGTGGTTAGGGAACTCAATCCAATGTTAGAACATCGATCAATGATGTGTTCATTCAAGATAACGTGCCAACCTGTCAAGATATCCAGCTGATTGACATCCTTGTGGAGAGTCCAAATTTCTTCTTTTCCCCTTCCTAAGTTCGCACTGCTGTCATGGCGTAGGCTTTAAACTGAAGACTGAGCCAGAAATATGACACCTATCAACAGTCTCCTGGCACGTTATTTCAATTTCTATTTGTCAACTCCAACTCAAGAGTAGGAAAAGCAAACGTCACATGGCAGAGTCCCAGACTCAGTCTGGTGTTGGGGGCTTGAGGAGGGGAAATCAAGCTACTGCTTGTGGGTAGATCATGCAATTGTCCATAAAGATGACCACATTAGATCATGTATTCTGTGCCTCAAAGTATTAACACTGAGAAAAATAATTCTTCAGAATATAAAGCATAAAAACTAGAGAAATCCCAGAGCTATTATCCAACACATCTGTTAGGATTATAGTTAAGTTATAGTTAAGGTATCATAAAATCCCATCAGGATATATATTCCTAAAAGTCAATCTTAATATTAATATAATATTCAGCAGATATTGATGTAAGAACTTGCAATAAAGCTCTGGCCAATATATTTGTACTATTTTGTTTTGATTTTTGGTATAATGAATCCTTAATGATTTGAGGTCTACATCTAAGAATAGTACTATTCTGGTTTATCCACTGGATCAATGCTGGAATTTAGATGATTTAGTAAACAAGTCCACAGCATATGACTACTGGATTGTACACTACACAATTCCAGTGGTGCCATTTGTATAAACTATGATATAAACTGTACCTCTAGGAGTTGTGCAGTGTGGTTGTCTATTAGTGAGAATATTTAGATGATTGATTTCCATCGCAAAATATCTCTTTTCATGAGTTCATATGCTTTGGGAGTGGTACTTGTTTTTTCTTTTTTTGGCGGTAATTTATGATAAGGTGACCCCTGAAAGAGGGGGGAAAATGTCAATGGAGAGATAAAGGGTGTTTTTCCCCATCCCTTTCTTTCCATACTCTCCTATCCAAACACATACCTGGCCAGGTGGGCTACTTTCAAGCCTCACTAGAGAGGGACATTGGGCATAAAAGCCAAAAGAGTTGTGCTGATGAAAGAGTTTATGAGACTGAGCTGTTCCTGACCCAGGTTTAATGGAGAGAGGTAAAGAAGGCATTCACTTCACTTCAGCGCTGGAACCCAGCTGCAGCAGGTGATGGCGACCATGCAGTAGCAGTTGTGACCAGCTGAGAAGCCCCAGAGTATGTGAAGACCAGAGTGGCTGTGGTGGGAATAGGCAGCCATGATGAGGCCAGAGCCAATCAGGGTCAGCTTTGTTCCTTGGCACATGTAAAACACTGCCCCAGGAACTAGGGCACATAACTAGGAGAGCCTTTGAAGAAGGGCTAAGGTCTAGGAAAAGCAGAAAAGATTTGGATATTACCATAAATGTGACCATATACTTCTTCATAGACTGAAGCAGCCTGGGATATTTCAATTTCAAAAAGGTAACTTTGATTTGGAAAGTAAGCCTATAAACTTTTAAAACCCTGTTATTTCACAGTGGTTGAAAAATGAATAAAAGGCAAGAATAAACAATGTTTAATGTCATTTAATAACTATTGTAACTGATCTTTAAAACTCATTGCATCCTTTTATGGTAATTTTAAAACACTGTGATGGGGCTGGGGGCGGGTAGGAGGAGCGGCCGCAGAAAGAGAGATGGAGAGAGGCTGGACAGGTGTGAACAATGAGGCAGGGAGAGAGGTCCAGCCTCTGCCTCCTGGGCTGCCCTGCGTGCCTGGGTTCCCTTCCCTGCCTGCCCCTTCCCAAACTGCCTTCCACACCCATTTCCATCTGTCTCAGAGAGAAGCTGTGCAGAGCAAAGCCCGCCTTGGGCCGAGATAGCTGGATTGAATGAGATTTGTTTCTGCAGGTATTTGCTCAGGTCGGCAGCTGCTTTCTTAGCCTCCAGCAGTGCTCAGGCACTTGAGAGTAATCCACATGTGAGGTGACATTGCAAACTGAGCCCTAAGCTGACACTGCATTTATTCAGGTATAGCAACAGGCTGGGATGTGATTAAAAACTTTCCTCTACTATTAAGCAAAAAAATAAACAAGCTAAAGCAAGGATAAGATGGTTGGCTCAGAAAATGGTTTAAGAATAGGGCCTCTCTCCTCGGTGTTCGGTGAGTGGCCAGTCCTTTCCAAGCCAGCTTTCACCCACCCTTCATCCAGATTCCAGAGCTTCTCCACCTCAGCACTACTGACGTTTTGGGTCCAAGAATTCTTTGTTGTGGGCTGTGCTGTGCACTGCAGGATGTTTGGCAGCATCCCTGGCCTCTACCCACTAGACGCCAGCAGCAATCTTGCCCCCTACTTGTGACAATTCCAAGTCTCTCCAGACATTGCCAAATGTCCCTTGGGGGCAAAATAACCTGCAGTTGAGAATCAACGATCTAAAATTAAATCTGTCTCCATAACTGACAGCTAATGCTACATCAACGATAACAACACACACACACACACACACACACACACACACACACAAGTTTTTTAAACCCTGCCAATCAAAATTATTTAGGAGATTTTTAAAAAGAAAAAAGCCAAATGCAATCAGCCTGGGCAACATAGCAAGACTCCGTCTCTGCAAAAAATTTTAAAAATTAGCCAAATGTGGTAGTATGCAC
>NW_012150986.1:117001-118122 GCF_000956105.1 Propithecus coquereli
TGGGCTTACGCTAGAAATAAAATTGTAAGTCTCCATTTTTGACTTAACATTGTATTTATGAGAATGTCTTCATGTCACTGAATTCCTTTATTCTTTCATTCTTTTATTCTTCACTCCCTTAGGGAACAAATATTTTGAGTACCTGTGACATACCAGGCACTATCTCATCACAGGATATGCAGCAGTGAACAGAAGAGAAAAAAATCTTTGCCCTAATAGGAATATGTTCTGACACAGGGCACCCAGCAATAGGCAAAGGGGTAAGTACGATATTTTGCATGTAAAACAGCAATAAGCAAAATTGGAAAAAATAAGCCGGGAAAGGAGTGGAGAGCAGTTCTGTGTGTGTTTGGAGGACTGAGGTTGCAATTTTTAAAAGAGTGCTCAGAAAGTCTTCAGCGAGAAGGTAGTATTTTTGAGCAAAGACCTGAAGGAAATGCAGGAGGGAGACTTATGGATGTCAGGGAAATCATTCTAGACCAAGAGCATCGGGCAAGAGCACCCAGTGGGGGGCTGATGCCATTGAAGGGAGGAGGGGTCTGGGCAGTGGGAGATTGTTTGTGGCTTTGGTGGAGTTTTAAGGGCTTGAGCTTTGATGGTGAATGAAATGAGAGACTACCAAAGGTTTGGAGTCCAGACGACTTACCATCTATCTAATTCATGGATGCTTCATGAAGAAGAGTCTGATTCTATGTAGGGGGCAAAACCAACAGCAGAAAGCCCTGTTTCAAGGCCACTACAGGGTCTGGCCTGATGTAGGCTTGGACTCAGGTGGTGGTGACAGACGTGGCTGGATTCTGGATATATTTTGAAAGTCAAAACAGTGGGAGTCCAGGAGTATCAGATATGCAGGGAGTAAAAGGCAAGAAAAAGAGTCAAGAATGACTCTGAGATTCTTTGGCCTGAGAATATTACTCTAAATTATAAATATAATAAATGCATAATTTACAATAATACTTTTTAAATGATTCTCATTACATAGGCAGTTTCAAAATAAAAAACAAGGCCGGGCATGGTGGCTGACGCCTGTAATCCTAGCACTCTGGGAGGCCGAGGCGGGTGGATAGCTCAAGGTCAGAAGTTCGAGACCAGCCTGAGCAAGAGCGAGACCCTGTCTCTAC
>NW_012150986.1:118172-118656 GCF_000956105.1 Propithecus coquereli
ACACTAATTTTTTAAGAATGAGCCAAGTAGGCATTTAATACTATTTGAGCATCTAAATACCTAAAATAAATTCATAATATACAGTCATAATAAAACTGTTCTTCAAAACAGAAGCATTCAAATGGTCTTTACAATGGGATTTCCAATTCTCTCAAATCTGAAAAGTGACTCGCTTAGTGTGTGGATTCCATAGCATCAAAAGGACCAATGATTTGAGGTTTTTGGTCAAATTACTCATTGTGTTAGAGCAGAAGAGGGAGAAAGGGGATGGAGGAGAGTTAGGGATGGGGGAGAGAAAGAGATATTAAGACAGCTTAGTCCATTGTCTGGTATCATGAAGATAAGAATAAATTATTTTGCTTTATTGAGAAAACATATGGGGAGGTTGCCACCCAACAGGCATCTCTTAACGGGGCCATTGCAGGGTAAGGAGGGCTATTGAATTAGCTGAGTTCTCAGAAGCCTGAGTCCCTTGTAAAGAAGC
>NW_012150986.1:120257-123352 GCF_000956105.1 Propithecus coquereli
ATAAGTTTAACAACTGGAAAGCAATAGTGTAAGTTCAAACAAATAAAAAGCATCTAACCTCTTGGAAATTGAGAAATAATTTATTTAAGAGGTGGATGAAAAGCAAAACAAACAATTCCACAGACAATTCAAAACCGAGATCATCAAAATCTACAGGGCAAGATGAGACTTTTAAGATGGAAGAGAACTCAGGAAGAGAAAAAGGAGCACAAAAGATTACAGACAATGGGAGCAACACAGTGTAAGTAAGGAGGAAATGGTGAGGGCATCATACGCCATGCCAAACATTCGTATTTTATCCTGAGTGCGGTGGCAGGACCGCTATAGGATTTCAAACTGAGAGAAACATTTCAACAACGAGAACTGGGGACCACTGGGGACCAGTGGCTCTTGAAAGGATCTTTAGTTAGTATGTAGTCATGTTTTTTTCTTGCTGTTAAGAAAACCAAAATTCTTAATCTTATTTGCCAATCTATGTAAGAAGATATAAAATTCAAAAGTAGATCACATCTACATTGTTTCCTAGGAAACTTTCCCCTAATTTTACTCAAACTTATAGTATCATATCCCACTTTTTTAATCAATGGAAATGATTTCAAATTAAGTGGAATTGTTGCTGCATTGTTTGGGTTAACTCTTTAAACATTGGGCCTCTTTTTCCATTGAGGCTGGAGTCATCTGAGGGCAGGAACTCCATTTCCAGAGTTCTTCAGAAATGACAAGATAAACTAACTGTCAGAGAGAGATAATATTTCTCTCAAAGCCCTCACATGGTGTTACTCAATAAATTACACTAGAATTTCAAGCATTACATGATTCTTTTTCTTGGTATTTCATTTATTTGTTAAGGATACATTGTGATTTCCCAAGGAATTTTCCTGAGAGAAACTTCCTCAATCAATTCTGAGTATGCCAAAACATTCATTAAACATCTCTGCTACTTCAGAGCCTTCAAAGTTAATTAAGTTTCTCTCAATATATTATCCCCATTCACACAAGTAGCCTCTTTAAAATGGATATGAATGCAGTTTTTTATTTACCTGTCTCTCTGCTCTATGGCTCTTAATACTACCTTATTATCCTTTGACAGCTTGCAGTGACTGTATTCTAACATTCTGGTTCATGTTTCCCTTTGAATTCAGAGCTATGTGTGTATATGCATGATCACGTACTGCTGCATATATGCAAATTAGGCGTTTTATGCCTTTGTGCAAATCACAGCTCAACTATATCATTTACTGAAAAGCATTCAAGTTTGTCTTTTGGTGATTGTCTGATGTCTAAACTAGCTTTCCTTATTTTCAATATATAAAAATATATTGAATTACATAATCCCAATTAACTCCAAAATGAGCAAAGTAAGACAAGCCAGTAAGAATATATACATTTTGGAAAGAAATGCTCAAATGAGGAACTCTGAAGTTTAGCTCATCAGGGGATCCCTGCCAAATAAAAATTATTCATATGCCAAATGTTTTGACCTGGGTTCCACATAATGCAAGTCTATGGAAAAGGCTTATGTGCTATTATTTATTAGGGAGCTTAATCCAAGAGAAGCAGGAGTGAGCTAATAAGAGAGAAAGGCCAGAAATGAGGGAGAACCACTGTGGGGGCACTTTATCAAGCAGGCTATTCCTATGTATCAAGTGCTAAGGAATGTTCCATCCCTAAGGTGATCTTCAGAGAAGCCATTTGGAGAGAGGAAAGGAGAAGAATTCATTCACCTGCTTCTGTTTTCCACTGGTCAAATTTGACCTATGAATCGTTAACTTTCCCAGACTTTCATGTGATATGCCATACATACATGGGCACCATACATGTTGGTCCCATGTCTCATAATGTCTTCCACCTCTGTATCAATAAGAAAGCCCCAGGCAGGAGTCAATAGGGGCACAGTGGGCATGAAATAAGGCACTACCAGGTTGCATTGATGAGCAGTTGGTCAATGCAGCAGTGATTGTGAGGAACAAGTGGCAGTTAAGATAGAAAAGATCTGAAATGTCATGTAAGAGATGGCTGATAACCAACCTGTTTACCAAACACCTACTTTTGCAATGTCCCAAGCCCAATAACTACAGGTAAACATTGCAAAGTTCTCAGTAGACCTGGGCCTAAATGGAGTCTTTTATGCTTTGCGGGCATACTATTAATGTGCAACCAGTTATTGTCTCAGAACAATCCCTTCCAGATAAGAATCCCAGTTGCTGTATATTGCCTCGATTGCTAAATAAAATACTTTAAAAATTATTCATATAATGGATAACACTAATGATTTACTGATTTCATTTATGAAGTGCTTACTATTTTCCAACCAAGCATAAGAAGCTGCCATGGACATTGGTATCATCATTGTCATCATCATGATTACTATAGAGGTGTTTTTAGAGTCTATCCTCCACAGGGGACACATAATTTGACCCAGTTCTGATGATAATGGCAATGCCTGACTCCAATACTTTCCCCCTAGCAAGTGGGTTTCTGTGTAACTGCTTTCACATATATCCGTGAGCGGCAGTCTTTGATGCCTTTCCATCTACTCCTGTTCCCTTCCATGCTCATAACCTCAGTTCCTCTTTTTTACAGTAAATCTTGATCTCATTCTTTCCAATCCCGTCTTGAAATATGATCCCAGATCCAGGTGGTTGTTCCTTTGACCTGACAATTTAGTCAGGGACTTGCTGACATTGACTAGAGGCAGGATTAGTTCTGCCTCATGATTATGCAGAAAGAGCCTGAATCAGTTTTTCAGGCAGAATCCAACAAATTTACTCACTGTCCACACAGGGAGGATTAGAAGTAGTGTTCTCTAAACTCTCAGCCCAAACCCAAACATGCACTGTTTAGGAGGAAGCTTGAATCAGGGGAAAGGGGTTCAAAAGATCCCCTGCAAAAGATCCTGTACAGCCTCGCTCAAAAGATCTCTAACTTTGCACTACCCAACCAGCATTATCTTGGAATGGAAAGGAGCAAGACAAAAGAGGAAGGACTTACTTGTTCTCTCTCCTGCTAGAATTTGTGAGGCTCCGCGTAGATTCCCTGAACAACTGAGGGTCTCGAGCCAATCCCAGACCTTATATAAGATGGAAGCTCCTCCA
>NW_012150986.1:125282-150482 GCF_000956105.1 Propithecus coquereli
GCCCAGGCTGGTCTTAAACTTCTGGCCTGAAGCAGTCTTCCTACCTCAGCCTCCCAAAGTGCTGGGATTACAGGCATGAGCCACTGTGCCTGGCCTTGGAGCTTCTTTTCTTATACAATTTGAAACTTTGAGTCTAACATTACAAGAAATATGACACAACTACTCTAGATCCAAATGAATTCAGAGTCTACTCTAGTCTCCAAATACCAGCCAGGCCAGCCTCCTCCATGACTCTCACCCACATCTTGCTTCTGTGTTCTGTCCTCTTATCCTCTTATTTCCATTTCTCTTTTTTTCTGTCATTTACTGCTTATGAAGAACTTCTTTCCATTAATTCATTTCCATCACATCCTTCAAGACCAAGTTCAAGTCACCTTATTTGGAAGCCTTCCCTGATGCACTTTCATCTTCCTCTTGGGCCATGATGCAGCTCATAGGTCAACTGCCATGTTCTGAATATTGTGTCTCCCCAATATTCATTTGTTGAAACCAAATGCCCAATGCAATATTATTAAGATGTGAGGTGTTTAGGAGGTAATTAGATCATAAGGACTGAGCCCTCATGAATAAGATTAATGCTTTTATAAAAGACATGTGAGGGAGCTTGCTTGTCCCTTCTGCAACATGAGGATGCAGCAACAAGATGCCTTCTATGAAGCAGAGAGCAACCAGACACTTGATCTTGGACTTCCCAAGCCTCCAAAACTGGCAGCAATAAATTTCTGTTGTTTATGAATTACTCAGTCTAAAGTATTTTGTTATAGTAGCCTGAACAGATTAAGACATCAACCTTTCCGTACTACTAATAATAACTAACATATACTGAGCATCATGAACTGGTCATCATGGAAAATACTTTATGGAGGTTATTTCATGGAGTACATAATCCTATGCAGTAGCAGTAGTATTTTACAGGTGAAGAAACCAAGGCACAGAAAGGTGAAGTAGCTTGCCCAAGATGGCTCTGTGTAAGTGCGCTGGTTTCTCTAGTGCTTTGGTGCGCACTCCTCAAATTTTGTTTCCTCATCGTTTTATTATGAAAGTTTTCAAATATATAAAAAAGTTAAAAGAATATTATAGTGAACACCTGTATACTCACTCCCTAGATCCTACCACTAATATTGTGCTTTATTTAGTTTATTATATGACTATCCATCCATTGATCCATTTCATTTTCATTTTTGAATCATTTCAGAGGAAACTGTAGACACTACTACATTTCCCCCCAATACTTATAGGTGCATATCATTAACTTACTCCTTGAATTTTAATGTTAAAAAGAAATGTTGATGTAGAAAGAACAACCGCCCTCTTCTCTCTGTGGACTAGGCCTGACTGAGCACCTCTTGTTTAAAACAGGATGTAAAACATTTTTAAGGGCTAGTTTTCTTCAATATGTTGTACCTTCCAAAGTTAGACAATACCTGCCAAGATCCTTCAGATCTTGTTTCTATTAAGATGAGGAAAAATAAAGTTCCATCAGTAGACACACAAACCAAGAGCAAGCATATACCTGAAAGCTCCGAATTTAATCCAGAAGGCATTCCTGGGCCACAGAACAGTCACTGCTTCCAAGTCAGGTGGAGTAAGTGGGGTGTTATTGGATTTAGATGGGAAAGAACACCAGGCTAGTGAAGGGGGATGTCTTAGGAGAACGCCCATGAGTAGGAGTAGGATGAGAAGCCAGAGCTGGTGGCGTTAGAGAAGGTTGTACATCTATTTGATTGTGAGGAAAATAATCTAAAGGTAGTCCATTCTGCACCACTCTGCACTGATTTTCTGTTCCCCAAAGGGCTTCATAAGAAGACAAAATATGTTTGCTCTCATGTTAGTTTCTTTGGCTGTGTAGAAGCTTTTTAATTTGATCAGGTCCCCCATAACATGCTGCAACAAAAAAGAAAGAAAACAAAATATGAATTTTACATGGTTGATATTTAACTTTCCAAAAGGACATTTAGTTTAGTAATTACAATCTGATTTAATTTTTTTTAACAGCAATACTTCATTTTGAAAAAGTCATGTAAACAATACAAGGAAAGTTTCCCTGAAATTTAATTAATCTCAAGGTTCAAATATATGATTATAACATTTGAGATATACCTTAAACACGGTTTTTGACTGCTGAGGGCAATATGCTAAACAGTCTGAGTCCAAAGCATTATCTAAAACACTTGAGGAAGGCATTACTTTTCTTGCAGATTATGAAAAGCAATTAAGAGAAATATTGAAGCCTAAAGTTTGAGCTTGTTTTCATAGCCATGATAGTCAAGAAGCAATATTTCTCTGCTTTAACAGACACCAACTCATCACTGTGGAGTTTTAGGTTAAGATTAGCTCTATTCACAAAAGAATAGACAGGTGGTTTCCACATAGGGTTGCCAGATTTAGACAACTAAAATACAAAATCAAAATTAAAATTTGAATTTCAGATAAACAACAAATCATTGTTTACTGTAAGTATGTCCTAATGAATTTCGGATAAGCAACAAATAATTTTTGTATAAGTATTTCCCAAATATTGCATGACATGTACTAAAAAATATTCTTTATCTATCTGAAATTCAGATTTAACTGGGTGTCTGTATTTTATCTGGCAATCCTATTTCTGGAAGGAGTTTGGAAAACTTCCAAGAAGGTCACGCACTTAGCAATCTCTTCCTGTGAGATCTTAATTCTTTGTATTGCTGGTTCCATCTTAGTTGACTTCTTCTTGGGGTGAAGAAAGAGAAACTTTCCTATTAACATTCATAATCCCCTATGCAATCCTTAAAGGAGAGAACAGAACAATTCTGTATGTTCTGACATGGAATTATCTCCAAAATAAATTGTTAAGTGAAAAAAGCAAGATTTAGAAACACAGGCACCCTGGGTCATTGGGGGGCGGATCATGGTGAGGAGTCTGTCTGCCTTTTCACTCTGCTATTTATACATCTTGAATTTTCTACCATGTGCATAGATTAGCAATTCAAAGACAAATCAATGAGTTTAAATAAATGATCAAAGAAGCAAAACAAAAATATTTCTTCCCAAGCAAAACAGAACAAAACCTCCAAAGAGGTGCCTAATATTTGGTGAAAATGGTTTTATTAACTTCTTTAATTCCCTGCCTGACCTTATCAGGTCGCTTTAAGAGCTCTGAGAACCTGGAGATAAACTATTTTACAATTGTGCATTGATTCTGCCCTGTTGAAGTGTATCTGACACTTTAAAGTGGAAGATTTCCTTTCTATAAAGTTGTAGCTTTTATCCTCAAGAGAGTGTGCTTATTTTTATATGCTTTTATATAGTTTATATATATTTTACTCTCTTCATTCCCAACAACATTCCTCCTTAATAAACACAAGCACATACATACACACACACACACACCACACACACACAGCCCCACTAGCATAAGATGAAAAAGAGTCCCTTTGTGAATAACAGGTAACACAGGGATCTGTATTGACCTAAGTTTCTCCATCCTCATTTTGAGCATAGACTTCCATTACAAGATCAATTTTCAGGCTACATGGATAGTGGTTATTTTAAAGGAAAGACCAAATTCATATCAAATCTAATGTTCAATCTAAGAAAAGCCGATGCAACGCACACACACACACACACACACACACCATTAACATTTCTGACTAATTAAAAATACACCAAGATGTTCGATAAACCCAAGAAAAGCCCAATGAGGAGTTGATTCAACCTGTCAGCTTACATTCCAAACAAAGCTTTGTTTACTGATCTCAGCCCTCTCCTTGGGGGTATTCAATACCTCATACTTTTGAACCATCTCCTCTACTTCCTGGCTCACCACATTCCCCCTTTTACTCAACTCTCGTAGCTCCTGATATTTTGCTTTTTTCTTGAAGTCTTTCCCAGAAAACAAAAGGGCTATTTGACCCTCCTTCTTCAAATGAAGGTGCACCTCTCTTTGTTTGTTTATCTCTTCAACAATCATTCATTGAGCATCTATTATGTGTCAGGTACTGTTCTAGCTGTGGATGAAATCTCTCCTTTTGTGCAGCTTATATTCTAGTCGGGGGAGACAGAAAACAAACAAGGCAAGGGAAACAAAAGAACAGGGGTGAGGTTACACTTTAGAAGGTGCAGTCTGGAATGTTCTTTCTGATTTTGCAAAAGGGTGAAATGGAGCCCTGTAGATATCTAGACAAGAGAGTTCTAAATAGAGGAAACCGAAAATGCCAAGAGACGAAGCAGGAGCATGCTGGGTATGTTTCAATACAATAAGGGTCCCGAGGTGACTGGAGCAGAATGAGAAATGGAGATGAAGTAGAAGGACATAAAGTCAGAGAAGTGACAGGGAGGCAGATCAGGAAGGCTTTCCGAGCCATGGTAGTAAGGACTTCAGATTTTGCGAATATTCCCCGACTTCAGGTATTTGGAAGGACTCACCAGAGTCCACAGAGCATGGTCACGTAAGGCTTTTACTTCAAGGTAAAGGATATGATGCAGCAAGAGAAGGAGAATGCAGGCAAGTTGCAGGACTCCAGAGATCCCCCATGTGCAAGCCCCCCAGCAGCAAGGCGAGCCCATCTGACAAATTTCTGGCCAATGAGGTATAGCCAGAAGCCATGGGGAGGGATTCTTTTTCCAAATATAAAGGTGGAGCCTCTCCAAAGGGCTATGCCCTTTCTCCTTCCCCTTTTTAGCCCTTCCGGGATATGAATATGAACCCTAGAGGTGCAGCAACAGCCATTCTAGGACAATGAGGACAGCACTAAGGATTTCACAGCAGTGACATGGAAAGAGCCCATGTAATGGAAAATATGATTTTGTTGCCATACCAAATCTGGGTTTCCTACCCCCAGGCTTTTTGTTGCAGAAAACCAATAAACTTTTCTGTTTAAACTATTGTAGTAGGATTTCCTGTTGAATATATCACTCACTGAGAGCATCTCCAAAGAATAAAGTTCAAGCTCCTTAGTATAGCAGATGCAATTCCCATGACTTGGCTTTATCTTCTGCCTCTCCCCATTACTCACTTCATGCTTTTATAATACCTTAATTTCTAAGAATGTCCATCATATACCTATTGAATGAAAGCTCAAGGCCTTTGCTTATGACATCCTGCCTGCTATACACTTTGCACTTTTCTTTGCCTAGAGAACTCCCACTCATTCTTTAAGACCATCTCAAGCACTGCATTGCCCTCCTTCCCACTCCCATAGCACGCCCTGCATTCGTTTACCTTGCCATTGAGCATGTTGCATAGCTGTTTCTCTCTGTGTCTACCTCTCCTGCTACAACAGTACCTCAAGGACCTGGTTCATCAACATCACCCAAAGCACCCAGCACAGTGTATGGCACACAGACAAGCTCAATAGATGTTAGTTGAACTAATCTGAACTAAAGGTGGTCTTCCTTATGTGTGGCTGAGGGTCAACTAGAAGAGAGTCACCAAACTGCAGGGAGACCCCATCGTGCAGTTCTAACCATCGTTTCAGGCTTGAGAGTACAATCCTGCAAAGGAAAAAGTCTAGGTGATCCAGAAGCTCAAGGATATTTTCTGAGGTTTTCCAGGGGGAATAAAACTGATCTTGAGGGCATGGCTGCTTCTGGTGTTTTCCATCAATAAAGCCAGGGATTTCATATCAGGGAACGCATTTGTGGTGTTGTTAATGTCAACGCGGCTAGGCTGAACTACATTTCCAGACTTCCCTTCCCTGCATGTTTCTGGTTAAAGTGGGCCATGAGAGAAAGTCTCAGGAGAGGTGGAAGGCAGAAGAGAAACGGTGGCCATTTTGTAGCTCACACACGTTGTCTCTGACAATATTAGCTGCAACTGCTCCACCTTCCTCTAGGTCCTCATTCAGCGTCTCTGACTCCTGGGTCAGGTGTGTGTGTTTAGCTCCAGGATGAAGAATGCCAACTTTTTCAGGACACCCACACCACCAAGGTCATCAGCAACAAGAACTGACACGGATTTCCCTCTGTCCTCATGGGGCTCCAGCTCATGCTTGTGGGTTTCAGCCTGCTCGTGATTTCCCCAAACTTACATCCATCTTCCCTTCCCAACTGCCTGCCCTGCAGACGTCAAGCTCCAACATCAGAGGCAAAAACAGCAGCCTTACCAGGACTACTTAACCAGCCACACGATTGTGTCAGGTCAGATCTCTGTAATAAATCCCTTAAATATATATATGGATGTATGTGTATGTACATGTGTGTGTGTATAATTTATAAAAGTATATGTACACTATGTATAAATACATACTTTATATATTAATGTAAATATATATAATATATATCTCTCAGTGGTTCTAGTTCTCTGAATGAAAACTGACTGATACAACATCAGTTCTTGTAACTTCCCAATATTTACTGTTTTCTCTATCTCTGATCTCTTCTCCTGAAGTGATTTGCTGTATTTATTTTAGGTGGGAGTTTTATTATTGTGTTTTCCCGGAAATGATCTGGGAGACAGCATCCCACCCTGCAGACTTTCTCTCAACGTAGAATATGCTGTGGCTGCAGTAAAAAGGAATCCCAGGGTGTGTAGGAGGGAGAGAGAAAAGGCGGCTGACCTATATTGGATACTCTAGGGCTTAAGCTGCAGAAGACTCACATGAGGTCATCGATACTGACGCATCCATTTTACTGTCCATGCTCACATGTGAGCATAGCTTATGTTCTGCCTAGGAGCCAGTTGCCAAAGAGGCAGGGAGAACTGATGAATAAGACTTTCATATTAGTACACCCTGAGAGAAGCGAAATAGGTATCTCCCATCAGAGATTTTGACGACTGGAGCCTGGTGCCAGAATACACTTTATAACTTATGTCCAACTCTAAGCATGCTTAAAGAAAGGAGTTTGGCAATTGCTAAAATGTCAGAGGATTCCTGAAGAAAAGAAAATGAGCAAAATAGAAGAGTCTTGATTTCACACTGAACTCATAGTCACCCCTGGTGACTTCAGAGGTAGCTCTGATTTAACATTTGTTCTCGCAGCAAGCTGAGAGAAATATGAGGCAACGCAGACGCTAGCACCACATAACTTGCAATGGTCTGAATGTAACTGGCGTTTGCCTGAGTTTTACTTGTCTGTGATGCAAATGTGCTCACATTAGTAATAATAACCCTCAATTCTCTCTGATGCTTGCTTATGAAGGTCAATGCAAGACCTTCATCCTCTTCAATTCAATGCCTAACCCAAGTATTCCTGGAGATCTCTGTAGTGTGTTGCATGGACATGCAAAGTTTAAAATTCTCCGGAGTGCACAGCTGAGCTAGCTTCTCTGGGGCTCTCAATGCATAGAAGCCATCCTATGCAGAAGTGGAGAGCATATTCCTTACCCTGGTCTGTCATACTTTGTCATCTAGACATGAGAGCATTGCTATTGTGTCTCTGTTGAAAACAGCTCTGTAATAAAGACTAGTGCTTACATAAATTTTGTTCTTCTCTCCTTTGGGGCACACTTCCCTCGCAGTTAGTCAAGGTCATAGACTAGTTGTAATCATGGGCTGTGAGCATAAATCACATGAGTCACTTTCAAACTGAAACATTTAATTTCATGTTTGAGACCTGCCAGTGTTTTCATCCCCTACTGTGATCATCAGAGTCAGAGCGTTTGTGATAGTGCAGCCATGAGATGACAGAGCCTCCACCAACCTGGGTCCTGAGTATAAATTCACACTGGGCATACTGTACACAAGAAGAATAATCCTTTGTTGTAGTAGATCGCTGGGATTTGGGGATTTGAGGATTATTTATTATTCCAGCATAATCTTCTCCATCCTGACTAATATAAGCTCCTGTAGCTTACAAGCCCTCTACCAGTTTAAGCTTTCGAAATTGTTTTAAGAAAGGTTTTATTCTCCCCATCCCAAGTCACTTTTAAGCATCTCGGTTGCACAGAATTGGAATCATCGTTATCTTTGGCTTATAATTCGCCAAAATCCTTGGTCCAAACATAGCTCGCTACTTAGCTAGCCATCACCTATTTTTTAAAGTAATGTAATGAGCACAAATGAACCCACCAACAAACAAAACCCAAAAATATTACAAATAATTTACATCTAACTATGCATGCCTCCCAAATTTTATAATTCTGCCTCCTCTCTGAATAAACATAATTTAGAATATTGTGTTTATCCTTCCCTTGTTATAAATATGTGTGTAGTTATGTAGTTTTATCACACATGTTTGTGACATACAAAGTCCAAAAATAGTGAAAACTAGCCTTGATTTGTATCTGTCTGATTGCTAATGAGGTTGAACGTCTCTTTATATATGTTTATTGACCATATGTAGTTCCTTTTTTATAAAATTCCCATTGTGTTTTTTATCAATTTTTCCATTGGTTATTTGTCTGTATCTTATTGATTTATAGAAGCTCCTCATATATACTGGATACCAGTCCTTTATCCATTATATGCGTGGCAATTATCTCAACCAGTTTTAATTTTGTCTTTTACACTTTATTTTAGAGATCTTTTGATGAACAGAAATTTTAATTTTATCTCTAAAGAATTTGGGGGTGGGGGGAAGGGGCAAGATTAGACTTCCTGGAAGGTATGAGTCCAATTGCTATACTTTGGGACGTGACTCTGAACTCTATTGTTTGCACTTCAGACTCATGAAGTCAAAAAGAAGCCAACAAGTCACAAAATAGCAACACATGCACATGCACACACACACACACACACACACTCACATACAGACACACCCAACTGGTTTTTGCCATATGGCTGACCATTCAGTTCAGCCACTAAAAACATCCTTTAAAATGGGTAGACAGTAATCAAGCAGACAGCATTTTTATGATGGTTGAAATCTACTGTTATAAGGAAAAGAATGGATTGTGTGACTAAAATAGAAAGAATTTTGATTGAAGGTACTCAAAATAAACTGCAGCATAATGTACTAGCCTGGAGTTTGAAAGACATTTCTTTGAGGATTTTTACCTCAAAGGATAAAAAGAAGAATCAGAAGATGAAAAAAATCCATGAAAAATACCAAGAGGATTGTTTGTACATTTTAAAAGCAAGTATGACTCATAATACCTGAAGGTAAAATGAAGTTATTAATAGTATTTATATGGAAGCCTAAGAAACAGAATGTTTTCCTGATCTTTAGACTACAATTTGACCAAAGATTTCTTTCTATGATGTCCAAGCTATCAATAGAGAAATTTCTAATGAAACGAAGAGGGCGACTAAAACCAATCTGTCTCAGTAATTTCTCAAAAAGTGGTTAAAAAAACTCACAAAACCCTACCTGACAAATGCCTGTCATTTTTAATGCCACATACTTTTAAAATCTTTCCTTTGTCTTCTTATTGGTAGAAATCAAAGTAAGGCGAGATGGTAAAAATCTATGCACTGTACATCAGCATAAGATAGTATATTTAATATGATTTTATTTGACTGGCTACTTTTAATCCATGGATTTGTACTTCAGAAAGTTTACATCCCTTCATGTCTGATTGATACATATGTTTTATCAATAAGAGGTGAAAGTTTTTATTGATTATGTATAACACTTATAGACAGCACCTCTAAAAGCAGAGCATCAAGCCCCTGCTCTGGAATTTACTCTCTCATTTTCCATAATTCCTGTGTGTACCTGGGGCAGGGTGGTTGCCAGAGGAAGATTTCCTATTTAAAACTTCTAACATTTGCAGCGGCTTCTACCTGAGGATTGGCATGATTGCTTTCCAGTAGATACGGCTCTCTGTTTAAAGAAATAACTTGATGAGGTATTTTGAACTAAAGACAATAACATGCCCATCCCACATCCCCACATCACACACACACATGCACACACACGCACATGCACATGCATCCACACACAAGCACTGCCCCAACCTTCTGGGCTCCTAAGAGACAAAGAGAGAGTGGAATTGCACTGTGCAATAAAGTAAGAGGACTTTCCAACTTGGGCCCGGCAGAATGGCTCCCACAAAGAAGAGTGGCAAGAAGAAGAAGGGCTGTTCTGGCATCAACAAGGTGGTGACCCGAGAATACACCATCAACGTTCATAAGCACATCCATGGAGTGGGCTTCAAGAAGCGTGCCCCTTCTGCGCTCAAAGAGATCCAGAAATTTGCCATGAAGGAGATGGGGACTCCAGATGTATGTATTGATACCAGGCTCAAAAAAGCTGTCTGAACCACAGGAATAAAGAGTGTCCCATACTGTATCCACACGTGGTGGTCCAGTAAACATAATGGGGATGAAGATTCACCAAACAAGCTGTATACTTGGGTTACCTATGTACATGTTACCACTTTCAAAAATCTACAGATAGTCAACGTGGATGAGAACTAACCACTGATTGTCAGATATGTCAAATAAACTTATAAAACCAAAAAGTAATAATAATAAAGTAAGAGAAAATCTGAGTTTCTGAGGACACCCCTAGAAGGAGGTGACCGGGAGCCGGGAAAAGGGGGGAACAGATGAAGAATGAAAAGAGCGTCTGAAAAGAGAGGGGCTGAGCACCTTAGCAGGAGCTCAAGGAGACTGAGGAGAAAAGAGGGCTTTTACAGGCCATTTTAACTGGTGTTACAAGAAGCATATAATCCTAAAGCAATATTATTATATTTTTGTCTTCTCTTAATCCAGTGGTTCTCAACAGAGTCAACTCTGCCCCTCAGAGGACATTTGGCAATGTCTGGAGACAGTTTTGGTTGTTATAACTGGAGGAGAGCGCTACCAGCATCTTGTGTGTAGAGACCAGAGATGCTGCTACACATCCTATGATGCACAGGATGGCTCCCTCCCCTAACAACAAAGAATGATCTGTTCAAAATATCAGTAGTGCTAAAGTTGAGAAACCCTTTATTCACCCTTTAAATTTTCTTAGCAGGGCTAGTTCTTCCCTAGCACCTGTATGAAAGCAACTCCATGAATTTTCAAGTTGCTTTCAGGAAATACAAGCAATTTCAGTGTAGTACTAGAAACATCCAATTACCTGGAGAAGTCAATACAACTCAATTTCTATATTGCAGACTGGATGTCTGCAGGCAGAGAAAGGATACTGTTGGTTTCTTCTTTTTCCCTTTTAAGATTTTTTTTACCATGTTCTCCAGGTTGCTAACTATGGTTTCTGTCCTTTCCAGATACTGAATGAGGCATAGATAATTTATTATCAATGCAGCAGCCATTTAAGTCAGATCATGTCACTTCTTTGCTCCAAACCTCCATTGGTTCTCATATCACTCAGAGTGAAATCTAAATTCTTACGTGATCCACCCTCACACTCTCATTTCCTCCACATAAGTAGCATCACTACTCTGCATAGTAACACCCATACCATTCTCTCCACTCTACTCACACTGGCCTCCTTGCTGCTCCTCAAACACATCAGGCACACTACCTCCTCAGGGCCTTGTGCTGGCTGTTCTCTCTGGTTGGAATGCTCTTTTCCCAGATTCCCACCTAGCCAATTCCATCATCTCATTCAAATCCCTCCTCAAATGTTACCATCTCAATGAGGCCTCCACTGACCACCTAATTTATTGGTATAACTCACCCCAGTCCCCTGGCACATGCAATGCCCCTCACCTTCTACCAGGCTATCTCATTTACTTTTTCAGTGTGATCATTATTATGTCTTCCCTTATAGCAATGTAAGCTCCATAGGGTACTGTCTACCATTTTTTACCTCCTTGCTTACTGGGACCATTTCCACCAGCACTCTTGTCTCAACTCTTGGAGCTACCTAGTTAGCCAGCTAGAGAAAGAGAGAGGGAGAGAGATAATAGATAAGATAAATAGATGATAGATATTATTAATAGATAACACGATAGGTAGCTAGAAAGATAGATCATCTTTCCAACATGCTCAACCTCAAGACTCTTGAGTCCCTCTTTCATAAGACTGCCTTCCAGATTACTTCAGTCTCTCATGCCCCATGAGGTCACAGCATGACTTTATCAATTCCTAGAAACCTGTCATATTCTCAACTTCTTGAATCCCCCTCTCTAACCACCACCTCCTATCTCTCTGTCTGAAATGTTCCAGTACCAGTACAGCAGCAGCACCGTTGGAACTTCGTTGCCATCAGGAGCTCCAATGCACTGACCTTTCCATGTATGCACCCTATTTATGGCCCCTCATTCCTTTTTTCCAGGTTAAAGTCCTTGAACAATCATTATAATCACTCCCTTGCACACCTCCGCCTCTCCCTTGTTTCTCAGCACATTCAGTACACACAGCATTGCCCGGCAAACACAGCCCCACTTCACTTTACTTCTCTGCCTACTCCATGCCTGAAGAAAATCACAGACCATATTGACTGATCTTCCTTTAAATTCAGAACCAAAACTTGAAGTGAGCCTTAGTGCTGCCAGCAATTATACTCCATCCGCTTGCCTACTGCATCCACCCTCTTGTTCTCCTTGATGAATATTACATAGCCTCTCCTCTCTCTGCAAACCTCCAACGCCTCTTCCCTATCTTCAGCTCAGCTGACCTTGCTGCCTACTTCACTGGGAACGTGGAAGAAATCCAGAAAAGAACTTCCCCAGACTCTCACCACTATATCTACACACTCTGCTGACCTGCCTGTCACCATTGATGAACTGTCCTATGTAAAGCCAACCCTTCAACATATGCATTGGATTGCACCCCGTCTTGCCTACTCCGGAACCTAGCTCCAGGAATTCTTCTCCCTCTCTACTGGCTCAGTCCTTGCCACACACACATGCTGTTATCTCTCTGAGAGACCCCTCTTCCTTGTCCACCTACTACCCCAGCTACTGCCTCGTACTGATTCCCATTCGCCCTTAAGTCCATTCTGATCAGGCTTTCAACCAAATCACTGCACAGAAACGGAAATTGTCAAGATCACCAATGACTCCACATTGCTAATTTATCTGATGATAATTAAAATTATTTGTGTATTTTATCAAATCCTTACTGCCATTGATTGAAAAAATGTACACTATTTTGTGTGTGATGTAGAAAATAAAAAAAAATATCTCAAATGTATGGAGTTTAATAGGAGCCCACTGTGGAGAACTTGAGGTAGAAAATGGCTATACCTTCAGTGTAAGGATAAAGAAGAAATAAAGTTTCCACATAGAAAAGAACAGGAAAAAACTTGCCTCTAATTAGAGGAAGGAAAAAATCTCTCCTGAGAATCTTCAACACAAACTGGTATTCGAGCAAGAAAATTTGCAGGCTGAATTAATACTACCGTCCTGGTTTTTAAAAGTAAAAACATGAGAATTTAATTTAAAGGGGTGTCAAGCCAGCAGTGCCCCAAATAGATAGCAGAAACAAACACAACTCCTCTGTTGAAAAATGTGAATTCAGTCTAGACCAACAACAAATATATGACACATCTCAATTTAAAAGATGTTTAATTATTGTGGGTTTTTTTAAAGGTATATCATAGAGTAGGTTTTGGAGTCCAGGGCTGCTGGACTTCAAAGTCCTGAGAAATGGTCACTAAAGGAGACAGCTAAGCCAGGTAGAGTTGCCCAGCACAGAACAAACTCCCTGATACACTTGCATTTTCTTTGATGGTGTCACAATATTACTTCAAGCAAAAGGAAGACTGGTTTGGGTATGCTGTTCAAGAAGGTAGGCAAGTCAAAAATATCCTATCAACTTTCAATCAAATGTGGCTAATCTTCAGATCTTTGGATGAATGTGATCTGCTGAGGGCATATTCTTGGGGGCATCGGGAACTTGAAGGAAACTGAGTGAAGCAGGATAGGGAAGGAGAAAGAGATGAGCACGAATCTGTTCTCAGCCTTGGCCTGGTCCACAGGAGACTCGAGCATTAACAGAACTAAAGAGTTGTCCCATGTTGAGGCAAGGGGATGGACATTTTGTACCCAACATTGCCTCTCACGGGCTGCCGTTGGGAAGAGGGAAGACATAATCTCACAGGCTCTGAGCTTCCTGTTATGGCTGGCCATTCTCTGGAGAAGGGGGCAGCCATGGGCATTAGGCAAGACTCACAGCAGGTGGGTAAAGAGGATCCACATAGGGCAGCAACAGTTCCCACTGCAGTCATTATTTGTTTGATTTTCATTAGAAAAGAAACGTTTCCTAAATGGAAGGGAAAGTGATAAAGGAGAACAAACATTGGATTTGCTATGAGATCATCCTGTGCCACAACTGAGTAACTGTGGGACCTCCTTGAACCTAAGCTTTCTCAATGGTAAAATGAGAATAGTGATTTCTGAGGATTACTGCAGTCAGGTAATACGGCTAAAGGACCACCACTCTGTATTTGCTTTTCCCACAGCACCCTATGCATGACTGTGTCATTGTTCTTGAAAAATTAACTTTTGTGAGAAGGAGAGCCTAGTTTCTGGAAGAATTTCAAGGAGAGACTGCATTTCAGCTTTCCTTGGGAGATTTCCTAGAACATTTGTCAGATCCCTGACAAAACTATAATTTAGTTGAATTATGACCCTGGACCCATCATTTATACTCTGGGCTATGATTGTGTCACATGTAAAGTCCATTCATCAATAAACAGCTATTTAAATGCCAGCAATGAGAGAACTAGACTAGATGGTGTTTTCAATTTCTCACTGGCTCTGAATTCTTATTAGTATTGAAATGTAGGAAATAAAGGTATGTATGGAAAGGTCCATGGATAGGAGGTCTAGGGTAACCACTTACTTTGCAAAATCAGATTGTCAAGGATGACTTTGAGTCAGCACTGAAGGGACAATCAAAGAGCAATAATAATAGGCTTGCATTTTTTAAGTTGGAGAGATCTACTTGTAGTAAATTCCATCAGGAGGAAAGGGCTCATTATTGAAGCAAAAACATATTCCCCTAAACTCACATTTGCCCCTTTGCTCACTGCTATTTTCTGTGTTTACATACTGTAAGTGATAAAGTCTGATAACAAGACCACCTAGGTAGCACCGTTTCTTGGAAACACATTATTTAGTAAATGAGATACTTGCTCCCTTTTGAATGATGGGTGACTCTAAGAAAAGCATTTCTCTCTGCTCAGCAACTGAAAAGAACCTGCTACATGTTTGATTTTATCCATCTTCACCTAAACGGGGTTACTGAAAGCCTGATAAAAAGGGAGATTTTCCAGTACTATGAGATTTGGGAAACCTCCTCTCCAAAATGCAGATCCATTGCCCCTTGTGCTGACAGTATCATGAGAAAAGACTTCTTGAAGTGTGGAGCTGAAAGGCAGCAAATAGACTGTTGGACACTCTGGACCCCAAGAACAAGCTGGGGAAGACACCCATAGTTTTTGGTTTGGGGGGGGTTTGTTTGTTTTTTCCAGAATATTACAGGGGTACAAACACTTTGACTACATAAATTGCCTTTGCACTGCCCAAGTCAGAGTTACAAGCATGCCCATCCCCCAGACAACCTGCACTGCACCCATTAGGTGTGAATACACCCATGCCCTCATCTTGCCTCCCATCTGCTTGATTTCCATTGAGTTTTACTTCCACATGTGTACATAAGTGTTGATCGATTAACACCAATTTAATAGTTGAGTACATGTGGTGCTTGTTTTTTCATTTTTGTGATACTTCACTTAGAAGAATGGGCTCCAGCTCCATCCAGGATAATACAAGAGGCAGTTCACCATTTTTTATGGCTGAGTAGTACTCCATGGTATACATATACCACATTTTATTAATCCACTCATGTATTGATGGGCACTTGGGTTGTTTACTGCAAATTAGTACAACCTCTATGGAAAGTAATATAGAGATACCTCAAAGAACTAAAAGTAGGACACCCATGATTTTTCTCTCAGAAAGATAAGCAGGACCCATGAAGGCCATGACAGGGCTATGAGTTTTATAAGCCCTTTTTCCCCAATGGCATTATCACCTCCTAATCCTCTCAAAAACACTTTTATTTTTCCTGATCATCTTCTGATACTCTTCTGACACAAGACACATTTCCTCCTTTCCATGAATTTCCACTGAGCTTCATCTTCCCATCAAATATTCAGCTACTCGAAGTTTCTAGATGCATTTTTATATCCATCTGTTATTATCTACTAACCCTACAGTAACCATCCACCCTGCAGTTTTAAAAGCATGACCTATGACACAGCCAACCACCTGTCAAAGGAATTATACCCTAAAATCTCTAATTAGAATTTTAAACAAAAGGTAAAACTCTCAGAATGAGCTATAATTGATTTTTCCATTGCCATGATGTCCCCAAAATATCTCCTCTGAGTTACACCTAAAATTACTGCCATTATAAATGTAGTCAGGCTAACAAGCATCTTCTTTGACTACGCAACAACTGCATGCAAGCAATTTGGCAGACAAGGTGTCATTTTCTCTTTGTTGTCCATTACTTTAGTCCAGATTACTTTTCAACAAACAAGTGGTTAAGATCAGTTGCACTGAAGAAATTGCATTTTTGGTGGGAGTTGGATTGGGAGTGAGGAGAAAGAGAAGAGATACAAGAATGGTCCAAGTCTTTAGGGGAAGTCAGAACTGGATGAGGCTGAGCAGGAAGAGGGATGGGAATCGCATTCATTGATCACATCACTGTAGATATGGCAGGCACTGGTTTGGTGCTTTCAACACTGTGTAATAGAAAGGTAGGTGGAAAGAGCATCCCCATATCATGAATGAGGAAACCGAGGTTCAAAGAAGTTAATTCACTGACACAAGGTCATAGAATCGTATGTAAATTTCAATCAAGATTCAAACTCAGGACTTTCTATAATAAATCACCGCACATATTCTTTTCTCAATGCAAGGCTACATCTCAGACAAAAGTGATCAAAATAACACAAAGGACACTGTACACTTGAAAGATAAGGAAAGAGAACCAGAATGTGGGGACTGGCCACAGAAGGGAAATGAGAGGGTGCCAAAGCAAATGGTGGCCACTACTTTACCATTTTTCAAAGATGTGTCTTAAAACAAGAACGAGAAACACATCCAGCATCAGAGTTCCTCAACTGATATCCATGAATATATTCTCAGAAATTAGTGAAATCTTTGAAATTTCTCATTGCTAGTTTTCATTTCAACAGCAATACATTTTAAAAATATTTCCTTAACTAGACTTTATTCTCATTTAGTATTGTTATTCAAAGACTTGTACAAGTGTTTTCTAATTGTACAAAAAAGCTGATATAAATAAATCTTACAGGCTACTGAAAAATAGTAGCTTTTAAAATGTCTCTGTCTTTCCTCTTTGAAGATTAGTATAGTAACAGCTATCACAAATATTCCCTATTCCCTATAATGAAAATATTGACTGTAAGAAACAAATGCTGTCCCCATACCCCATACAGAGGTTGACTGTGATTCTTTTCCAGCTAATCGGATGCTGCTCTTGCTTTCTTTCATTGTGGTCAAATATATACATAACATAACATTTACCATTTTAACCATTTTTAAGAGTACGGTTTAGTGGTATTGTTGTGCAACCATCACTACCATCCATCTCCAGAATTTTTTTCATCTTCCCAAACTGAAACTCTGTATTCATTAAACACTAACTCCCTGTTTTCCCCTCCCTCTAGCCCCTGGCAACCACCATTCTATTAATATTTTATGTCTCTATTCAATGATAATCTTTAACAAGTACTTTAACAAGGTATAAAAACAAGAATTCTTGGGGGACCAAGGGCAACATACGTAACCTAAACATCTGTACCCCCATAATATGCTGAAATAAAAGAAAAAAAAAACAAGAATTCTTTTGCAGTGAGAAATACACAGTATGGCTTCCTCCAAAACTTGGAAATAAGGGAGATAAAAAAAATACCCTCTGGGAAATAAACTTCAACATTAACATATAATAAATCTTCAATAATGTCATGTCAAAGAGTGAGAATGACCTCCAGGTCATGGTCAGTAAGGAGATTCTGCTTGTGGCAATGGTAAAGGCACACTCGACCATGCAAGCAAACCTCAAGCCTCTGCTCATGTCATATGTAGTAACATCCTATTGGTTAAAAACAAAGGATGGGCCTAGAATGGGAACTATTCTATCCCTCTGGGCAAATGTTGACAAGTTTTCCTCTTCTGGAGAAAGGGCACAAGTTTTCCAGTATAATAATTTTGCTTTACACCTTGGAAAAGTAGGAAAAAGGGCATCAGATGTTTTATAATAGTAAACAGTAACTGGTGGGCCCCACCCTACCTAAAAATGTCCAGGACATCTCTTCTCTGAGTAAGTCAAATCTCCCTAAGCAGAGTATTTCCAGAGAAATATTAATAAATTGTAATTGGCTGATAAGGCTTACGGGGCAATCACGCCAGGGATATGTACATTGCAATGGGCTGGCAAAATACTAAACTTAGAATATCATTTTAGGCATCAATGAAAGGCTGACAGATTGGGATCTGCCTTTCCTCATATCTATGCCTTTCCGAGAGACAGAAAGTAATCTATCCTTCTTTTTAGGAGGTACAGTTGAGTCTCATTATTTGTGGTAGTTATAAAGTCACCATGAATATTTGAATACTGCATTAGTGAATACTGAAGCATTGCTCCTAGGGGGAATACAGGTTTCTGTGAGCCTCTGGGTCACAATATTTTTATCAATTGATCAATATATAACCTTGTTTTATGTGTGTTTTTGTTTAAAACCACTTTATTTAATATAGATTGTTGATTCATTAACATTGAACTCCTGGCCAAAAGCACTGTAACTCAAGCCTGTCATATGTATTTTCTCCATAAGGCACATCACAGCCTTCTTATGCTTAGGGATACTAGACAGCACTTCAGCACTATGCTTGTGGGCCACCTTAAACAGCAAAATCATCTATGAAAGGCATAAAAATGTGAAAAAACATGGTACTAAACAGACCACGAAAAGGACACTTGTTTTCAGTCTGAGAGCTGAAACACAAAAGCAGAGTGTTGCCTTGTTCAACTTCAGCTGGGAAGGTGTGCATTGAGTGACTAAAATTTTCACCACCTTGAGCATGTCTGTGAATGACTGCAAAAGCACCTCCAGTATTGATTTTAGGGTTACAAAGACATTTGAGCAAGTAGGTAAATTCACGAATGTGGAATCTGCGAGTAAGGAGGGTCAACTATACATGCACCTCACATTGTTTCCCTTTTCTGCCTTCCCCACAGTTTACATACTGAGTAAACACTCTCCAGGAGCCACAGGTAGAGCTGCTCCCACTCTTAACAGCGTATACTAGTGTCCCCTGCATTCCAGATCCTTCTAGGACATCCTATATAGATGACAGTCTTATGAACTTCTATCGGTTACTTCTGGAGATTGCTTGTATTTTGTGATTATGTATGTGTGTGTACACCCACATAAATAAGGCCTTATAAATACTTTTTACATATGTATATGCATCTCGAGATGCTTTAATGACTACAATTTATTATTGAGGGGATTGAATATGTCTTATTCTTCATATACACAGTGCTGTTTTCTAGCTCTTTTAAAAATCAATGACTTGTATCCCTGGAATAAGGCGATATATTTTTTATTCGGTCAGTATGTGCTTCAGAAATGCTGTCGGATATTGTGCTGGATTATTCTATTGTCAATTTTTTATGCCAGGAGCTAAGCTTTCCAGAATCTCCTTTCCTGTACGGTTTTGAGTTAGAGTTGGCTGAAGGTGAGGTTGTACAAGATATAGGAGATAGAAGGGAAGCAGCATCCATTGTTGGCTAGAGGCAGTGAGGCACAGATGCAGAGCTGTCCGTGGGTTCCAACTGGTCCTCACTCTCCCTACCTCCGTATCTAGCTCTCCAGCCCCTGTTGACCAACAGAAATCCCAAGCCCACCAGCAGTTGCTTCTCTACAAACTTACAGAGACAGTGGCCACAGAGCCAACAACTTCCCTTGGCAACTCTACCAGCTCCCCTTTGTGTTCCAATTACAGCCACTGGACCTGCCATGCTCCAGGGTTTCCTCGGAAGCTCTGACTCATTCACTTATGCCAGGGCTGGTTAGTGACCTTCCCCTGACCCTCAGCTCCCACCTCCTGTTGTCCACTGTTGGCTTCCTCTGCTCCTCCTCCACCGATAAGGTCTAATTCTTATAATAAATTTCTTCTTCCACAATACTCACAGTGGCTCTGCTTCTGT
This sequence comes from Propithecus coquereli, assembly GCF_000956105.1. Classification (NCBI taxonomy): domain Eukaryota; kingdom Metazoa; phylum Chordata; class Mammalia; order Primates; family Indriidae; genus Propithecus; species Propithecus coquereli. The sequence continues at coordinate 145,289 of NW_012150986.1, forward strand.
GACTCATACAGTTATCAGCTTTCGATTTCTCCTTTCAGTGCCAGGCCTTACAAAGTATGTAACAGACATTCCTGTGGACAAAGTAAGATACAGAGCTGGAACAAAGATCCATGCTGCTTGTACAGTAGTGTTAGGAAACCCCATGGCCTCTATCGAATCACCCTGAAATGGGCCAGTGAATTATGAGACCTCGGACAAGTTGCTTAGCCCAGCGGATCTCAAATTTTAGTGATTCAGAAATAATCACATGAAAAACTTGTTAAAACACAGATTCCTGGGTCCCACTCCTGGAAATTCTGATTCACTGGGCCAGAGATAGGGCCTGAGATTCTGTATTTCTAACAAACTGCCAGGTGATACTGATGTTGCTGATCTGGAGGGCACACTTTGGGGAGCAAGGAAGTCTCAGACTAGCGTGATATGTTAGATGAGTACTATGGCTTCTTCTGACCCCAGAAAATTCTCTAAGGCCCGATTTTGTTCCACTTGCCCTTCTGAAAGTGTCTGTAATTTTTCTTTCTAATGGAGATGGCTAATTGTTGAGCAAAAATTAGATCACTGAGGAAGAAACCATCTTAGGGAGATTTTGCAACCTAATACCCCATGTGGTGGTATTAAGAGGTGGGGCCTTTAGGAAATTATTAGTTCACCCACCCTCATGAATGACATTAGTGCCCTTATAAAAGAGGCTCGAGGGAGTGTGTTTGCCCCTTCTTCTATGTAAGGACACAGCTAGAAGGCACCATCTTTGAAGCAGAGAGTGAGCCTTCACCAGACAATAAATCTGTGGGGCATCTTGATCTTGAACTTCCTAGCCTCCAGGACTGTGAGGAATAAACTTCTATCATTTATAAATTACCCAGACTTAGGTATTTTGTTATAGTAGCCCAAACAGACTAAAACATTCGTTCCTATGGAATCTCAGGGAATCATGAAATTTGAACCATTTCCATTTAGTATTCATATCATTCTTCAGGATGCCAAAGGTAGGATTTTAGCATAAGTTGATTCAGCCATTTTTTTTTTTGAGATTCCATAAAGGAAAACCATTTCTGTTCCCTATTCATAATTCTTTTTATGGAAGACTTTAAACTTTGATATTTTTCCCCAAATGAATTAACAGTAGAATAAACACTTTCTGTCAAACAAAGTCTTATGACTGAAAAAACAAAACAGACAAAAATTATAAGCTTAAGTCAGAAGCAGTAGGGGATATAAAAATAAATCCTGAAATAACATCCAATAAACTCCCACATGTAGTAGTTAAAACACTCCACTAATTAGTTTTCTGACCTTGAGTGAGTTACTTATCTTCACTGGGGACAATAATACATCAACCTTACCTTTAATATTTATTGTAATACAATAATACTGTTATTTGTGAAATGTTCTAAAATATAACATTTCTAAAATAGAAGTTCTGGGTACATATTGGCTTGTCGTCATTATTATTACAGCTCAAAATTAAGTTGCGGCACACCCGTGTCCTTCAGAAGAATTAAACCGTTCCATAGCAACACTTTTTTTTTTTTGCTGTCACCAAAATTGAATTTATTTCAAAAGTCACATTATTGTGCTTCCAGACAAAAAGACCATAGCTTCGTTTCTTTCATTCCATAGCTAGTACTACCTAATAAAAACGTAAAAGCATGTTGAAGCTATTTTCCTCTCTCTTTGTTTCATGTTTATATGGTAGATCCAAAGAGTGAATAAGCCATTCCTTACGGAAGCAGAAAATACAATTGTACCCTCCGTGTTGTTCATGCAGCTAGCACATCTTCACCTTCAGCAAGGATCTTTGGGTTATGTGAACACTGTTTTGCTCATTTGCTGGACACCACAAGCATTGATTCATTGCGATTTTGATTTAGAGGGTAGTATAGTGACCATTTACTGCAATCCTCTCATTTTAGCATCGCAGGAACTGAGGCTTGGAAAAGTGATGAGACTTGCGCAAAGCTGCGCAGGTAGTGGCAGAGCCCGACTCAGTTAATCCCACAAGCCGTGAGGGAAAAGGCACTTAGGAAGCACTTAATTTGTTCTGCCATGCTTCTTCTAAACTCGGCTCTTTATTTTTATTCATGGATAGTCTTCAGAAGGCTTTATATCACCATCAAGAACCTTCTCTACCAATCCTTAATTTTTTTTGTTTAGTGCTCTTTGAGTTGCACCAATGCTGGCTCCTCTGCCTGCAGCTTTGGTTAGAAATGTTTTCCGCCACTTGCCTCTAGTAAACAGTAACTTGTGTTTAAAAATAACTCTTCATTTTTCTCCCTCTTCTCCGTCATCAATTCTTCAAATCTTCCAGGAAATCTTGGGGGCAGTTGTTGGGAGTGGAAGTTCCAGGGTCAGAGAGCCCTAGATTGGAAACCTGACTCTGCTCTTGATTTTATGATGGGATCATTCTTGGAGTTACTGACTAAGGTTCTCTCCACATTTCCTGGTACTTTTTGACCTTTCTCTGCTTAAATAGTTAAATTTGGGTCAAAGAGAAGAGGTGATATAGGGAAAGAGTAAAGAAAAGCTTTTGGCTTTGGGGCTGCAGAGTCCTGGGCGGCTTTGAGGGGCCTTGCAGAATAGATAAAGCTGAGTGAAAAGAAGCCAGATACAAGAGTATATACTGCATAATTCCAATGATATGAAGTTCCAAATCAGGCCAAAACTAATATATATTGATAAAAATCAGAAAAGTGATTGAGGATGGGGGTTGACTGAAAGGGGGTTGAAGGAATGTTCTGGGCTGACGAAAACGTTCTATATATTAATATGGGTGTGAGTAACACAACTGTAAACATTGGCCAAAGCTTATTGAATTGTATACTTAAGATCTGTGCATTTTAATGTATGTAAATTATACCTCAACAACCAATGTTTAAAAAATAAAAGACTCCTTGGGACATGAATAAAGAGAAAATCAGTAAGGAAGCAAATACAGCTTTTACATTGGGGATGGCTGTGTTCTCTGAAAAGGGGAGTGTCTCTAAGTCCTGTGCCTGCCCCTCCCTGAGGGACAGTCAGAGGAAGAGGGAAGACAGAAACCACAAGAGAGTTTTGGGGAATCTGAGAGCAAAGGGGGCTTTGCCCTCCATTCCCAGGTAAAATGATGAAAAGTAGCAAGACCCCATAGTAAAAAAGGCTGCATAGGATGTCTGGGCAGATGCTACAAGAACAACAGAATGCTTTCTTTGCAACCAAGAGCAGTTGAGACATAGCATTGAGAGCTAGAACCCCAGGAAAGACTGTGAAGTAGGGACAGGCATCCTGCGTGCAGCAGCCTGCACAGACCAATGAGAGAAGACCGAGGAGGCACAAGCATGAATAGATGATGACATGGAGGATCGTATGCCCTTTCCCGTCAGTGTCTTGACTACCATGTAGCACCCTCCTCTGCTAAAATGAGATGCAAGATTTGGAAAAGGGAGAACGTCCAAAGTAACTGAGACTACATTTTCCACTGCCCGATAGAATGTGAAGCTCATAATAAAAAGAAAGCTGTCGGTATAAAATAAAGTTGTATTTCATAGATACTTCAATTAATGAACTAGAATATGCCAGCCCTACCCAAGCCACGTGACCATTGACAAGTCACAACCTCATTTGGAAGATGGCAGCAGTACTATGTACCTCACAGAGCTCTTGTAAGGAATTAAGATACAACATGCAAGTAGCTCATGCACAGCTATTTGTTAAGTACCTAATAATATTATTCCAGAAAAAAAATCCCCAGCCATTATTTAGCACCCTTGAAAACTCTCTTTGCTGAATTGCTTTCTATTTACATAGACATACCAGATGTTGACACTGGAGCAGAAGCAGAGTTTTCCTGCATGAAGATAAAATAAGAGACACATTATAATTCAAAAACCCAGTATATATTTGTTGCATATCAACCACACACACATGCAAACAACAGCACAGGAAATCCATGGGAAGAACGATGAGGCTAAATGGAATAAAAATGATAATTACGGGGATTGCTAGAGACCAACTCCCACCACCACCACCCAGCCAGATATTTCTTCATTCTAAGAGGCAGAAAATATCAGAAGAAAAATTGAATGCCACCATTTTAGCCTAAGTGATGCTTGCCTTTGGTTTTGGCTGGAGGTTTGGTTCTGTTCTAGATTAAATTAGTCATGAAATGTAAAAGTCATGAGAAAAATGAGCCCCTCTATTGTTTGGCACAGTCCTATGGTCCATCCAGGTCCTAAACAGCAAACAGGGGACCTCCAAGCAGAACAGTGTCCTGTGCCATGGTCTGTCACACAGTCAGCCATTATTTTCCTTCTGGATTTTGGCAGGCTAACAAAGGATTCATAGTTGTGCAATGTAATATCTACTCAACTGTTTATAAATTTAGAAATGTTACTGTAAGAGAAATGACCACCATTAATCAGTGAATCCAGTGCCATTTTCCAACCTTTGCTATCATGATGGACACTGGGGGATATATACCCCAGATTCCCCTTCAAGAAAGGATTTGCCCCAGTTTCTAGAGGCCAGCAGACAGTCTTCAGTTGTCAGCCCCTTCAGGAATTGTCTTGGATACTGACAGTCCCCCAGCCCTAGGTCATGTCCTTTCCAGGACTGCACACAGCCAATAACATATTCATGCATCAGTATCAGGGTCTGACCTCCTTGGCCCAACTAGGAACAACTCCAAAGGGTCATTTTACTTCCAGAACTCCTGATTGGGTCAGCCAAGACTCTAGCTGGCTCTGCATTGCAGCTCAACTTCCCCATTGCCCAATTCTGCTCCCTTCCCTTCCCTTTTTTTCCCTTCCTTGGGTGTTGATCCCAAGGGTACCGCTTAAAAACATCCTGTACCCTAAACTTCACGTTAGAATGTGCTTCCCAGAAAAACTCAACTTTTGACAGCTATAAGATATGTGTCTTGGGTCAGAGACTACAGACATCAAGGTGATCCAATGTGCTTCAAATTACATTTTTTTAATGCTACTATCATGGTCATAGTCTTACCTCTGGTTTTGCCTCATGGAGTCAGATTTAAATCAGAGTGACTATAACCATCCACAGGTGTGTTGGGAGACAGTTCTCCCTGGGTCCCTCATATTTCCATACACTTTGCAGGTAGAAACTGAGAGCCCTTTTCCCAGACTATCTTTTCAAGGATGATTGTATAGTCAACACTCGACACCTTAAAAGACAGAGACAGTGTCTCTCTCTGGAGAAA
>NW_012150986.1:152349-154059 GCF_000956105.1 Propithecus coquereli
GAACTCCTGAGCTCAAACAATCCACCTGCCTCGGCCTCCCAGAGAGCTAGGATTACAGGCGTGAGCCACCGCGGCCGGCCAATTGTACAACTTTTAATGCGTAGATTAAATAACACCTTTCCTATCTATTAAACAAAAGCCTTCCTCTTATTTATGAGAAAAATAAGATTGAAAACCCACCACATTATAAAGGATGGGTTGAATCTTTGCTACCTGAACAATTTCAGCTTGAAATAAAGTTAAAGACTTATTTTATGCTTGTTGGGTTCAGATACAAAACAAGGGCAGACAGTAAATAAATAGCTACTGTATTAATATCACTATGATTTGGAGGGGATAAAAACAATAACATCAATGAATGATTGCTGAGCTGTGTTCCTACAGACATTTCAATATTATGCAATTAGGCACTTCTCATCAGAAAGACAAAAAAACTTTACTTGGTGTCTTAAAATTTGAAGACACCCTGTGCCACTGAGTGGGAGTTCAGTGTGTTTCCAGTAGTGGATGACATAGAATTTGATCAAATGTCCAAATAAGTCTTATTTGCAAGTTCCTGTCCTCTGCACCTTAAGAGATGGAAAAACACCTCCAGATAGACACTGAGTATTTCTTACCACCTGCTTCTCTGAGAGTGGGTATTTCATGGCATTATTTTATACAAAGGGCAGAATGAATAGTTCTGGATAAGATTAGTACTAAGGAACTTCTTTATGACACTCAAAATTATTTCAATTGAATCTCCAGTCCATGGAAAGGAAAACTAAGCCACCATGCAGAGTAGGTATAAATCCTTAACTCTGGTCCTTTCATAGTTCTAAGCTTCCAGTATAATGGTTTAGGGTAGACAGTGGGGGAGAAAGCCCAGCACTGATGCTTTTTTTGGCCCTCAAGAAGTACCCCAGAATTTTCAGAGCCAGATAGACTCACATAAGATACACATCTTTGCCACAAATTGAGGGAAAATATACTGGGATTCTGTTTGGTTGGTTGGTTGGTTGTTTCGCCAGAAACAATCAAAGTACAGTTTTATACCACATATAGTATATGGAAGACTCAATAATGTTAAGATCTTAAGTGATCCCAAAATTCATCTATAAACTCCATATAATTCTAATCGAAATCTCAGCAATCTTTTTGCAGAAATTGGTAAGCTGATTCTAAAGTGTATAAGGAAATGCATAGGATCTAGAATAGACAAACAATTTTAAAGGAGAACAAAGTTGAAGGATTAACATTACTTAATTTTAAGACTTACGATAAAGCTACAGTAGTCAAAACAGCACAATGTTTACATAAGAATAGACATGTGGAGCAAGTGAACAAAACAGACAATCCAGAAAATGACCCACACCTATATGTCAATTGACTTTCAACAAAGTTGCCAAGGCAATTCAGGGAGGAAAGGAATGTTTTTTCAACAAATGGTGCTAGAACAACTGGATAGCCAATTAAAAAGCATAAACCTTGATCCTTACCTCACATCATATACAAAAATTAACTCAAAATAGATTATAAAAGTAAATGTAAAAGCTAAAACTATAAAACTTCTGGAAGAAAACATAGGAGAAAATATTTGCCAGCTCAGGGTAAGCAAAGGTGTCTTAAATAGGATACAAAAAGTGAAAAAAAAAATTTAAAAATTGATAAATTGAACATCACAATTTAAATGTTTTGCTGTCTAAAATACACCATTAGAAAGATAAAGAG
>NW_012150986.1:154109-154872 GCF_000956105.1 Propithecus coquereli
CCCAGGCTATTCCATGTTGCCCCCATGCGACTTTGGGGACAAAGAGAACCAACACAAACAGCTCATGCTGTTTGCTGCACTGTGAATAACAAAGAAAGAACAAACAGAAGCCAAAATATCACCTTTATGATTGATAGAGACCAGCTTGAAGCAGGCAGTTTGGTGTAAGAGCCAAATGGACCTGTTAAATAAATGAGCCTGAGGAGAAGACAGATTTTTCCAGTCACTGTAGGCGTAATGGGGAAATCGGTACCCTGTGGGAGAGAGAACTCCCACTCCCTGTACAAAACAAGCCCCCAGGAGAGAAACTGGGATGGAGCTGGGACATGGGCAGGCCCCAGTCCTCTAGTTTACCGGTCAGATAATCTCCACCTCCTTTGGAGGAGTCAGTAAAGTGGGAGAGAAAGACCTGAGTATAACTCTAATGGGACTCTAGTCACAGACAGGAATCATCAGAAATGAATTAAAGTCTCCCTGTTAGCATCTTGTCAAGAACTGTTCAGGTTCTGAGATTTAACCCTGTCTGCAAACTGACAAATCAGCCAACCAGTTTCATGGATGCTGGTAGAAGACACAAGACCCCTGGGTCAGAAATGAAGGACTTTATTACTCATGGCACAGATTCTTCAACTCTGGTTGCACATAGAATCACTCAGATAGATTTTGAAAAGTACTATTGCCTGGGGCCCAGCACCATAGGTTCTGATTTAATTAGTCTGAGGTATAACTAGGCATCAAAAATGTTTTTTTTTTGATTACTCAA
>NW_012150986.1:161652-192641 GCF_000956105.1 Propithecus coquereli
GTTGTACTGAAGGTCCTTTAAAAAGTGCAAAAAGGCAAGGCAAAAAATTAAAAGATCTAAGGATTGAGAAAAACTATTATTATTCACAAGAAAATCTAAAATAATTTACAAACTATTATAAGAATTAATGATCACTCTATTGAACATCCATGTTAGGAAACTCTTGAGCATTATTTACTAAAAGTAAAAATGCACATAATGTATCACCACCAATTTATTCTGTTTCTAGAAATATATCGTAGAAAACTCTTGTAAATGTGCACTAGGAGACATTTACGATAACATAAATAGAATCGTGTTTGTATTAGCAATAAATAAGAAATAAAGGAATCAATCTAAACATCAGTAGTAGACTGGAATCATAAATCATAGTACGTACACACGTATGGTGCAACGCTATTCAACAGAGAAATGAATGCTCAACATCCTGTCTGCAGACTCTACCCCTGATCCTAGACAATGTTTTATGAATGCTTGTGACAGATCACCGGGGAGGATCACAGTAGAAGGAGAAACTAATCAGTAAAACCCAAATCCTTGGACCAATTCAGTAAGCATACTCTGATGGCACCCTCAGACAAAACACTGCACATTTTTATTTTCCTTGGCCATCAGGGTGTCACTTCTCTAGAGTTTGAATGTGTCACTATAAAATGACTCCAAAAGAAGAAACTTTCACATTCAATTTTGTATCAAATGCGCAAAGTGTTGAGTTAGATTAAATCTCTTCTTAGTGCCCTGAGTCTTTTGATCAAAATAGAAGCAGCTCTTTTCTTCTTTCATTGTGATAGATAATAACAAATGCCTTATCCTAGAATTGCAGCCAATTTTTCAATAATAATTTTGCTTTCCATTCAGCCTAAATAAAAGCTCACTGTTTCAACCTCTATGAACGCTGGTTCAAATGAGGGTCACAAGCTTCTAAAAAAGCTACAGTTTGTTAACGTCTAATTAGTATTGTCATTATTATTCAGCAGCATATTTCTCCCTATTTAAAACATTGTGAATATTATCAATTTATCCTAGTACATTTCTCTGCATGAAAGCTGAAGTTAAGACCCAGGACATCATCAAAACACTTCAGAGGCACTTCTTTTTTCAGTCTTACAGAACCGAGTTGCTCTTTTATTCTGCCACACACAATCTGCAACATGGCTTTCTTGAGTTGAAGGCAGAACACAGGATGGTAGCAGCGACTTCTCACTGATCTTGTGAGCCAGTGGGTATTAGTCAGATTGGGCTGCCATAACAAAATATCAAAATCTTGGCTTAAATAACAGACATTTATTTTCTCACAGTTCTAGAGGGTAGGAAGTCCAAGATCAAGGTGCTAACCAATTTGGTTTCTCACGAGGTGAGGGCTCTCTCCCTGGCTTGTAGACTGCTGCCTTCTCATTGTATCCTCACATGGGAGAAAGGGAGAGAGGAAGAGATGGGGAGAGGGAGGGAAGAAGGGGAGAGAAAGAGGGAAAAAGAGAGAGAGAAAAAAACACCTCTGGAGTCTCCTCTTATAGGGACACCAATCCAAAAGGATCAGGGCTTCACCCTATGATCTCATTTAACCTTAATTACTTCCTTACTCCAAATACAGCCATGCTGGCAGTTAGGCCTTCAACATATCAATTTGGGTTGGGGGGCAAAATTCAGTATCTGTGCTGAAGGGCCAGGTTAGTTCTGTTTGTTTGTTTTGCTAAGTTTCAATCTGTTGTGGACCAATATTTTTGTGCAAATGCATCAGAAATGAATCCCTACGATGATGAAATGGGGAAAAACCTAAAATCATGAAAGATACAAGACCTGATTTCTTTTTTATTATTAGATTCAATAAACACAAAATCATTATGTAAATGCCTTTTATTCTTTTTTAGCGATTATGGGCACACAATAGTTGTGTATCTTTATAGGGTACATGTGATATTTTAATACAAGCATATAATGTGAATTAATCAAATCAGGGTAACTGGAATAGCCATCACTTCAGGCATTTATCATTTCTGTGTGTTGGGACCTTGCAACTCCACTCTTTTAGTTATTTGAAAGTATACCCTAACTTATTGTTGATTATAATCACTTTGTTCTGTTATCAAATTGTTCATTCTATCTAACTATATTTTTGTATCCGTTAATCATCTCTGCTTTATACCCCCTCCCCACTAACCTTCCCAGCCTCTGGTAACTACCATTCTACTCTCTGTCTCCATGAGATAGTTTATTTTAACTAGTCCTGTATCATGCATGTTTGGGGTTTTTCCCCAATTTTTTGTTATTACAAATAATGCTACAATTAACAACTTTGTGTGTCTATCATTTCATCAATGTAAAGGAATACCTTTTAGATAAATTCCTAGAAGAGGGATTTCTGGATCAAAGAGTAAATGCATCTGTAATTTCATTAGAGGTTATAAAACTCTCTTCCACAGAAGTTATAGTTTTACTTTCCTACCAGCATTGTTTTGTGGATGCTTGTTTCCTCTTGGCCTTGCCTACAGAGTGTGTTGTCAAGCTTTGGAAAATTTGTCCATCTGATAGGTGAGAAATGGTCTCTCGATGTATTTTAATTTGCATTTCTGTCATTATTGATGAATGTGATCATCTTTTTAGGTGTTTAAAGCCGTATTTACATTTCTTTTGCTGTATTGCTCATTTTTCTGTTTTGCTCTTGGCCTTTTTCATGTAGATTTTCATATAGGTTTTAGGATTTTAGGTATATCAGAAAACCTTTATTATCTGATATAATGTGCAAAAGGTTTTCCCATTTTGTCATTTGTCTTATGCCTTTTCTTTTTGTATTTTTAGCCATGAAAAATTTGAGGTTTTTTAAATGTACTCTAATATGTAATCTAATCTCTTCTTATGTAGCTTCTGGATTTTGAATAATAATTCAAAAGGCTTTCATCACTCCAAGGTTATAAAAGAATTCGCCCATGTTTTCTTTTATTATTTCTTTTTTAAAAAATTTAAATCTTTAATCCATTTTGCGGAATTTTTGGTGTGTGGCACTGGCATCGGTCTTGAGAGTTTTTGGTCATGGATGCCTATACTTGCTTAAGTTTTCTATTTTAAGTGTTAATTCACATACTCAAGGACTTGGCAGTCCTGAGTATCTTCCCACTCCCATTAGTTATCTGCAATTAGCTTTGCCCATCAACCTACTCAAAGTACTCCTCATGAATATTCATTTCCCATACATGTGGGCTCCATCTTTTCCCTCACAGACCCCAAGAGCCTCATTTCTCCCAGGTGCAACCCTTATATAGGAGGCTTGGTAACTACCTTTATCATGACATGCATAGAGTACTGAAAGTCTTGCATTTTCAAGGGTAAGGTTTGGTTTTTGGTCCTTGGTGTTTTTCCTACTGCAAAGGGATCTGTAATTGGCCTGGAAAGCCTTTAGAGGTACCTAAGGGAATAAGGGGTGGTAAGGAAAGGCAACACTGAAAAATGAGATAGGTAGGGCACATTGTGGTAAGCTTCAATCGAGCTTCAACTTCTCTTTGATTTTCTTTGCGCTCACCCTCCAGCTTTCTTCTTGGCCTCACCTTTGGTGTCATTGAATGAGAGTGATTAATCTCCTTCAACAATTGAGCATGTTTTTAAGAATTTTGAAATGCATGTCTGACTCTTGAAGTTTGCATAGCAAGCTTTTCTCTAGGGGAATGTAAATGAGCTGTTTCACTAACAAAAAAAGTTTTCAAATGCGGGGAAAATCGATGAGTGTTTGCTCTCTGTGAAAATTCTTTTCATACTGAATAATGCAGCTGTCAGTACAGGAGTTGGTTTCTCAAAAATCTTACAGCCAAACAAAGTGTTACTTCCTGGTCTGTGCCTATAATGAAAGTTGTTTGTTCATTAACCAGTCCTAAGCTTGTTTGAATACTTTCTGCTCAAGGCAAAATGCCTCATGTGTTCAGTTTAAATGGTCTAAAGCCAAATTCTCTTTACTATCTTCTTGAATTCCAACTATTCTGATCGTTTAATTGGATCTTCTCTTTTAAGTGTGAAAAATTATCATAAAATAAACTAGCTTTTCTCTTGCACTGATCTTTATTTCAGGTTATTAAAAATGTATTGATTTTTGAAACTGACATCATAATTAAGGGAGATGGGACATTTGTATTGTGCTACCAGAAAAGTTCTCAAAATGGTATACAATTAACTAGTGTAGAAAAGCATTCTCCAGATATTCTCACTGATCATAAAGTGCTGTGCTAACCCACCAAATGTCTCTTGATTAAGGGCAATGCCTTTATTGCCATGAGATGTCCAAATCTTGTTGGCCTGAAAGTCCTTTGAGGGACAAGCACCATGTTTTATATTGAGTGTGCCTTTAGGCCATGGTATGAGGAAATTTATTACATCAACTAAAGACTTTGATAATTATAATTTTTGGATATTTTTAATTTCTAATGTTTTAAAATTAATAAATCAAAGGAAATTGAATATACATAACCTAGTCACTACAGTTTTAGATATATATGTAAAGCATGAAGGAAGAAATAAGCTAAACCCACACATAACATCCTATCTTCATAAAACATGGGAAATCCATAGAAAATACTGTCTTGGTTTGGGTTGTCCCCCAAAAGCAGACCCCTAATCAAGGATCCAAGTATTAATATAAAGAGTTTATTTGGGAGGTGATCTTAAGAAATACCAGGAGTGGAGTGAATACATGAGAAAGAGAAAGGAAGTCAGTAAAGTGTGTTATCAAACCAGTATCATCATGAGCAATTACAGCTAATCCTACTGAATTCTGCAAGACAGTGGAGACTATGCCTCAGAGTCACTCCAACTAAGGGGTGAGGAAGCCTGTAGTTGGTTGAGGGCTGCTTCCAGGGCCATTAACTCTCTGGAACTTCCTGTTTGCTCTATGACTGGTGCAAGGATGAACTCAAATGTGAATGTCAAGGGTATGTGGAAGGAGCAGCAACGGTGTTTCCTCCTAAGTAAAAATGATGGAAAACACAGGACAAAAAAAATTTCACACTCTTTTAATACACTACTGGGAGTCTAGAAACTAGTTCCTATAGAAAATAATTTGGAATAACTAAAGCAGGAGAGAAAAGGAGAGAGAGAAAGACAGAGAGAGAGAGAAAGAGAGAGGAAAACCAAAAGAAGTAATCAAAGGTTTCCATTAAAGCAATATATTGAGTTACTAAATACCCATTACCTACCATATCATATCCCTCTGTAATGATTCCAGAGATTCTTAACTAAAAACTATAACTTTAATATTATCCTCAAAATTTCAAGTTACCATGCTGATAAATAGGCATCCAAAATGGATATGATATATTTGTAACATTGATTTTTGCCTTCTCAAAACTGTTAATTTTTTAGGTGGTTTTTTTAGTTACTTTAGTGGCTCATACACGGGGATTTTAACTCTCCATCTCAGTTGTAACCATTAGGTTTGAGAGGGGGCATTTGAGGATAAACTAAACTCATTCAGAAGACAATGAGGATGATGACAATGTAGCTGCATGTCATCGAGAAATTAATAACCGAAGACTTTCGGCTTGGAAAAGAAGGGAGAATGAGAGAGAAATCTGCTTCAAATCATGTCAAAATCTGAAATGGAGGTATAATTGGTTTTTCTCTTTTGCTCCCCTGCATCCATCAAAATACACTATATGTGGGGTGAGGGGGCAGTGTATGAGGAGAAAGACATGGGAGGGGAGAAGGGGTTGGGTAACCAAGAACTAGAATTAAAGATTAGAGATTCCTACTGACTCAGGGAAGAAGCTGGTAATGAAGGCCAGAGGGATAAGCAAAGACTCTGGGGAAATAGCAGACACCATGTCATCAGAATTGCCAAGAACAAACAGAAAGTCCAAAAGACCAGAGGCAAGATTTAAGACAAAATTACAAAACTGAGAGTTTAGATTATGGCAAATGAGTCAGAATAAAAGCAAGTTGAGAATAAGTGAAGAAGGTCCTAGATGATGTGTGTGGAAGTGGGGTCATCTTAACAGGCCAGAAGCTGGGAGGGGCCAGAGCTTAAAACTAGGACCAAATGTTGGAAGGAACAAGAAAGTAAAGCCACCAGACAGTCCACCACTCCCCAGATGTGCCTTGTACTCTCAGCCTTTGCATATATAGTAAATCTTAACTCTCCTTGCAAGCTGACTTTAAATGCCACCTCCTTCATGGGGTTGGTTACCTCCTCCATGTTTCCTTTGTGCCTCTATGATAAGGACATCTGCCTTACTTCTCCTACAAACAGGCACACACACACACACACAATTAATTCTCTGAGAATTAATTCTCTGTCTTGCTCAATTTTTATGCCCCCAATCTCCAATGCAATGACTGCTCATGGTAGTTCATCGCCATATTCTATGAACTACTGAAGCACTTTCTCTATACCACCCTTGGGGTATTTCCACGATAATAAACCAAAATAACAAAAATAACAGTAATTGTAGCTACTACTTATTGAGCACTTTCCATGGACCAGAGTCTGACACTGACACCAGCCTCTCACACCTCTCTTTCTCATCTGGAAAACAGAAACAATGATACCTACTTCATGGAGATACCATCATGGTTACATGGAGTAATGCAAGTGAGAGTCTTAGCACTGAGGCTGACAAATATTAAGAATTTGACAAATATTTTACCACAATGTCTATTTTAATTAAGAGAAGGAAAATCCATGAGATCACTAGATGAGAAGGGGTGTTATTAGCTGAAGGAGAAACGAAATACCAGAGGAGTTGCTGAAGACCAACATACCTTGTGTTACTTTTTTGTCTGCTATTTTATCTATTCTATTAGAGAAAATGAGTCCCATCTTCTGTGAGCACTACCTTTTATTTAATCTTCATGTATTTGGGGATTTTCTGTTTATCTTTCTGTCATTAATTTCTAGTTTAATTCCATTGTGATCTGAAAACAGACATTATATGATTTCTACTCTTTTAAACTTGTTAAGCCATGTTTTATGACCCAGAATGTGGTCTATCTTGGTGAATGTGATGTGTGAGCTTGAAAAGAATGCATATTCTGCTGTCGTTGGATGAAATAGTCTCTAGATAGCAATATATCCAGTTGATTGATGGTGTTATTAGTTAAACTATGTCCTTACTGATTTTCTGCCTGTTGAACTCACCCATTTCTGATAGAGGGGTGTTAAAGTCTCCAATTGTAATAGTGAATTCATTTATTTCTCCTTGCAGTTCCAGCCTCACATATTTCGATGCTATGTTGCTAGGCACATACATGGTAACGACTGTTATATCTTCTTAGAGAATTGACCCCTTTATCATTATGCAATGTCCCTCTTTATCCCTGATAACTTTCCTTTCTTTGTAGTCTTCTCTGTCTGAAATTAATATAGCTACTCTTGATTTCTTTTAATTAGTGTTAGTATGTATGTATTTCTTCATCCATTTACTTTCAATCTATATGTGTCTTCATATTTAAAGTGGGTTTCTTGTGGACAACATATAGTTAGGTCTTGTTTTTTGGTACACTCTGACAATTTCTGTCTTTTAATTAGTGCATTTAGACCATTGACATTCAAAGTGATTATTAAGATAAATTAATATCTATTCTATTTGTTACTCTTTGCTATTTGTTGCCCTTGTTCTTTGTTTCTATTTTCATTTTCCACTCTTTTTTCTGCGTTTTGTGGTTTTAATTGAGCATTTTATATGATTCCATTTTCTCTCTTTTCTTAGAATATCAGTTATTTTTTTTTTTTTACTATTTTTAGTGGTTACCCTAGAGTTTGCAATATACATTTATAACTAACGCAAGTTCATTTTCAAATAACATTATACTGCTTCACAGGTAGTGTGAGTACCTTATAACAACTAAATAATCCTAATTCCTTCCTCCTGTTCTTTGTATCATTGCTGTCATCCTTTTCACTTATATGTAAACATACATAAGCATATACAAGGTCTGTCCGGAAAGTATCCAGCCATGTAATATGAAAAATAGAGACATTTGTTGAAGAAGATACAAGAAACATTGTACACAGGACAATGACACCTCAGTCCCCTTCAAAGTGTGCATCTTGGGACCTCACACAGTTCTCCCAGTGTCTCTTAACCTAACCTGTACACATTCAACATTCTCAGGTATTCTGCTTATTGCAGTCCTTCCAAAACATGGATCACTTTCAACAGATCCTCGACCATCTTTGAAGTATTTGTGCCACACTTTTGTTTGTGCTGCACTCATTGCATTGTCCCTGAAAGCCTTCTGAATCATCCGAATAGTTTCCGCAGAGGAATGTTCAAGCTTAATGCAAAATTTGATGCAGATTCATTGCTCTACTTGCTCATTTTGAATGCAATAGCAACACAGTACACATGCTCACTCAGCGTTGTCTAGTGCCCCACTGACTAGTACAGTGACGTTGTACTTGTACAATGACATTGTAGCCACTCTCCTTGGCTGCCGGGTTACATGGATGTCACACAAACAGTTCTCGTTACATTAACAATGGCTGGATACTTTTCAGACAGACCTCAATATATAATATACACACATAAGATATATACATAAGCATACATAATTGAATATATTGTTGCTATTATTATTTTTGAACAAATTGTTATCTGTTAAATCATTAATAAGAAAAATAAAAATTTTTATTTTACCTTTACTTATTCCTTTGATGTTCTTCCTTTCTTTATGTAGATCCAAGTTTCCGAGCTATATTATTTTCCGTCCTTCTAAAGAACTTCTTTTAACATTTCTTGCAATGCAG
The DNA here is from genome assembly GCF_000956105.1 of Propithecus coquereli. NCBI lineage: Eukaryota > Metazoa > Chordata > Mammalia > Primates > Indriidae > Propithecus > Propithecus coquereli. Next base: position 170,378 of record NW_012150986.1, read on the forward strand.
GTCTACTGACAGCAAATTCTCTCAATTTCTTTTATTTTTTTTTGAGACAGAGTCTCACTGTGTTGCCTGGGCTAGAGTGCCGTGGCGTCATCCTAGCTCACAGCAACCTCAAACTCATGGGCTCAAGTGATCCTCCTGCCTCAGCCTCTCAAATAGCTGGGACTACAGGCATGTGCCACCATGCCCAGCTAATTTTTTTCTATATATTTTTAGTTGTCCGATTAGTTTCTTTCTATTTTTAGTAGAGATGGGGTCTCGCTCTTGCTCAGGCTGGTTTCGAACTCCTGAGCTCAAACAATCCGCCCACCTCGGCCTCCCAGAGTGCTAGGATTACAGGCGTGAGCCACCGCGCCCGGCCAAATTCTCTCAATTTTTGTTTGTCTGAGAAAGTCTTATTTTTCCTTCACTTTCGAAGGATAATTTCACAGGGTACACAGTCCTAGGTTGGTGGAATTTTTCTCTCAACACTTTAAATATATCACTACACTCTCTTCTTGCTTACATGGTTTCTGAGGGGAAGTTGGATGTAATTTTTATCTTTGCTCCTTGATAGGCAGGGTGTTTTTTCCTCTGGCTTCTTTCAGGATCTTTTCATTACTTTGATTTTCTGTAATTTGAAAATTATATGCCTAGGTGTTTTTTGGATTTTTGTTTTTGTTTGGTTTGGTTTTGGTGTTTATCCTGCTTGGTGTTCTCTGAGCTGTTTGGATCTGTAGTTTGTTGTCTTATATTAATCTGGAGAAATTCTCAGTCATTATAGTTTCAAATATTTCATTCATTTCTCTCCCTTTATTCTTTTTCTGGTATTTCCATTATATGTATGTTACATCTTTTGTAGTTATTCCACAGTTCTTGGATAGTCTGTTCCTTTTTGTTCAATCTTTGTTCCCTTTGCTTTTTGGTTTGGCAGTTTCTATTGATATATCCTCAAGCTCATAGATTATTTCCTTAGCTTTCTCTAGCCTATCAATGATCCCATTAAAGGCAATTTTCATTTCCGTTACAGTGGTTTTGACCTCTAACATTTCTTTTTGGTTTTTTCTTTCTTTCTTAGGATTTCTGTCTCTCTGCTTACATTGCTCATCTGTTCTTATATGATGTCTACTTTTTCCATTAGAGCCCTTAGCATATTAATCATAGTTGTTTTGAATTCCTAGTCTGATAATTCCAACATCCCTGCCATATCTGAGTCTGGTTTTGATGCTTTCTCTGTCTCTTCAAACTGTATTTTTAGCCATTAGTATGCCTTGAAATTTCTTCTTCATAGCTAGACATGATGTACTGGGTAAAAGCAACTGCTGTAAATAGGACTTCAGTAATGTGGTGGTAAGGTGTTGGGGAAGGGAAAGCATTTGATAGTCCTCTGATTCTGATTAGGCCTCAGTCTTTCAGTGAGCCTGTGCCTCTAGACTGTGAACTTCATAAGTGTATTTTAGTTTCCCTCTGCCACATCCCTCTTAGGTGGGACAGGACAGCTAGAGTGGACTGGAGTTGGATATTTCCCTTCCTCCAGGTCAATTAGGCCCTGATAAAACCCCAGAGGTTAGGCTCTGGTTAAATAGTTTCTCCTAAGGGCAGACTATGTTAAGAAGAACAGAGTGCTCTAACATATTTCAAAAGAATTCCTTTTCCTCTTCCCCTGCCAGAAGCATGAGGGGATTTTTCTCCAATATTTACTATGAGAATCTGGTCAAGCTTCTGGAAGTAAAACTCATGAGAGTGTGGGGGATGCCCCATGACTGGGTCCCCCTGGAGTTTTTAACTCTCAATCTTGTCCACACCTAGCTTCCAGCCACTAATTAATTACAGTTCTGATTTTCTTGCCCCGGCACTGGTTCCTATGGAGGTTTCTGCTCCATTATGTTGTGGTACTCTGTATCTGCCTCTATGTCTCTCCAATTTGGGGGACAGCAGTTTGCCCTGTGACTTCACTTCTCTTACAAGTCTAAGAAGAGTTGTTGATTTTTTGGTTTGTCCATCTTTTTCCTTTTCAGGATGGAATGGTGACTTGTAAGCTCCTTATTGCAGAATTGGGAACTGGAATGGTACCACCTTTTTAGTAAGTATGGAAACATGTTGCTTATTTGTTACTTACTTTGACCGTGAGTCATCTGAGGGCTTGTGTCACAGACTGAATGCTTGTGTTCCCCCCAAATTTGTATCTTAAAATCCTTACTCCCAATATGATGGTATTTGGAGAGGGGACCTTTGGGAGGTAATTAGACCATGAGGATGAGGCCCTAGTCTGATGGGATTAGTGTTCTTATAAGAAGAGACACCAGAGAGCGCACTCTTGCGCACCCCCCTGCCCCCGCCACATGAGGACACAGCAAGAAAGCAACTGTCTGCAATTCAGAAGGAGAGCCTTCACCAGAGCCCAACTATGCTTGGCCCCTGACTCAGACTTCCAACTTTTAGAAAATAAATTTCTGTTGCTTCAGCATCCAGTCTATTATTATGGCAGCCTGGGAAAACTAAGACAGATTTCATCAAGGAAATGCTGCTTGCAAGGCTTTTGCATAAGGAGGAGGCAATTTATTCAACAACCAAGCACTGTGCTAAGCACTGGGGGTACAATGGTGAACAAGGCAGCATCTTGCCTTCATGGATATGTCAGTGTCAAAGAGAAGACAGATAAACAAGTAAGGACAGGAAGTCAATCACATCAACTCTCTTTATCACATGCACACACACACATGCAGAGAGAGAGAGACAGAGACAGAGAGGCAAAGAGATAGAAAGAAAGAGAGACCGAGACAGAAAGGAAAGGTCGTAAAGGAGAGTGCACCCCTAATTGCAATTTGGATCAGATAACTTTGGGATCTCTTTAAATTTTCTGAGGGTTTTAGGTGTTGGTTTGCCTGAGCCACAGCTCAAGGGCCCTGCCTGAGAGAAGGAGGTCTGGGGACCTGGAGAGCTTTGAGGTAAAGCTCAACTGACTAAGCATCCCTCCCAAGCTCTGGCGAGGGACTGGTCACCCATTCCTAATGACTTAATGAAGCTGATGGTGAGACAGAAAAATCTTTCTCTGGATATGCTCATTTGTCCAAGCTCTGCTTCCACCACACTTACCGTGCTTATATCATTAGATTACATTTCTCAGCCTTTGCAGACTGCATGAAATTTTATGTCTTCTTTAAATTGTTTCCATCTCAGCCCTTCAGAATCAGAGATCAACAGTTAGTGGGTAACCGGTGCTGAATCACATGATTCACTGGGATAATGTATGATAGACCTTACAGCCTAAAAATGCCAAAGGCTCAGATAGTTTATGCCCAGAATGGTAGGAAATATGGAAAAGGCCATTTCTCATTGCAAAAACAAAACTTGGAAATGCAAGTAAGTCATCTATCTGTGTGAACATATAGCAGCTTCATCACTGAAAATACCAGAGGCATCAAAAGACAAGAATACCGACCTCTAACTGCTGTTGAAAAGCTACCTTTAAAAAAAAGAAAGGAAATCATTACCAAAAAACTCAGGCTTCTGGTTATTCCTCAAGGCTAGAGATATAAATGGGGACAGATACTTTATATTTCGGCATTAACCAACAAAACTGAAACTGAATATATTCTGACATTCATCAGTTCCATTCTGCGGAGGTGGTATATTCTTAGAGGAATTTACCCTCTAAGGCTTAGAAAATCTCTTGAACATGTTCACTAGAAAGCAGATTTAAAAACGCTTTTATCTATGTTATTTGTAATCACAAAATATTGGGAACAACCCAACTGCCCACTTACAGGAGAATGAATAAATAGTTGTGGATATCCATCTAATGAAAATTAATAACCCAGAGCTGGGCATGTCAACTTGGACAACTTTCATAACATAATATTGAAGGGAAAATGGAAGTCATAGGATACTAAACACAATGCCATATGAAGCTATGCCGTCCACTACAATAGCTGCTGGCCACATGTGGTTAACAAGCACTTGAAATGTGAATGGTCCAAATTGAGATGTTCTGTACATTTAAAATATAGACAAGATTTCAAAGAATTAGCATGAACAAAAGAATGGAAAAATATCACATTAATAATTTTTTGTATTGACTACATGGTAAAATGATACTATTTTGGATATATTGGGTAAAAAAATATATTTTTAATGAATTGCACCTGTTTCTTTTTACTAATTTAAATGTGGCTACTGGAGAATTCAAAATTACCTGTGCGGCTTGTGTTTGTGGCTTACATTATATTTCTACTGGAAAGTGCTGGTATAGAGATATGTACATACATAGCAGGCCTTTACAAGAAATAATAAATACAATACTTGGGTTAGAGATTCTCACAGGCAGAGGGAGATAGTGTGTGGAGAACAGAAGTGGCTTCAAAATACTGGTAAGATTCTATTCTTAAGCTGATTTGCAGGTATGCAGCTGTTCATTTGATTGCTAATCTGTACTCCTCACATATATATTACAAATATTCTTTACTATATACTTACTTTTAATACAAATTTTGAGAAATTATAAATTCTTTATTAAGCATTACTACCTGAAAAATAAATTTTATATAAATAAAACCAAGTAAAACTAAAACCAAAAGGACTAAATTAGATGAGTCATCAGGAAGGGCATACGGATGAAGATTCCAGGGGGCTGAGGCAGGCTGAGATGGAGCCCATCATGGGAAGAGGCAGAGGTGGAGTATTCCAGGCAGGGGAACAGCATGTGTGAAGACTGTGAGCTTCTTTCTTATGTTTCAAGAATTGAAAGGAGCCCAGGAGGATGAGGATGGTGAATAAGAGGAAGATAAAGAGATTGGCAGGGCCATAGCATGCTTATAGGACATAGTAAGGGGCTATATTTTTTCCAAAATGCAAGGGAAAGCTACAGAAAGGTTTTAAGCCTGGTGAAAAATGGATTTACATTTGTTTTAAGTAGATTACATAGTCTACTGAGTGGACAATATGTTGGAGGTGGGGTCCAGACAAGAGATAATGGTGGCTTGGACTAGGGTGGGAATGGCAGAAATGGAGAGAAGTGAAGAGACGTGGAATTTAGTTTTGAGACAGAATCAAGAACTAGTTGATGAACTGGATGTGTGCAGAACAGAAAATGGAGGAATCTTGAATGAATCCCAGATACTCCCGGATTTCTGGCTTGAGATATTCTCTAGATGGTGGTGTTCTTTACTGAGATGAGGAAAACTTGGTGGGGGAAAAGAGTAAAATCAAGCGTTGTTGAACATCTAGAATTTAGCCTAAGCTACCCAAGTGGATTTATCAAATTGGAAGGTGGATATATGTGACTCGAACTCAGAGGAAAGATTTGGGGTAAAGATATAAATGTGGGAGTTGTCAGCAGATAAACGAAGCTTAAAGCTGTTACCAAAAACTCAGCACTTGTCCACAAGGCCAAATCAGAAGAACGAGGACAAGTGTTTGGGGAGGAGGAAAGAGAATTTTTATTACTTTGCTGGCAAAGGAGGAAAAATGGTAGCCCTTCTTGTCTCAAAATCCAAATTTCCTGAACGTAAGCAGAAATACAGAGCTTTTAAAGGGAGGGCCCCTCAGTTAGTTCTAGGTTAATGTGGTTAACTATTCTGTTAATAATCGTCCCATCTCTGCCAAAGACAAAGCCTGTGAACTCTGCCAGTCATGCACCTGGGGGGGCTGGTGCCACCTGGGATGGAGTTATCTCTTTTAACAAAGGACATAGCTTGCCTCAGGGATGCAGGCCAGGCTGCAGTTCCCAAAAAGAGTGGGGGAAGTTTTAAAGAGACAGAAAATCTTTTCTTTTTTTCTCTTCAGGCCCTTCCCTCTGTTACAAAGCCATGACAATGGGTGTCTCCTAGAGCAGGGGTCTATGAACTTTTTCTGTAAAGGCCCAGATAGTAAATAGTTTTGGCTTTGTGGCCCATACACAGTCTCTGTTGAAACCACTCAGCTCTGCCATTGTATGGAGAAAGTAGTCATAGATAATATGCAGATTAATGGTAATGATCGTGTTCCAATAAAACTTCATTTATGAAAACATGTGGTTAGCTAGATTTGGCCCACAGGGCATAGCTTGCCAATCTTTGTACTATAGAAAGAAGAGAAAAGGGCCCAGACTAAGCCCTAGAGAATACTAGCTATGGTAGAGAAAGACATATTAATAAATAAGCAAAATATGGGCACAATCTCCCCCCAGGAGGGACATATTAGCTCCAGGAGTAATCATAGACAACTGTGATGTTTAAGTTAATTTTTCACATTTCAGTATCAGTGGGATATTTAGTAAATATGTTCTTTCTAAGTTACCATGGCATCACTCATATTTGCAGGTTTTATTTTACTCTTTTATCCATTGAAGACTTATTTAACTATGGATGAGAAATTATTGAATTTCCAGAACATCTGAGCTGTGGAAGAGAAACGTGACAAGAAGTGTCATGGTATCCTTGCTTCTCCCCATTGGAGGAATGTGCATTCAGCTCAGGCTTCAGTCTGAAAATTACCCTTCCCAACAGAATGAACACAATAAAACTCACTCCTTTGCAGTTCAGCAGAGGATACAGGAAATAAGTCAGAGGCATCTAGCGGCATCTAGCAATCCAGGCAGTTCAAACTAGGAAAGCTACAGAAAATTGTGTTGGAGAGAAAAGCCAACATCAAGCTTTCTGGCATGTGTTCAACCAGGTATTAGATGGAGCAGCCTCGTTAGAAATCAACTGGTAATATAAACCTCAGAAATTGTGGATGAAGAGACTGATAATTTCCCACGAATTTTAATAAGAGGTGTCAAGTCAGCAAACAGGATCTCAGCTAGGACTAGTATGGGAAAACAATAAAATACAGGACTGAGATTGGCAAACTGTGGCTCGTGGGCCAGATGTGGCCCAACACCTGTTTTGTAAATGAAGTTTTATTGGAAAACGGCCACACCCGCTCATTACATTGATATATCGTCTAAAGCTGCTTTCTCTCTACAATGGCAGAGTGGAGTCGTTGCAACAGACACTTTATGGCTCACAAAGCCTAAAATATTTACTATCTTGGCCTTTACAGGAAAGTTTCCAGGCTGCTAATATAGGACATTTAGAAGAAAATCAGCAGAATGTTTCCGGAAAAAGGAAAAAACTCCAAAATAGGGAAAATCTCTAGCCACATCTAGTAAGGATGTAAGTAATTTCTTAATGAAAAGGGAATAGGAAATAAATAATAGAACCCACCATATATCACATGTAGTTTGTTTTTTTCTTTACAATTGATCATAGGCAAGCTGTATGAAGTTCTTATTCTGTCAATTTGGAACAGAAATAACTTCTAACTAATCCCTTTGAAGTTTTCATAAAGTGCAGATTTTAAGAACCACTGATTATTACAGACATATACGCAGGTAGAATGGGTGAGGTTAGTATTCAGAATAGGAAAAACCAAGACCTCGTTCCCTGATGCTTACAGAAGGGCTGCTTTAACCAGGACTATCTTAACAAGTATGTGAAACACATTATGAAAGTTCTAACCCACATTTTCACTTCTATTGAACCTCCTTTCGTTCATCATAAAAATCAAAAGTTGTGCTCAATTCAGGAATTTACTATTCCTTAAAATGTTGCTGCTTAGAGGATGATTTAGGGCACAGAAACAGAATACGGTATAAAAACATTTATGTTATATAACTTTCTCTACTACTAACTAAGCCCATGTTCTCAATTCATGATTATATACTGTATTCTAATATTCTCTAAGTATTTCCCATGTCAGTTTGCTTATCCTGGTTAAATTGTAAGCTGCATAAAGGCTGGGACTGTGGTTTAAACCTTTTTAGCCAGGCTTGGTGATGCGTGCTTGTAGACCCAGCTACTCCAGAGGCTGAAGCGGGAGGATTGTTTGAGCCCAGGAGTTGGAGGCTGCAATGAGCTATGATCATGCCACTGCACTCAAGCCTAAGAGACCCTGTCTCTAAAAAATAAAATAAAATAAAATAAAGCTTTTTTAAACTTTTTATTTCTTACTTCGCATCTATCAAAAAGGATGAAATCAATTTGGTGAAGTCTCTATTACATCGATATCTGAATGTAAATATTTTCCAGGCATTAAACTACTTTATAATTGTCAGCAAGGATCTTGGACACTAATTGGATGGGCGAAAAGAGAGGAACAGGAATTCCACAACAGACGTGCATGTGTGCATGTGCACATACATGTGCGTGTGCACACCCACGCACATGCACACACACCGTGCACAGTTTAACACTAATTATCAGAAATCTAGCCAGGAAAGAGGGTAAGGAAACAGGAGACACTGGCAAAAATATGAACCCAGGAGACTAGACCACACCACGATGACAGAAATAAAAGATAAATTATCAAGTGGATATAAGAGGAACAAAGGGTAAGAGATGGCTTGAGTATCTTTGATGTGGGAAGATGGCTAAGCTGGAGAAGACCAGAAGACCCCAAAGGTTAAAAGGGACAGCATCAAACATAGCAAGCTCAGCTAAAGCAGGACAGAGAAGACAGGTGTACCCATATTTTAAATGTCTAGTAGAAAAAGACAAATTAAGAAGGAAAAAAGGTGTTACTTAGAGCAGATAATGTAATGTTGATAGAGATAGCAGCCTTACTCAACCCAATGCCATTTTCTTGTTCTTCTTTATTAAAAAGAATGGTCTTTGGACTAGAGAATATAAATCAAGGAGTGTTAAGAGTGACTTGGAGACAAAGATGGGTGGGAAAGAAGATTGTAAGAAGGTAACAGTCCTTTTCTTCATTTAGCTTGAACCAGTTATATCCCAGGACTCTGAAAAATTTGGACATTAGATTACATTAAATAAGTTTGAAGAATCATAAAATATGTGATATATGCTTAAAGCATGAATAGTTCAGGTGGTCCTAGTTCCTAAAAAGGTAAAAGAGAACTCTGTTTCTGTAGACTAATGAGCAATTTGTAGAACAAGATGTTGAGATGCCTCTTCTATGCTCTTTTTCCTTTTCCCACTGTCTGGAACTGGGACAAACTTGACAGTGGCCCAGCTTCAAGGATCGAGATGAAAACAATACCATAGGAGAATCACTAAGCTACAAGATGGAAGGGGCCAGGGCCCCTGGTTGACCAAATGGAGCAAAGCTTCTCTGATGACCTTGACCGTTCACATCAAAACTGTTATATGAAACCCAAGCCACTGTGTGGTGGGATCCTTTGTTATGTTTGCTTAGTCTTCATCCTAATAAGTGGTTCAAGGTAAGGTTGCCTAGCCAATAGGCAGTAAAACAGAGATAAATGTCATGGAGTGCCCATTTGTCAAAAGAAAAACCTACTGGCTGCACAAATAAAGAATAGTGGGAATCTAGCTTAAGAGCTCCTTATATGAAAAAGACTTGAAGATTTTTGCTTGACTAGAAGATAAATATAACTCAATAGTGTGCTATAACTGGTGGGGGGATAAAGGGAGTCAATGTATTTCTAGAAGTGTGCCATGTAGAATGAGGGCAGTAATGGTTGGACTGAAGTCTTGCTATCCTAGTCAGATCACTGCTGGCAAACTTCAGCTCAAAGCATATTTAGAGGACATAAATCAGGATGGTGAACAAATTAAAAATTATGTCCCATAAGGAGTACTTGTTGGACTTGAGTGGGAAGAGGGTGACTCACCACAATGAAGAGGAACCTCAGAGGGACAAAATAGCAGATGTCTTAAATATTTGTAGGACTGTCATGAGAAAAAGGAATGAGATGTATTCTATATAGTATATAAAAAGCCTGAACTTGAAACTGCATGAAAAAAAATCAGTACTCCATATAACCCTCATGTATAAACATCTAGATTTTTTAAAAATTAATTAAGGGATGTTCATTTAGAGTCACAGAAGAATCCTTCCCTTTATAAAAGGATTCACTTCAGTGTTCTTTTAATAGTAATTTCCTCTATGCATTTAAGATTTTTGATTTGCAAAACAACCTTACAGAAATACACTGACTCTTTCAGCTCCCTGGCAGCACAGTAAGCAATGCCAATAGGGGCTGAGTTTAATAAAGAAACTATTGACAAGTATGTGAGAGACAAAATAGGGAAATCACAAGGAGTGGCAAAGTCCCCTGGAGCGAGTAACAACAGGGCACTGAAGGGCCAAGGGAAAGGCATTTACCAGAACCTGTAGACAGTGACGGGTGACAGTTGAGAGAAATTGGCTACATGCCAAGGGATGCAGCTTATGATGCCCCTACAGGAAGAAGCTCAGGCAATAATACTCTGAACCTCACTCTCTTCCCTTCCTGTAATCCACCACAGCTTCCCATTGGCTGAAGCCAACCAGAAGCCAGAGGGCAGGAAGCACATTCACAGATTTCATGCAGGTCAGCCTTTGGATCCATAAAGCAGAATGGAAAGGGTGGAGACTAGAAAGAGTCTGCAGGAGCAAATGGAGGCCATGGAGGAAACATACTGTGAACCCGGAAGCTCTACTTTATATATTGACCATCCTGCCATACAGGAAATGCCTTCGCATTTCCTTCCATATCTGAGCAATACTAAAGAAAACTCAGTGACAACAGTCTCAGTCTCCAAAACAAGTAGTGTGAACTGATCTAAAGTGAAAATGAAAACCCAGGGCACTGGAAGTGAAACTGATGGTTTTTCATCTCCCTCTACTCACATGGATGACTGAGCTCTTCATTTTTAAACACACTTTGCAGACTGATCTGCTAAACCTATGGGAAACCGAAAGAGGAAAATAAATCTTGCTTCTATAAAGAATGCCTACAACAATAAGATGCAGATTTTATTTTCATGAAGCATCAAATGATCCACTGTAAAAATGTGAATAGATTGGAATTCAAAAAACAAATCTAGCTGCATAAAGTTAGAGCCCTGAAAAAAAAGATAAGATAGAGTAATACTCTCAGGTCTAAACATTTTGTTTGGGTTTTGAATTAGCCAAATGTCTGTTCACCATCCTCTTTTGCACAGAAAGAGTAAAACTCGTCTTCATTGGCAATTTTTATTTCAACATTATTCTGTAAATGCCCTCTCTCAGTTACAGCGCATGATTTTTACAAAAGTCCTTGAGCAGACTCACGCATTTTCTGCTGCTGCTGCTGTGCTCACAGCACTTTTTTCTCCTCTTTCTCACAGTACTCATCATTTTGTAGCGTAATTATTGAACATGTCTGACTCCCTTGCTAGACTGTGAGTCCCCAAGCGGAAGGATCATGCTTTATTTATCTTTGCATCCTGCACTCCCAGGAGCACCTTCCCCAGAGAACACACCCAATGAAAGCTTACCAAATAAATTAATAATGAAGCAACCTTGCCTTCTGTCTTTTCTCCCTTGAGGGGAAGGATTCTCAAACTCAGAGAGAGCACCATTCCCCCACCCCACACACACACCACTCCTGCATTGTCAAGAGTGAAGCTCATGGTTTGGGTTTTCTTTTTAACTATTTTGTATTTTAACTAATTTGTATTTGTATTTGCATGTATTATACAAGCAAATATAAGATTTTGTAAAAGTGAATCACTTACAGTTGGGGTGAGCAAACCTTTTTTTTAAGGGCCAAAGAGTAACTATTTTAGGTCTGCCCTTATAGCACGAAAGCAGCCATCGACAAGACATAAATGATTGGGCGTGACTGTGTTCCAATAAAACAGGCCTCCATTACCAGACACTAGGCTGTGAGTGATGCTGCAATGAGTAACCTTGAAAGTATAGCCTTTCTTTCTTGTGCATATGTCTCTCTAGGATCAATGTCAAGAGGTGGGCTTGCTGGGCAAAGAATAACTATCAATTACATCTGTAAATTTGATAGCCATGGCCAAATCTGTATACATTTTCACACACAAAAAAAATTAACTGAAAAAAGAAATAAACATGATTTCAAGATCAAATTATTCACAGCTTGTGTGAGAATCACAATGGGAATTAAAGGATCGACCAGTATTTATTGAATATCCATCATCTATGCCTACCCTACACACTATGGGAAAAACAAAAAGAATAAGACACTCTCTCTATACTCAAAAACTATAAAATCTGGTCAATATAAATCAGCCACAATGATTATTTGACTTGAGGGTTTTTTTTAATGAGTTGACTAATTATTTAACTAATAAGAGAAGATCTGTTCAAAGTTCATTACCATTATGGTATAAGATATCCATGGCTAAAAGTAGTCATTTGGACTAATATAGCACTTTATCTTTGCATCTTTAGAATCTCTTTTTCATATTTTACCTAATATTAAGGATATCCGTATACTTTTTTATGTCTCTTACCTAACTATATACATGGACTTTCGGTCATTCACCTTTGTTTCTAGGTCAATCCATTAACACAAAGTCTGCAGAAAACACAAAGTACCCTAAATATTAATGGTTACTTATTTGGCCCCTTTAAAAAAAAAGTTTGCTGACTCCAACTCTAACTGATTCCATTAACAAAATCTTACATTTGCTACTGAATCCTTTTTTAAGGCGTGACTCAAGGTTCAGCATTTTTATCACATACTGGAGACCATTCAGATCATTTTTCTAGCTGTGTCAATCAAATGCCACAGATGATGAATAGATTAGGCCTTGCATGATTCGTGTAACATTAGAGCATTTAGCCGTTGTAAGGAGACAATTACCTTTTCTGTGCTTGTACTTGCTGGCCTCAGAATTCCTCTGAAGACACAAGAGCAAGTGTGGGAGTGGCCAAAAGCTCAGAAGGCCTGGAAGAAACCACAAGGCTGCTGAATGCATCATTACATGGAGTGTCTCCAGTGCCTGTGGTCACCCTGCTGTCCTCTCTCAGACTATCATACGTGGATTGTCTTGCCAGAAAGCTTTGCCACTGGACTCTCGTGTCATATAGCAATGTACCCCCAATAACCAGATTAAATTATGAACAGCCACAAAACCAGAACTGGCTTTGATCACACAAGAAAGATAATAATAATAAACTGAATTAGTCCACAAGACTCAATGACCATAACTGGTTTGATGATGAGCTTAAAACTTTACAATATCTAAAAGTGCTTTATGGATTATCAAAGAAAGAGTACACTAAGGACAGCATAGCTTTAGTTTTAATTATAGCACATGGTCTTCTAACTTAGAATTTGGTTCAGTTAAATGTTAATCTTTCATCTGCAGGTCTTTGCAAGTCTTTTCATTTCTTTATTACAATATGGTAATATAGAGTCTACAGGGAATTTGGTGGCCATGCAGCTTTGGTTTCATTGTAATTGCAACTGACAACCCAAAAGTTTAAAGTATGTGATCCAACAGTATAAATTAAATACTGAGAGTAAGTCAGTTAATGCTCAAACCAGAAAACTCAGTTAACCAGACTACGTAATTCCCCAACATTTCTGGAATAATCAGTTTACTTACGTGCTATGGGTCCCTGGGTGCTCTCTTAAACGTGTTAAGTTGAGCTAAACTGACTCTTCTGTATTGTTTCCATACAGAAACAGTTAGTTTGCCTTCTGTATTAGTTTTGATAACAAACTGGGTATCTTAAAACAACAGAAATTTAATCTCTCACAGGTCTGGAGGCTAGAAGTCCAAAACCAAGGTGTCAGCAGGGCCACATTCCCTTTGAGGCCTCTAGGGAAGAATCCTTCCTCACCTCTTCTAGCTTCCGGTGGCTGCCAGTGATCCTCAGCATGCCTTGGCTTACAGACACACCACTCCAATCTCCACCTCTGTCATCTCATGGGTTTCCCCCTGTGTGTCTCTGTCTCTGTATTTTCTCTTCTTATAAGAATACCAGTCATGTTGGATTAAGGACCCATCCTACTCCATTATGACCTCATGTCAACTAATTATATCCGCAATGACCCTTTGGCTTTGGGACCACTACCATGACATGAATAATGCCTGACAAAGGCTCCTGAAAGTCCCACTCTGCTCTGTGCCCCATACAAACACCCAGCACTGACTCTCCTTCGGATATATTTTATGGAGAAATCAATGCCAAGTACCCAATCCATTTCTTCTTGGCTGAGTTAGCCATCTTCTCCACTCTGACCAGACCTTCTTTTGTTTCAAGAGGTTATCTTTTATCATCTTTGGCTAGAGTTACTAGTGAGTGACATAAGTTTTCAAACCCAGCCCCCTCAGCCTCTTCCTTGCGTATCAGCAAGGTAACAAAGCAAAGTCTATAAAGCATAGAAAGGAAGAAGAAAATAAACTAATTAGTTTATCAATTAGATGAATCTTATTAAGGCATAAAACATAAAACTGAATAAAGCAAGTTTATAAATATTATGTGTCTCATATAACTCCATTTGTGTCAATGTAGAGGAAGAACTTATCTAAAACTGTACCAAGGTCATTTGTGAATGCATATATATGTGATAAAATTATAAGCACACAGACTGGATATTGCCAAATTCATAGTGGAGGTTGCTTCTGGGGAAGAAGAGAAGGAAAGAGAAAGCGAGAAAGGGGAATAAGGTTGGGGAAGAGATAATAGGATGTTTCAATTTTATCTGTAAAAAAAAAAGAAACATTAAAAGAAAATATGCACAATGCTAACATCTATCAATTCTAGGTGGCCTGTATACACGGGTGTTTGTTACATAATCTGCAACTGTTTCTGAATTTTTCAAAATTAAATACATAAATAAAAACAAAAGATAGCTGTTGAATGATACAGAACTGGGTATAAATGAGCAAGTGGTCATTTCTTCCTATTCCTACACTGTGGTTAATCATCTCAAGGGGATTTTTTCAGCTCTGATTAGGATGACCTTGGAAACATTTAATTCCAGTAGCATTGTCTTCCAATCTAAATTAACTCTGCAAGAGATTAACGTCTGGAATGGGAAGAAATACAATTTTTTTTAGACTTTTGAGTTGAAATAACCATATCCTACTCTTTCTGTAATGTCCCTGACTCTAGACTACCAGTGGTTCTCACAGTGGTCTAAAGGAAAAAGAAAGAAAGAAAAGCTTAATTGAAATCAAGGCTGACTTCAATGTGGACAATTTATAACTGATAACAAAGTTTTAAATCAATGTTAGGGGCCTTTTATATAATCATTTTAGATGAGAAAATAATATTGGTTTTATTAAAATGTTCATTAATTTATCTGGGGCCAAATAAGTCCAAGGGAAAGAAAGAATCCTATGCAGTGTTAAGAATACCACATATTGCATTTGTTTAATATAAATGCAAAATACTCCTAGAAAGATGTATGTAACACGCAATACAAACCATAAATCAATGCTAATGTCCTGGTCATCTCTTTTGGTAACAAATAAAGACAGAAAACCCCAATTTCTCATCTTCCAGCATCTAGTCCTACTACCTACAATGACTGTTCCCACCTAATTCCACCTGATCCACTGGCATTTCCCCTGCACACCTGACACCCCACAGGGTATCATTCCAATTCATGCCTGTCAACAGTTCCAGATTTTCTTATTTTATATTTTGCTGCTGGTTTCCCAAGATCCCTATCATTATTCAAATTACTACAATATACAAGCTTTGATGATGCTTTCTGAAAAGAAGCATCTTGCTCTCAGAGCTGTTTCAAAGAGCCCAATTTCACAGTTCATATTTCACCAACCATTTATTTTCAAAACCATTTGATGGATAAACCATCTTCATAAAGTTATGTTTGGTTTCTGGTTGCAACCCCAAAATCTTTGAAGGTGCCATGCATGAATATCTAGGGGTAAAAATATAAAATCTAACAATCATCTACCTTGGTATGCCATCTTTGCAAAGCTAATTTTATGAGATGGCTCCGAATGTTCTCCATGGGGAGCAAAGGCAAAACAACTCTGTCAATTGAATAGCAGTTGGTGCTGCTTTTCCGCCAGCATTGCATCCAATGCAACTACAATGCTCAGCAAATTAAGCACCATGAAATGAGAAATAAGCCTACCTACCACAGGAAGTGACAGCCTCCATCAGATTTCCTCAGTTTCAATAAAATAGGCTTTACCCAAAAAGTCTTTTCAGAACATACCACTTACTTCTCCTTTCCCCTGAACATGGATTCCAGATGTTCAGAGCATCACAGCAGAGCAACGGCCCACTGAAAATTATAGTACTTGGCCACTCTTTATGATTGTGAAGCCCTAGGATCTGATTCAACAAAATAATTTCTACATTAATTCAAGACCTTTCCCCTCTAGTTATGAAATGAAGGCTCAAGATCATCAGCCAAAAACTATTATCCAACACCTCTGAGCTCCAAAACACTGTGTTTGGCTCATGGAAAGATAAAAGGAGGAAGTTGCAGCCTGTGATCTGAATCAACTTATAAAAAAAAATTGTGCTCTCTGCTGTCAGAGGGTACAGGAGAAAAAAATTGGGATCATGAAAGCTTACCAAAACATCGGCTTAAGCAAATGAGAACAAATACTGCTACATAAAAAGCATAATACAGTATTAATGTCAATTAATTGGAATGGGCTGTCGTAGTTAATGCAGTTTTCTACTTCAAGGACAACTGAGAGGAACGTTTTTCCTTCTTATTCCAATATTGTTGCTAGCACCTAGTTGTAGAGGATTTTGTGGACTGGTTTGCTCAACTCTGTTCCAGTCCCCTTCTGTGCCTTATTGGATCACAGAAACTTGAAAGCAACAAGCTTTATTTTCCAAACTCCCTTTCCAGTTGGAACTGTGGATGACATTTAGATTCTGCATAACAGATACACTCATCTAATACTTGGATTTGGAACCAAGTGATGTAGGCACAGAGGCCAGGTGTGAGAAAGCCATTTTGTGGGTGCGAATTACAGCTAGGGTTGCCAGGCTCCAATGTCAGTGGCTGAGGCTGTGGCTTCCCGACTTAGCAGAAGTGGCTTCCCTATCACAGCAGAAGCAATGTGGCTCCCGAGCCAGCACTTTAGTAGTAGTGGTGCACTCAAAAGGCAGTTTTTGGATTGTGATAGGAAAAGCATTGTCCCTGGAGGCCCGATTTAGTGGTTTGCTTTCAAAGTCCCTCCTGTCAGTCCAGCTCATAGCATGTCTCTCAGGCTTCCTAGTGCTATTGCCACTTAATACCCCATATTAGTCCCTTTCTGCTTAAGCCAACTATGTATCTGTCTCTGTGAGTGACCCCCAACTAATATAGTAGATGTTCACTTCCCCTCAGTGTAAGAAATACAGTGTAATAAATGTCCTTGGTGATTTAAGTGCCTCAAAATTCCTCAAAATCATTAAGAAAATAAAGAAGAGCTTTGTTCAAATGAAATTAATGGATGCCAAATCACCTTGAACTTCCAGGAATTATTTTATTTTTTTAACCAAATCTCCTTTCACACTATCATAGTGTTAGGTAGATAGCAAGGGATTCCGGGTCTCCTAGGGATGAAAGTGGGCACCACTGTGGTTCACCACTACCCCCAAATGGGCTTTCTGAGAGGCTCATGGGAGATCCACATGTGCAGTAAGACTCAGGTCACATAACTCCCAACTGTCCAATCAAAGTGGTTCCATTGTGACATCTGAGCCATGAGGGAGGTCCGAATCTGGACACCATTAAACAAGACCTGGACCATAACCAAGCCCTTCCTTTTGCTCTCCCTTTGCTGTGATAATGGATCCGATTGTCATTTGTGTTGTATGTGTCACGCTCTGTAAACCTATATCTTTCTCTTGCTCTATAATCGTGTCTTTCTCTCTTCAATAAACCTCATTTTCATGCTTGCCTTACTTTGGTGCATCTGGTCATTCTTCAGCCATGAGCACACCAAGAACCGACATTTCAGACCCCGAAACCTGACAATAGTAAATATAGTATTAGAGGTATAGAGGAATAAGGAAATCAAATGAAGAGAATACCGAAAGCATATCCTATGGTTAAATCAGTAAATAAGGCTGTGTGTTGGTAGTAGATTTAATATTTCAATAGTAAAATGGTAGAGGCTTCAGCAACAGTCCAGGAAAAGACAATGAGGGCTTGGATTGGAGTGGTAAAAAGGAGATGGACAGTAGAGCAAAGACGGTGAGTGTCAGAATTTGGATTCTTCCAGAAGCAAACCTTAACAGGATAATTGGAATGCAAGTAGTTTTTTAAGAGACAAAACCCAACAGTGGCATGGGGAAGTGTGTTGGTTTTCTATTGATGCTGCAACAAATTACCACACATTTGGTGGCTTAAAACATTACAAAACTCTTACAGCTCTGAAAGTCAGAAGTCTAAATCGGTTTCACCGGGCTAAAGTCAAGGTGTTAGCAGTGCTGATTCCTTCTACAGGCTCCAGAGGACAATGCATGTCCTTTTCTCTTTCAGCTCCTAACGGCCACCAGCATTCCTGCGCTTGTAGTCCCTTTGGCCACTCGCAAAGGGCATTGTTCCAGTCTCCGCTTCTGTCATCACATCATCTCCTCTTGCTCTGACTCCTGCTGAGTTTCTCTTAATAACTGATGTGTTTACATCAGGCCCACTCAGATAATCCAAGATAATCTCTCCATTTCAATATTCTTAACTTAATCACATCTGCAAAGTCACTTTTGCCATATAATGTAACAATCATTCCAGAGATTAGGGTGTAAACGTAAGGTGCCATTATTCAGCCTACCTACTGCAGGAAGTGAAAGAGGAGAGGGGGGTGCAGTCAAGTAAAGCATATGTTAATTGAGCCAGTTTCTGTGGTGGACAACTGGAGTTTGAACTCACTGGGGAACACTAGGAGATTGTGGAGAGCAGCTTCTCAATCCTCAATATGCACACGAATCCCCTGGGCCTCTTTTTGAAATGCAGATTCTGATTCTGTACGCTTGGGGTGGGGCCTGAGATTCTACATTTCCAACAAGCTTCCAGGTGATGCCAATGCTATTGATCCCTGTGCCACACTTTAAATAGCATGGATGGAGAATGTACCTCCGAGCTATGCCAAATGAGGAGCAAGGACACTGGAGTACTTATTTGCCAACTTCCTGTCCTTCAGTGGTGGACAGCTGCTTTGAGGGCCCTTCCTACTTGCCCTGTATGTGGACAGAAAATGCTCCTGAGGTGAGAAAAACCCTTAGATGGAATCACAGTTGTTTACAGTGAGCAGCCTTCACTGTACAAAGGTGAATGCTAAGGGAATATGAGCAGGACACCAACAACATGTGCAACAGTGACTGACTAGGTGTAGAAAGAGAAGAAAAAATAGGAACAGGATGGAGGGCAGGAGATGGAGAGAGAAAGCATGTTAATGAGAAGGAGATTCGTCCAAAGTTTGGAATCTGAGAGATCTTCTGTTCCACTGTGAGAACACTTGATAGCATTAACAAATAATGGCTTTATTTCCATCCACATGCTCAAACACTTGAGTTTATGCTATGCTGACTCTGGTCATCTAGAGCCTACAGAGCTGCATCAAAGCCCCTAAGTGTTTGTCTGCAGCCTATCAGAACGATGCCTCCCCTGAACCCCCAGGTCTAGGGCTCCCTCTCCACATACAATTCTCTTCCATTCTGGAGGTTACTCAGGAAACAAGCCCTCTACAAATGCCAAGGAAGAGGTAATAAGGGCCTGGAGGAAGATTATGGTTACAAGAATGAAAGCATGCGATGTAAGAAACATTCCAGAGGACCCACTTCAAAAGAAGCTGAATATCTAAGTACTAAAATTATGCTCAAGTGAATGCCATAATTTAAAGCCTGAGTAATTTTAGTTTGGTTATTGATTCATTAAGTGTCCTTAGGTAAAACTCATCTGTTGGCCAGCAGTTTACAATGCATTAGTTGTTGACACACACAACATGTGAAACTTGGAACCATTGCCCTGTAAACAAAATAAGATTTGCCTGTCATTTTGCATTATGTCAAAAGAACATAAATGAAAATTAATGTGTATTTTTTCTTTTAGCTATGTTGCTATTGTTCTTTTTTTTTTATTTCAGCATATTATGGGGGTACAGATGTTTAGGTTACGTATGTTGCCCTTACCCCCCCTGCCCCCCTAAGTCCGAGTTTCAAATATGTCCATCCTTCGGGTGGTGGGCATTGCACTCTTTGTGTATGCAAATACCCGTCCCCTCCTCCCTCCTCCCCCCTCCCCCCTCCTGCCCAACATCCAATAGATGTTATTCTTATATGTGCATTGATGTGTTGATCAGTTAATACCAGTTTGACGGTGAGTACATGTGGTGCTTGTCTTTCCATTCTTGGGATACCTCACTTAGTAGAATGCGTTCCAGCTCTATCCAGGAGTATACAAGAGGTGCTATATCACCATTGTTTCTTAAAGTTATTCAGTACTCCATGGTATACATATACCACATTTTATTAATCCACTCATGTATTGATGGACACTTGGGTTGTTTCCACATCTTTGCAATTGTGAATTGTGCTGCTAGAAACATTCGGGTGCAGGTGTCTTTCTTATACAGTATCATTTGGTCTTTTGGGTAGATGCCCAGTAATGGGATTGCTGGATCGAATGGTACTTCTACTTGTATCTCTTTAAGATATCTCCATATTGCTTTCCACAGAGGTTGCACTAGTTTGCAATCCCACCAACAGTGCATGAGTGTTCCTATCTCTCCGCATCCACGCCAACATTTATTGTTTGGGGACTTTTTGATAAAGGCCAGTCTCACTGGCGATAAGTGATATCTCATTGTGGTTTTAATTTGCGTTTCCCTGATGATTAGAGATGTTGAGCATTTTTTCATATGTTTTTTGACCATTATTCTGTCTTCTTTTGAAAAGTTTCTGTTCATGTCCTTTGCCCACTTTTTGATAGGGTCGTTTGATTTTTTCTTGTTGATTTTCCTGAGTTCTAAGTAGATTCTGGTTATCAGCCCTTTATCAGATTTGTAGCATGCAAAAATTTTCTCCCATTCTGTAGGTTGTCTGTTTGCTCTTGTGACCGTTTCTTTGGCTGTGCAGAAGCTTTTTAATTTGATCAGGTCCCATTTATTTATTTTTGTTGTTGCTGTGAATGCCTTTGGGGTCTTCTTCATAAATTCTTTGCCTAGGCCACCTATTGTTCTTTTTAACAAAGCAATTTCTAGAAAGGTAGTATGTTACCTGGAATATCTTCTTTGTTCAAGCACACAAAAATAATAACTGACTTTTAGAGGCATGTGTATTATCTGTTTTGAGTTTCTGTCATCATTCATCGTCATACACCATTACTGCTGTAGCCTTTGGAGAACTTTCACTTTACTGTGGATGTAACTGATGTGATCCATGAGGTACAAGAAATATCTGACACCAAGTCACCTTGAGCTGCATATGTCTGAGAAGGCATCAGGTTATCAAGGAAGTAAACTGATTTGGAGTTATAAGTCTGGATTTCACAACCAGCTTTCCCCAGATTGTTAACTGCATGACCTTTGGTTGATCAAGTTCAAAAGCTCCTTCCTATGTCAATATTTTAGGTGTTTGTTAAGGAATATTTTTTGGTAAAAAAAATCAAAATATTGGTTACTGATAATGATATGGAACCAGATTGATTTAAATGCTTTGTACCCACTGTATAAACTCCTCTACTCTGAGGCTGCTGCTTTTCTTCCATATCAGTTCACTTCAGTAACTCTCCTCCCACCTATGCGATGGGAAAACAGTAAGATGTTAAACTAAACTCAGCTGGTAAAATCCCAACAAAGTCTGGAGTCTAGTTAACAGTAATATCCCAATGTTAATGTCTTAGCGTTGACAAGTGTACCATAGTCATGTAAGATGTTAACATTAGGAGAAACTGGATGAAGAGTATATGGGAAGAACCTGTACTATCTTTGCAACTTTTCCATAGCCTAAAATTACTTCCAAATAAAAAGTTTCTCAGAAGAATAAGTAAACTCAGGTTTGGAAATCCGCCCTCCCACGCCCATATTCACTAGCTGTGTGATTTGAAGAAAAGTGATTAAATTCTCTCAGCAGCAGTTCCCTCATTTGTAAAATGCGAAGAGTACCACCTACTTTTCTGGTGAAGTGAAGATTAAAGATCAGATTAGAAACTTTGTACATAGTTTTGGTGTTACTGCTATTGGTTTTTAAAGGATCTGGAGTAACTTAGGGTAACTGCAGGTAACAAATGCAAACAGACAAATGGGACTTTATCAAACTTAAAAACTTCTGCGCAGCAAAGGAAACAATCGATAGAATGAAAAGGCAACCTATGGAATGGGAGAAAATATTTGCAAACCATATATTGAATAAGGGGTTAATATCCAGGATACATAAAGTACTCCTACATCTCAATAATAAAAAAACGAATAACCCAATTTTAAAATGGGCAAAGGACTTGAATAGACATTTCTCCAAAGAGGATATACAAATGTACAAATGCATATGAAAAGATGCTCAATATCACTAACCATTAGGGAAATGCAAATCAAAACCACAATGAGATATCACCTCATACCCATTAAGATGGCCA
>NW_012150986.1:193751-195913 GCF_000956105.1 Propithecus coquereli
CAAAAATGTGGGCTGTGGTTTTGTCTTTCACTCTACCCATCTTTGGAACTTTAAGAAAAATTAAAAATTTAAAGTTTTGGGCTATGATGGTATCAATGGGATTAGGGGAGTATCCTAGACTTCTGAAAAATACAGATGCTTCAGAATCAGGAAGCATGTTCATGCCATGCCATCCTGTCCCAAGCAAGACTACTGCCCTTCTATCTGTATTTTCTCTTCTATTGAAAAGTCACCCAGTGATTACTTTCATCAAAATTTCCCCCTCTCAACTAATTAAAATGTAGTATTTATGTACTTCTGTGTATTTGCTTACTTATCTATTGATTATGGACTTTGTAGATGACCCCAAGGTCCAATATATCTAGAATAGTCCAGATTCTTTATATATGTAAGATCATGGAATGCCAAGAGAGCACAAAGAGAAGATGGGAGAGGTTGAATCACCTTTTGCAGCATGAGACTGATTATCGTATATCTCTGCAGTATTCCCTCCAGCCCCACTATTATGCACAGTGGAAGAGGTTGTCTAATGCTAGACTGCTTTGGAAGATTTTTTGAGTACTCTATAAGTCTCCATAAACTCCAAAATAGGACTCACACCCTGGAGAAAGGATTGAATTATTATATGGGTCCTATACAGCCTACTGGTTGTGTTACGGTTCTAACCCTCCCATGTAATTGGTCCTTGTCCTTTATTTAATTATCCCAGGATGCCAATGGACCATACCGTTGGGAAGGAGATCCTGGTCCTGGGAATGATTTGGCACTTTAAGAGGACGTGAGGGAGAGAGTTCCTCCATTTGTGGCTCCGAGGACCCCAGGGTATAGTTCTTATCTCCATGGTCAAAGCGAGGTTACTGGCAGGTCTGGCATTCTGGTTAGCAGGAAATGGGACTGGGCAAAGGAGTCAGAAGCCACACATTATCAAATGGCATTAGGGACAACTTGGTCGCATGGACATACCTAATCCCAGGGAGAGCTGGGAGTGTAGATTCTAGTGCCCTGGGAGAAGGGGTGAATGGATTTGGAGGACAACCACTTGCCTTTCACAGTTTCTTTCTTAATCTCTGCATGAAGTAGAGCAGTGAACCAACACAGGCTTAAACATTTGAGTTCTTCCTTCCTCACCTGCACACCATGTGCCATTGTTTTAGAAAACATTTCCCCATTGAAAGTGTTGACCTGTCATAATGGCATGCTTTCCCAAATGCGTTGCTGAGGGGACTTGGGCTAGATAAAGGCGAACATGCTAAAAAGATCTCAAGCATTTGCAGTACGGATCTTACCCAACACATAAATCTTAAAAATAATACCTTTGGGGTAACTGGCCCATAAAAAATGTTTCAGCACTTGTCAGGTGGCATTTGATTACATGTAACCATTTCAAATTTAGCAAAGTCCTTTCTGGGATTGGCTAAATAACTTTCTCCCTCTTGCATTTCATATTTCACCAATGTTTCAAAGCCAATCTCTGGAGGAAGGGCTTGTCAATTTATACTAATCAAGCCAAAATGGCCTCCTAAATGAATTTTTCTCTGGCTTTGTGTTCTTCATTTATCACATGCTTTGATATTGGCAAACCCAAGGCCATCTTACGATCCCTCTTTTAGTGGAAATGAATCACATTTATTTATAACTAAGACACCCTTGGGGAAAAGGAACAGAACAAAGTAGCTGGTTTACTTAAGTACAGAACCAAGAAATGCAATATCCCTCCCTCAGTGTTTGTCAGCCCTTTCCCAAGGCCATAATATATTCCTCATAATAAGCACAATTGGCTAAGATGTACTGCAAAAGCAGGAAAGGAGACGTCGTTCAAAAATACAATCTTTTGACTAAAAAAATGTAATCATTTCATTACTGACATAGATCACAACAATCCAAACAATTGTATTTTATATGAAGATTTGTCTAAATGGAACCTGGGATTAACTCTAAAATGGGTGTTTGGGAAAACAAAGCACTTCTTCCTTAGGTAGCTGAGTCTCCAAGCTGCTGAATGTGTATCTGTATTGAATAACACCTTAGAATGGGTAAAACTACATGAATAAAGAGGTTTCTTTATGGCTGTTTTTCTATAAACTGCATAGCACTTCTGTTTACTTTTACTAAAGAATGAGATGAATGCAAGTTGAAGAGTGTAGTAAATGAAGTGGCTGTCA
>NW_012150986.1:199843-200942 GCF_000956105.1 Propithecus coquereli
AATCAATGTAAAAACTAGTGAAACCCAAGTAAAGTCTGTACTTGAGTTAATAGAGTAGTACCATTGTCAATTTCCTGGTTTTGATAATGTACTGTGATTATGTAAGATGTTACTATAGGAAGAATTTTTTGTCAAGATGTTATCCTAAGGAGAAGCAGAGTAGATGGTACATGGGAACTCTCTGTGCTATCTTTGCAACTTCTTGTGAGTCAAACTATGTAAAAATAAAAGCATATATACAAATAAACTAATTTTTAAAAACCATTTGGAGCACAGTCTGGACACAAGTAGATAACCCCAACTGCAGTCTCCCTTTTCTCAGTGATATAAACTTTTAAAATTCATTTCCTGTTGCCTGGAATTCATGATGACAGGTCTTGCATACATAATCTACCTTTCCCCTGTGCAGGCTAAGTGATTTCTGCTCAGCTCTCCCCAACCTCTGCCACTTCTTCTGCTTCTAGAGCAAAATCCTTTTCTGTCTGAGCCCCAGTTCTTCCAATTGGATCACAACTGTGGCAAAACCCACCTGCCACACAGCTCAGACGAATCCTCCCAAGTCTGCCCACCATCCTCAAAGTCCTCTCTGCTAACCCGGATCAGTGAACTTACCCACCAGCCCTGCACTCTATATCAACCCCTTCTGTCACTGTTTTGCCTTCTCTGTTAAGGAGAGAAGAAAGACTGTTCCTATTTTGTGTTCTCTAATCTCTTCTGCTACACATCAAACCCCCTAGCCAGTCTGGAGAGTCTTTTCTCCATGCAAGAATCTCTTTGTCCTTTTCTTATGGATCCACTTTAGCACTTCAAATAAAATCATCCTCGACCCATACTTCCCCTGCACGTCCCACACTCCCACACAGCAGCCCAAAACCAGAGCACCCAATGGGCTTCAGGGGATGCGCTTCCCTCTGCTATTCAGCGCCCAGAGTCTGGCCCAGAGCAAAGGTGCTCCAGTAATTGACAAAATCATATCCTTCCTTTTAAATATTAAAGCATACACCACTCTAATTTTACTTTTTTTTTTTTTTTTTTGAGACAGAATCTTGCTCTGGTGCCTGGGCTAGAGTGCCATGGCATCAGCTTAGCTCACAGCAAC
>NW_012150986.1:204311-210410 GCF_000956105.1 Propithecus coquereli
GAGTAGCTGTATTCAATTAGATTTAAACACTTGTTTTAAAAACATAAATAATATGGGCCACAAAGGAACATATTTCAATTTTAACTGAAGATAATGGAAATACACATGTCCATAAGGAAGAAGAAGCCAGACCAAAAAAAAAATTCCCTTCTTTGTTCCCCCTTAATTAGTCTAAAAGGGGTCAAATTATTAATGTCCACTCAAAAAGTGATTTTCATGGACTTCAGAGGAATAGGAACAGAAGGACACTATTAAAATAAAGCAAATGCCCACTATTATTTTAGCTCCAAAACTGGAATGGATAAAACTGCAAACTGCTTAGTTCTGCAAGTTATTGAGGATTGGTCATTCTGAAAACAAATTTATACCTACTTTACGATATTCTTGGAAAATAATACCACTCTACTAAATTGAAATTCAACGTGGGCTCCTTTCCCTGTAGTATCCAACTGGAGTGAGCAATTTCTACCAATCTGCCTTGCTGTACAAACACAGGAGCACATGAAGGAATAGCTTGGGAACTTGACTTGCTCCACAATAAAAAATAAAAGCTGTTCTTCTCATTTATAAATCTTTCAACTAGCTTTTGCTTCATTTTCTTCCATCTTGCAGATGGTTTCTTTTCTTCTTTCAGGATTGTTTTCCATTTCACTGGTGGAAGAGGAAACCAACTGATAATTCCTATGTAGGATCTATCCCCTATTAATGACACAGCTATCTTAATTTTTCAGTTATGCGGTTTAACTACATGAGGCAAGAGTTCTGCAATTTTTATCCTCTCTAAAGTTCACATCTACAGCGAACTTATCTTCAACAAAGGTGCCAAGAACATACAGTGGAAAAGGGATAGTCTTTCCAATAAATGGTGCAGGGAAAACTAGATATCCATATGCAGAAGAATGAAACCAGACCCTTGTCTCTCACCAGACACAAACATCAAATCGAAATGGATTAAACACTTAAATCTAAGACCTGAAACTATGAACCTACTAAAAGAAAACATTGCAGAAACACTTCAGGACATTGGTCCGGGCAAGAACTTCTTGAGTAATGCCCCCAAAAAATAAAAAATAAAATATACTGATAGAAATCAAGCCATAGCAAAACATCTGTGTGTTTGTGAGTGTGAATGTGACCGTGTGTGCATGTATAAGACACAAGAGAAGCTATAGGCTAATTTAAGTGATAATGTTTTAACAAAAATTTTCCTTTGTGAATTATTAGTTCTAGCTTTTAAAACAATATAAAAATGAAGATAATAACATGATATGGGCCAAGGTTGATAATTAGAAAAGCCGGGCTTTCAGTTGTTTCGCTGCTAACTGGCTCTCTGACTGTGGTAGCCAACCTCCTAGATGGCGTCCAGTGATCTCTTCTTTCTGGTATTCATGCCCTTTTGTAGTCCCTTCTCACATTATATCAGGGAAGGTCTGTGTGACCAATAGAGTATGGCAAAAATTATGCCATATGACTTCTGAGGCCAGATCATAAAAGACATTGTGGCTTTCTTTATCTTTCTCTCTCTCTTCCTCTCTCTTGGATTCCTCTTTCCCAGGGAAGCCAGTTGCCATATCTTGAGGACACTCAAGCAGCCATAGGGAGAAGCCCACAAGGTGAGAAACAGAGGTTTATGACCAACAGTCACTTCAATGAGCTTAGGAGACCTTCCAGCCCCAATCAAGCTTTCTGATGATTGCAGTCTCGGCTGACATCATGATTGCAACCTCCTGAGAGACTCTGAGCCAGAACCACCACCTAAGCAGTCCCCAAATTCCTGACCCATAGAAACTCTGACATAATAAACATCTATTCTATTAAGCCACTCAATTTTAGAGAAACTTATTACACAGAAATAGATTACTATTGCAATGACCCAGTATAAAAAGTCATTTTATCTTTCCGTTTCTGAGGTTATTTTTATTCAGTCAACAAATACCTACTGCCTAATGCTTCAGGCATTTTTAAAATGAGAAGGTTGCAATGAATGTTCCTTCCAAAAATAACAATAGAACCTGCAGTGTGCTGGATCAAATGTTGACTTTTGGAAAAATTACTATCTGAAACCAATACCACTGATTGGCTTACCCAACAACAATCCCCTGTTCCTTGTTGCTTTCAAACTTAGGCACTGGAGGCACTACTCATTGGCTTTCCCAGTCTCCCTCACCACTAGTGGTGGCCATGTAACATAATACTGGCCAGTGAGACAGAAACAGAATTTTTTTAAAGGATTTCTAGGAAAGATTTTGTTTTCCTGATAAAATAGGCAAATATGGCTGGCACCATTCTTTCCCCTTTCTTTCTACCCAATGTCTGGAGCCACAGTAGCCATCTTGTAGCCATGAGGGAAAGGTGTAGGAAAATAAGAGACTCTGGCTTTGACATAGTTGAACTGCCAAATCAACAGCAAGACCTCCCTGCCTCCAGTGATATAGAATTCTATACATCATGAAAGTTGCATTTTCTATTACTTGTAGCCAAACTCAATCCTAATTGACACAATACCATAGAAAGTGTTTGTTATCAAAAGAAATAATAAGGAAGAATTTCTCCCCCAATACATCTCTGAATTCCAAGAATTATTGATATATATTTTTGCTAATATCAACACCGTCAATATGAAAATGCCTCTTCCTGCCTTCCTAAACCAATAGACAATAATATGTTAATAATACTTAACACTTCTTGAGTGCCTCCTATGTGCCAAGCATTGTTCTAAGTGCTTTACAAATATTAATGCATTTAATTTTTGCAATAATTCCTTGAGGTCAGTACTATTATTTCCTCCATTTTGCAGATGAGGAAACTGAGGCACAAAGAGATTTTTTTTTTTTAAACTTGCAAGGGTCCATAACTAATTAAATGGTAGAGCTGAAACTTAAACCAAGATTATTCATTCGATTTCTTTCTCCACCATTTTGCTGCTCTTTATTTATTTATTTTTTTTTTTGGGCACAGAGTCTTGCTCTATTGCCCGGGCTAGTGCTGTAGCATCAGCCTAGCTCACAGCAACCTCAAACTCCTGGGCTCAAGCGATCCTCCTGCCTCAGCCTCTCGAATAGCTGGGACTACAGGCATGCGCCACCATGCCCAGTTAATTTTTTCTATATATTTTTAGTTGTCCAGCTAATTTCTTTCTATTTTTAGTAGAGACAGGTGTCTCACTCTTGTTCAGACCGGTCTCGAACTCCTGACCTCGAGCAACCTTCCCTCCTCGGCCTCCCAGAGTGCTAGGATTACAGGCATGAGCCACTGTGCCCGGCCCACCATTCTGTTTCTTTATATGACATTATCAGATAAAACGATGAACATAAGAAAAAATAACCACCTATGCTCCCCAAATGCAGAGGATCTTCCACAGTTTGAAATTTTAAATTCCTTGAATACTTTCTGCTTAGGTAACTTTAAATTGTACATATAACCAGCGGGTGGAAAAGAACTGGGCTGAACAATAGAATAAAATGTGAAACAAGTGATTTGGATAAAGGGAAAAATAACCATCATCACCACCACCATCAGCATCATCATCATCATATCCAATATTTATTGAGTACGTGTCTTATACTATTCACTACACTAGTAGACACTATGTCACCTTTATTTATAAAATGTTTACATGTGATTCCCTAGGGGTAAGTTAGACCTGATTTTCAAATGGCCACTCCAATCAATGGAGACACAAGTATATGCCAATTAAGAGAAAACCAAAACCACGCTCAGATGAACCTTGGGGAAATGTGCCCAAAGCCCTTCAATAGACAGAACTAAAAATAAATAGCTATAATTTATTGAATATTTACTCTGTGCCAGACACTGTACTTAATGCTTTGCAAGAATTATCTCCTTTAATCTTCACAAAGCTCTAAGAAGTAAGTCCTCTTATTAGCCTTTGGTCCGCTCTGCTTGCAGGGGTTGGGGGCGGTGAAGGGAGGGATTCAAAGGTTGGGAGTAAGTAGATAAAATCTCTCAGAGCCTCAGCCCCATGCATATAAAATAATTAGACTCCTGGAAAGAGACAAGGACAAAGGACAGCAAGAGCAGTAGCCAAAGTGACATCACTTGCACCAGTTCCCTAAGTCCCAATTCCCACAGGGTGATGCAATGAGAGCCAGGTAATGCCTCAACATACATTGTAGGTGCATTACAGGAGAGGAATTCAGAGCTTAGCAAACACCAATCTTTGACAAGGGGGCCGCTAGCAAACCTGCCCCGGAGAGACACGTTATCTTTATCATCCTGGACAACAAACAAATCTGCCATCTGCTCTGGAGGGAGATTCTCTCTCTTCTAAGGCATTTTCAAGCATCCTTGAAAATGTAGTCTGGAACACAAATCTGTTGATGCATTTGCTCAGATGTGCAGAAATACAAGACACCCATGGAGAATCGTCTCCCAACAGACAAAAATTCAGAAAGGTTTTCATAGAATCATTCTAGCATTCCCAGGTAAGCATAAGTGTAAGAACAGAAATTAGAATTATACATATTTCTCAGGTTCAATTTATTTAATCATTTTGAAAGCAATCTTAGAATGTTCATAACCTAAAATGTCAAAAATGGTTTGCCTATTTTGAAGAGAATACAGTGCATAAAAGTATTTTTAATAAATATTGAGTGCCCTTCAGGCACATAGATAGGCTTTTGACAGAACCCACTTATACCACCACAATGTATATTTAGTCATGGACATCCTATCCCTGAGCTCTCAAGCATTCAGTCATTGAACTTATCAAGTGTGCTTTCTGAGAAGAACAAGGTTATTAATAGCGTTGATGAACTTTGTGAATAAATAAAGGTGTCAATGATTTATTAATAACTAGTAAGAGCTGCGAAAAGTGCGTCATAGGCCAGGTGCAACTGGTTTGGTTCAATCTTCAACCTATTAGATTAAAAGCCAATTAACCCTTATCAGGTTCCTCTTTACAGATGAGGAAACCCAGGCTCCCACAAATTCAGTATATTTCCCAAGATCACAGCAAGTTATGGCAAAAAACACATCTATCTCGCTCCACATGTGATCCCAAAATATATGAACAGGACTCTTTTCATCACCTTTAGGCATCTTAAAGTATTCTTGGAAACCAGGGACCTTTATAGGTTTAGAGTAAGAGAGACTTGAATTTGGATTCTGAGCCCATAAAATGAAAAAGCTCTATTTTTTTTTCTAAAACAACCACTCTCTAACCAGGAATTTGGGGCCAGAAAATGCCTTTTCCCAAATGGAATGGGAAAAAAAAAATAAACTGTGGCATTTGTAAAAGCTATCAATGATGAATTAACCTCTGAGTTAGCATAAAACTATTTTGGTAGTTCCCTGAGTGCTAGGAGGTTAATAACAACTTGGAAAAGTTACATGTAGCCCTCAATCATTTATTTTGTGCCAGCAATATCCCAGAAAAAAAAACCCATGAACAATTATTTATGTAGTCTCACATATTCATGAGGGAAAAAAGAAACAGAATTATTTATCAATTAATAGGAATCTTCGTCTTTTCAGTTTTTAAACGTAGAGAAAAAATATGGAAATAAATCACAATTATAATATGTTAGCATCATAAATACTGTAGTATAACAGCCCCATAATTTGATACAAAATGTCTTCCTCACAATGTGTGCAAATTCCAATGTGAGAAAGTCAAACAATAGCATAAGAGGATTTCATTCCCAGAGAGATTAAAAAATATTTAAAAAATCCAAAATACATCAACCGTGTTGACACACATCAATTTTCAGCATTTTGGTTGTGTCTATCATTTTTATTCATTTTCTTTGTAATTAACCTAGTATACCTGTGAAGTCTGATGAGTATCCAAATAAAGATTATCAGCTTTTACCACGCTTAAGGATTTATATTGAGTTTGAAATCTAGGCTTTCCTTACGGACGTTTTTACAAAATAATAAAGACAAAATGTAATAAGACATTCAAATAATGGCACAAGCACTGCTGTGCAAAGATGGAGATGCTTCCAGACCTGACTGTTGAATGACAGGTGATGGTTTGGAACACTCATTCATCAGGCGATATGCGTAAATTTCAATTTGGCTGAGGAAAGGCAGTTTAAGGATTTCCCGATGAATAATGTAGTAATATGCGGGATG
>NW_012150986.1:210460-224663 GCF_000956105.1 Propithecus coquereli
TCGAGCAACCCTCCTGCCTCGGCCTCCCAGAGTGCTAGGATTACAGGCATGAGCCACTGTGCCCGGCCCACCATTCTGCTTCTTTATATGACATTATCAGATAAAACAATGAACATAAGAAAAAATAACCACCTATGCTCCCCAAATGCACAGGATCTTCCACATTTTGAAATTTTAAATTCCTTGAATACTTTCTGCTTAGGTAACTTTAAATTGTACATATAACCAGCAGGTGGAAAAGAACTGGGCTGAATAATAGAATAAAATGTGAAACAAGTGATTTGGATAAAGGGAAAAATAACCATCATCACCACCACCACCAGCATCATCATCATCATATCCAATATTTATTGAGTACATGTCTTATACTATTCACTACACTAGTAGACACTATGTCACCTTTATTTATAAAATGTTTACATGTGATTCCCCAGGGGTAAGTTAGACCTGATTTTCAAATGGCCACTCCAATCAATGGAGACACAAGTATATGCCAATTAAGAGAAAACCAAAGCCACGCTCAGATGAACCTTGGGGAAATGTGCCCAAAGCCCTTCAATAGACAGAACTAAAAATAAATAGCTATGATTTATTGAATATTTACTCTGTGCCAGACACTGTACTTAATGCTTTGCAAGAATTATCGCCTTTAATCTTCACAAAACTCTAAGAAGTAAGTCCTCTTATTAGCGTTTGGTCCGCTTTGCTTGCAGGGGTTGGGGGCAGTGAAGGGAGGGATTCAAAGGTTGGGAGTAACTAGATAAAATCTCTCAGAGCCTCAGCCCCATGCGTATAAAATAATTAGACTCCTGGACAGAGACAAGGACAAAGGACAGCAAGAGCAGTAGCCAAAGCGACATCACTTGCACCAGTTCCCTAAGTCCCAATTCCCACAGGGTGATGCAATGAGAGCCAGGCAATGCCTCAACATACATTATAGGTACATTACAGGAGAGGAATTCAGAGCTTAGCAAACACCAATCTTTGACAAGGGGGCCGCTAGCAAACCTGCCCCGGAGAGACACGTTATCTTTATCATCCTGGACAACAAACAAATCTGCCATCTGCTCTGGAGGGAGATTCTCTCTCTTCTAAGGCATTTTCAAGCATCCTTGAAAATGTAGTCTGGAACACAAATCTGTTGATGCATTTGCTCAGATGTGCAGAAATACAAGACACCCATGGAGAATCGTCTCCCAACAGACAAAAATTCAGAAAGGTTTTCATAGAATCATTCTAGCATTCCCAGGTAAGCATAAGTGTAAGAACAGAAATTAGAATTATACATATTTCTAAGCTTCAATTTATTTAATCATTTTGAAAGCAATCTTAGAATGTTCATAACCTAAAATGTCAAAAATGGTTTGCCTATTTTGAAGAGAATACAGTGCATAAAAGTATTTTTAATAAATATTGAGTGCCCTTCAGGCACATAGATAGGCTTTTGACAGAACCCACTTATACCACCACAATGTATATTTAGTCATGGACATCCTATCCCTGAGCTCTCAAGCATTCAGTCATTGAACTTATCAAGTGTGCTTTCTGAGAAGAACAAGGTTATTAATAGCGTTGATGAACTTTGTGAATAAATAAAGGTGTCAATGATTTATTAATAACTAGTAAGAGCTGCGAAAAGTGCGTCATAGGCCAGGTGCAACTGGTTTGGTTCAATCTTCAACCTATTAGATTAAAAGCCAATTAACCCTTATCAGGTTCCTCTTTACAGATGAGGAAACCCAGGCTCCCACAAATTCAGTATATTTCCCAAGATCACAGCAAGTTATGGCAAAAAACACATCTATCTCGCTCCACATGTGATCCCAAAATATATGAACAGGACTCTTTTCATCACCTTTAGGCGTCTTAAAGTATTCTTGGAAACCAGGGACCTTTATAGGTTTAGAGTAAGAGAGACTTGAATTTGGATTCTGAGCCCATAAAATGAAAAAGCTCTATTTTTTTTTCTAAAACAACCACTCTCTAACCAGGAATTTGGGGCCAGAAAATGCCTTTTCCCAAATGGAATGGGAAAAAAAAAATAAACTGTGGCATTTGTAAAAGCTATCAATGATGAATTAACCTCTGAGTTAGCATAAAACTATTTTGGTAGTTCCCTAAGTGCTAGGAGGTTAATAACAACTTGGAAAAGTTACATGTAGCCCTCAATCATTTATTTTGTGCCAGCAATATCCCAGAAAAAAAAACCCATGAACAATTATTTATGTAGTCTCACATATTCATGAGGGAAAAAAGAAACAGAATTATTTATCAATTAATAGGAATCTTCGTCTTTTCAGTTTTTAAACGTAGAGAAAAAATATGGAAATAAATCACAATTATAATATGTTAGCATCATAAATACTGTAGTATAACAGCCCCATAATTTGATACAAAATGTCTTCCTCACAATGTGTGCAAATTCCAATGTGAGAAAGTCAAACAATAGCATAAGAGGATTTCATTCCCAGAGAGATTAAAAAATATTTAAAAAATCCAAAATACATCAACCGTGTTGACACACATCAATTTTCAGCATTTTGGTTGTGTCTATCATTTTTATTCATTTTCTTTGTAATTAACCTAGTATACCTGTGAAGTCTGATGAGTATCCAAATAAAGATTATCAGCTTTTACCACGCTTAAGGATTTATATTGAGTTTGAAATCTAGGCTTTCCTTACGGACGTTTTTACAAAATGATAAAGACAAAATGTAATAAGACATTCAAATAATGGCACAAGCACTGCTGTGCAAAGATGGAGATGCTTCCAGACCTGACTGTTGAATGACAGGTGATGGTTTGGAACACTCATTCATCAGGCGATATGCGTAAATTTCAATTTGGCTGAGGAAAGGCAGTTTAAGGATTTCCCGATGAATAATGTAGTAATATGCGGGATGCATAAAACTCAAATTACCAAGGTCAGCACAGCTCTAATGTAAGACTTCTGAGCTTCCCAGATATGATGGCAGAATCACTGCGTCATTCTCAGTTTCCATTATCTCTGCAAAACGCCCAGGATGCACAGGACATTTCATTTCACGGTGGTACTGGGAGCTGAGCAAAGCAATCAATGACTCGCCACTCTCTGGGAGAAATTCTGGTGGCCACAGGGGAGATGAGCCTGACTTCGAAACTACTCACTTCCTAGTCCTTTGAAACAGGGCAGAGTCAGAGAGGAAATGGTGGGAGTGGGATCTAGCTAGGTCTGAGTCACACCTTTTAAGCAAGAAAACAACTCTCGGATACATTTAGGGTTGTAGATACCAGGAACTCGGTTAAGGGCTGTACTCATCGGTCCACTCCCCCGGGTTAAAAGCTGAATCAGAAATTGTGACAACCCCCAATTGGTCCACAAACATAACCAGGGGGAGTAGCATCACTTTGTCTTTGCAAAACTCGATAGGCTAGATCTCTTTCTCACAAGGATGAACTGACAGGAGGGGGGGGGGGGAAGAATTCAACATAGAAGGACCAATAAAAATATCTTCCTATATCAAAAGTTGATCACATAGCAGCCATTTTTCAAATGCTCATGTTTCAGGTACTCTGCTTAGCACTTTACATACTTATCTATTATACTTTAATTTTCAGTACCACCTCATGAGATAGGCATTATCGCTCCCATTCTGGAGATAGAAAACTGAAATTTGGGGAGGATGGTTAAATCTCCCAAAGCCATGTGGCTGGTTGGTAGCAAGGCTGGGACTCAAAT
The DNA here is from genome assembly GCF_000956105.1 of Propithecus coquereli. NCBI lineage: Eukaryota > Metazoa > Chordata > Mammalia > Primates > Indriidae > Propithecus > Propithecus coquereli. The sequence goes on from NW_012150986.1 coordinate 214,179, forward strand.
AAAAATTGAAGGTCCTTGCTCCTGATCACAGCTCCCAGACTGCTTCCCGGGGACCCAGGGATCTGTGCTTCTCAACTCCCAGGACACGTACGAATCCCCTGGGGGTCATGTTAAAATGCAGATTCTGACACAGCAAGTCTGGCGTGGAGCCCAAAAATAAATTTCTAACAAGCTCCTGGGTGCTGCTGCTGCTGCTGCTGCTGCTCAGACCACAGTCTGAGTAGCAAAGGTCAGGGAAACATGCAACTGTGGGGAAACAGGAGGCAATAAAGCTCTCAAAAAATATACAAGAAAATGTGAACTCTGCGAAGCAGGCGATGAAAGGTGAAATGAAAGCGCAAACGGCTGGCATGAAAATGGAAGGGGCTGAGAAGGGAAGGGTGAAAAAGGAGCTGGAAACAATTGAAAAAGATCCAGGGAAACTGCAAACAAAGGCGAAGGTTAAAGTATCCACGGGCGCTAACAAAATAGTGGAATCTACATTAGAGCAGCGGTCCCAACCTTTTTGGCACCAGGGACCGATTTCATGGCAGACAATTTTTCCGGGGGGCGGGGGGGCGGAGGGACCGGTACTTGTCTGTGGATCGGGCGTTGGGGACCACAGCACTAGAGGACAAACAAATAAAAAATGTATAAGGTAAACTTGCACAGCACTCCAAAAAGAATAAGGGAAAAGAACAAAAGGACGAAAATGATAAGAAGAAGATTATAGCTATGAGGACAAAGGTGCAAGCTTCCGAAAACAGGCATTGCAGAGCGGGAGCCAGGACAGTTGGGGCAGACACTCAGCTTGAAGATACAGTAGAAAACGTCCCTGCACTTAAGATATTCAGATGTCACACTGGTTCTGACGTTTCCCCATGGCGGACACTGTGGGAGCCCTGCCCATTGCCCCTCGGCCCCTCTCAGAGTCCACTTGCAGCTACAGTGGATGGTTCCTGGGCCCCCTGACAGCTCTCTGCCTCAAGCACCTGCATCCCTCTGCCATCCAGGGAGCTTATTCAGCCTGTGCACCAGGAAGCCCAGATTTAACACCTGCAGGCTAAACCAACTAAGGAGGAACACGATTCAGGGGCTAAATGCTTCAGCTTCCCCTTCCCAGGCTGGGACAATTCTGCAGTCCGCTGTATATTATCTCCCAACAACCCCAACAGGACTGCGCCCCAGCTGGCCACAGTTGTCATCCACACAATTAACTCACCCTTCATCAGCTTTTCTTTCTTCCTCCCCTCACTTCCCCACTCCACGACTTGTGCATCCTGGGGTCATCTCCCAATTAAATTCTCTGTACCCAAGTCCTTGTCTCGAGGTGTGTTTTGGGGGAAACACAAGCTAAGACACGCCCCAAATATGTCAGAGGAAAATCTCTAACTGTATTCAAAAGGAAAGAAATTCCACATTTAATGGTGTGTTATTTAATCAATGATTAAGTGGCTCCCGTGTTTTGAATTCAGGAGCTTAAAGACAGCACTGAAGTGGACAATAAATAAATCATCCCAAACCTCACCCCTTTCACACTTCTCCCTCCTTTGTGCTCCACTGTTCACAGTTTCTGATTCCCAGAATGCCCCAGGGCATGGTTCCTATCCTTGTCTCACACTCTTGTCTGTCAACTCCACATAAATGGGATTGCACCTCAATGGCTTTGCTTCCCAGGCACATAGCACAGTACCTTACAGGTAGAAGGCTCTTGATAACTCTGTTAAATAAATGTTGGGTTAATCACTGGATCCTAGGGCTGGCTCTGCCACTGAGTAGCTGTGTGACCTTGGACAAATCACTTAACCAGTCTGAGCCTTAGTTACCTCCATCCATAATGAGAGAACTCAATTCAATGTTCTCTGAGGTCAAGTTTCTAGATAAGAAAAATTTCTCCCCGTTCACTGATCTCTTGAGCCTGGTTAACGCAGCACAAAGCTGGCCACACTATTAGGGAAACAGCCAGATCTTTGTGGACCACACCAATCTATAACTATGGTATTTCCTAAAATCCTAGCATTTAAAAGCCTCTTTTGGGGCCTAATAAAATTCTACTGGTGATAATGATGTATCCTCATTGTCTGGACCTATGCTGCCTAATATGGAAGCCACTGTCCCATGTGGCTATTAAAATGTGCCCTTAAAATGTGCCTGCTCCCATGTGAGGTGTGAGGTAAGCGTAAAATACACACACTAGATTCTGAAAATTTAATACCAAGAAAAAAAAAGAATATAAACTATCTCTGTTACAGCAAATGTTACAACAAGTGGTCCTGAGGACAAACCGAGTGGCACCTGGAGAGTCGGAGAATCAAAGTTTATTCGCCGGCAGGCTCAGAGGGGCCTTGCCACCAAATTCTGAGCCCGGTCTATCCGATTTTCCCCACTTTTATTAAGTTGTGGTGGTCTGGGGGGTAGGGTGTCAGGTGGTTAATGCCCGCCAGGTAATAGGTTAGTTGATATGTCAGATAATAGACTTAGTGTTATGCTGATGTGCCGGGTAATAGGTTAGTTGATGGGCCAGGTAATAGGCTAGTATTATGCTGATGCGGGTCTTCCGTGAGGGGTGGGGGTCTCAGGTGGCTGATGTGCCAAGTGGGGGTTTTCCTTATCATCTCAACAATTGTTTTACATTGATTACACATGAAAATGATCATATTCTGGATATATTGGGCTACATAAATTATTAAAATTAATTTTACTTGTTTCTTTTTACTTTTTTAATGTAGCTATGAGAATATTTAATGTGAAGAAAATTTAGTGACTCATATTCTATTCCTACTGGACCATTGCTGATCTAGGAGTTATGAGGTATAAAAAGATGAGTGTTTTAGTCTCTGAACTTTAAGGTTATTTTAGTATAGTGGAGAGAGAAATGGAGAGAAGGAATAGACCCAAAAGTACCTAACAGAAGGCAGAGTAACAGTGAGACAGAAGACTGGAGGGACAAATGCTATGTGAGTGAAGGGGAGAAAGGAATTCTGTAACTGGGCTTTATTTGGGGAGAACTACATTGGGTCTGCTCCTACACAGGAAAACACCCTGCTGTGTTTTGTCACCATTTTTTTTAAAGAGATTGTTGCATTATCACAATAGGCTTTTGCTAAGGGTTGCAGAGAAACTAGGGAAAGCCAAACCAAACCTACTCTCAAAGATATTATTGTCCCTGAACTGCTCTGAGAACAAGAGAAAATCTTGTTTATGTTTCCTGCCTGTGGTGTTAAAATCTATCCAGGGACAGGATGATATAAATTCCCCAAAATAAAGCACTGCAGCTTGACTATCCCCATATCGCTCTAAAAAGATAAATTGTTCACAGTGCAATCTCTTGAATTGGCTAAATGGTCTTTCAAATAAACATTTTGAGAGACGGGTCCCCCAGGTGCTTATAAATTCCTCCGGTCCCTTAATGAGTGTATCAATGAGACTTCATGACAACTGGATGCAAAATGAAAAACATAATGTGTGGCAGAGTTGGCTGGCGTGGGTTCAGCTGACATCCGCTTTGTAATTCCAGCTTCACCATGATCTTGTGTGATAGCAAGTGAGACCTAAAGGCAGTGAACAGAATTCTACCTTTAACAACCCAATATCTCTTTCCCCTTTTTCCTTACTAACAGAACTCTTCTTTTGCTGGGTGGAGGCGATAGGCCAAGCTAAAGATTGTATTCCCCAGCATCTCTTGCAGATGGGATGACCATCTGGCCCAGTTCAGGCCAATAAAGCATAGGTGGAAGTTGCTGTATGGGACCTGTAAGAGAGCTCCTTAAAGAGGGCACCAGGGCAGACTCAGATAGGGCGCCCTCCACCCTCTTCCCTGCCCATCTTCCTGCCTGCAATGTGGGCACAACATGGGAAGAGAAGAAGACTGTGACCTGAGCAGCAATCACACATCAAGGATAGCTGAGGAGAGAGGTGGAACCAGTAGACTTGATGTCATCATGGAGCCACCAGCCCTAGACTGTCCACTTCTGGATTCTTTGTTACATGAAAATATTAAATAAGTGTTTAAGCCACTGATTAGATATCTTTTATAACTGACATATTTAAAGTTGGCTGGTTGCTTTGCATACCCAGCCAACGATTCCAGCTTGTTTGTTTTCACCAAATGTGTTGACATTTTGGTGACTTACCAACTCAACATTAATGGCAATGTCAGTATCTATCATTGCTGCTAATGGACCATAGAACCTAAAAAACTAAAACACCATAACTACAAGAAATGTTATACTGGGTGTGACCTGTGGTTTTTCTAGTCCATTGTTGTCACTGACTGTATTCATTGACACTTATCTGCCTAAGGTTGATAATAAACAACATGTCTTGAGTAGTTGCTATTGCCCAGGCACTGTTTTAAATGTATTATGTATATTATGCACTTACAATCCTTAGATGGACTCTGTGAGATAAACAGTTATTCTTTCTATGATGCAGATGAGGGGGAAGAGGGGGTATATGCAGTTAAATGATGTGCCCCAAATCCCAACTACTAAGTGGTAGATTCACCAGAATTCAATTCCATGTCTGTTGACACTAGAGCCTGCTCTCTACCAGCTATACTTGATCACTTCCAGCTCACAAAGAGCCCTAAATTCTTACCTCAATGAAGCTCTGACTTGGGTGGAGCAAAGGCAATATATGCAACCTAAACATTTGTACCCCTGTAATATGCTGAAATAAAAAAAAAAATCGGAGAGGAAAAAAATGATGCTTTCAATGCGTAGTGACCATTCTTTTTGTTTAACCTAGTCAACGTTTTAATGTCTTCTGGGACCTACTTATAGTTTTATTCAATGCTGCCTCTCATGGTGTGGTTCAAAATTGTCAGCACCACCACAGGCAGGGTCACTCAGAATGTACCTCCTCTCGAGGGTGGGTTAGAGCTAAAAGGGCCATACAGACTCCTCAGCTTGAAATAGTCCAGTTTCTATCTATTGTCCTAGGATCCTGTTATGTTTAGTTTTTGTTCTGGATTTTTCATTTTTAAGGAAGTAATGCTATAAAGAGTTGCATTTATACAAGCTGAATGGATTTAGTAGACTTCTATCTTATAATTCCAACTTCTGTGATGGTCTCATGCAGTAGCATGTGAAACTCATGGGCAGAAAATAGAATTCTCCTCTTAACAAGTGATTAAATATCAAACATGGTTATTAATAACCAATTCCTTCTTTTCCAATTTTTTCCAGACATAGATTTATTGGCACTATTCTTTCAAGGAAAGCATGCAGAGATCTAGCTGACAAAATGAAGTGCTCTCAAACTACGGCAGGCATGGACAACATATCAGTTATCTATTACTGCCTAACAAACCACCCTAAAACCTAGTGACTTAAAACAACAACCATTTTGTTTGCTCATGAGTCTATGTATCAGCAGTCTGTGCTGGGCTCAGCTGCATAGTTCATCTGCTGGTCTAGTCTGGGGTAACTCATGTGAGTAGCTATCTGGTGACTCAAATGGGGCTGGATAGTCTAAAACAGTGGTCATTAAGCATTTCGGTCTTGAAATCCCTTTACACACATAAAAATTATTGAGAACAACAAAGAGATTTTATTTAACTGGGTTCTATCTATTGATATTTACCATATTAGAAAATAAATATTTTTGAAAAAATAATTCATAAGCACACATTTTCTATTATCCATCAGAATGATGTCATCACATATCACATAAAACTCTGGAAAATCCTAATGTACACATGTAAAACAATGAGAGTGAAGAAGGTGCATGTTTTAGTATTAATATGAAAATAGTTTTGACTTCATGGGCTCCCTGAAAAGGCCCTAGGGACCACCAAGAGTCATCAGACCACACTTTGAGAAATGCTGACCTAAGATGATTTAACAATTGGTGCCGGGCACCAGCTGGGCCTCTTTCTGTACATGGTCTTTCATCTACAAGGAAGCTAGCCTGGCCATGGTGATCTCAGGGCAGCAAAAGGGTAAAAGAGGAAGCTCTAAAGGGTCTTGACACCTTGATTAGAAATCCCATGAGAATGCTTCCACCACTTTGCATTGGTCAAAGGATGTCACAGAGCTATTCCAAATTCAAGGGGGGAGGAAATAGACTCAGCCTCTTGATGGTAGAAGTACAAAGATATGATCTTCTTTGCAAACAATCTCCCTGAGACAGCTAACCCCTTCCAGAACTGGGTGGTGATGATAGGACAAGTATTTGATGCCACTGATCTGGCTGGTCATATAGTGAACAATCTAGTAGTGTATGGCTCATTTTCAGCCTGAGAACTACACAAACAAGTCAGGTCACCAGTTACTGGTGTTTGTGGGAACACAAGACAATTTAGGTTAAGAATATGTGAAATTTGTGTGGGAAATAGAGGCTAGGCAATCCTTCTGTAGAGTATATGGAGAGTAGTCTTAATGTTCTTTTTATACTGCTTTTATCATTTATGGTGTGGGGTAAATCTCAACCATTTATTTATTTTATTGTTTGGTAAAGCTTTTTTTACTATTACAATTAGGTTAACCATGTAATTTGTAGTCCAAACTAAGACATTTTCAAAGTGAAAAGGGGAGGGTCTAAAATGAAATATTTGTTTATTGACCAACATTTGGTTTTTTAATACTGGCAAATCTAAAAATAGTTTTATTAAACATAAGATCTTTCAAAACTAAAAGTAATATATAAGTGTATACATGAAAACAAAATCGAAACATTTTTATATTGATAATCTTCACATTGGAATTAATAAAAGCAGAACAATGATTTTTGAATATATAGTTGGCCCTTTAACAACATGGGTTAGAACTGTGCAGGTTCGTTTATAAACAGATTTTTTTCAATAAATAGATTTTTGGGAGATTTGTGACAATTTGAAAAACTTACAGACCAACCGGTAGCCCAGAAATATGGAAAAAGTTAAGAAAAAGTTAGGTATGTCAAAAATGCATAAAATATATGTAGACAGTAGTCTATTTTATCACTTACTACCATAAAATATATGCAAATCTATTATAAAAAGTTAATATCTATCAAAATTTATGCACGCACTTAGAGACCATACATGTTTGTTCTTGCAGTTGAGGGAAATGTAAACAAATGTAAAGATGCAGTATTAAATCATAACTGCATAAAATTAACTGTAGTACTGTAATACTGTACTACAGTAATAATTTCATAGCCACCTGCTGTGGCTATTGCCGTGAGCTCAAGTGTTGCAAGTATCTGCTTAAAACGCAGTGTGATGCTAATCATCTCTGTGTGAGCAGTTCATCTCTCCAGCAAATTGCGTATCACAGTAAAAAGTGATCTCTCTCAGTTCTTGTGTATTTATCATCATGCTTGGTGCAATACCGTAAATCTTGAATAATACCATGAGACCCCTATGAAGTGCCACTAGTGATGTTGGAAATGCTCCCAAGAAGCAGGAAACAGTCATGACATTTACAAGAAAAAGTTGAATTGCTTGATATGTGCCATAGATTGAAGTCTGCAGCTGCAGTTGCCTGCCATTTCAATATAAATGAATCCAGCGTAAGGATCATTGTTTAAAAAAAAAAGGAAATTCGTGAAGCCATCACTGTAGCTACACCAGCAGTCGCGAAAACCTTGCACTTTTGGAAAAGCACCTTTTTATAAATGCAGCTTTTATGAGAGAGCAGAATTGCTTTAAGAAAGTCATACCTATAGATTCTAACATGATTCAAGAAAAAGCAAAGTCATGAAATGACAACTTAAAGCAAAAGGAAGGTGAAGGATCTAAAGCTGGAGAATTTAAATGCCAGCAAAGAATGGTTTGATAATTTTAGAAAGAAGTTTGGCTTAAAAAATGTCAAGATAACAGAAGCACCAGCTTCTGTTGACCATGAGGCAGCAGATGAGTTCCCAGACGCCACTAAGAAAATCATTGAGGAGAAAGGATATCTGCCTGAACAGATACGCGGATAAAAGTGCCCTATTCTGGGGGGAAAAATGCCACGAAGGACATATTTATTAGTAAGGAAGAGAAATGAACAGCATGATTTAAAGCAGGTAGAGATAGGCTAACTTTCTTGTTTTGTGAAAATGCAGTTGGGTTTATGATCAAGACTGCACTTATCTATAAAGCTGCTAACCCCCAAGGCTTGAAAGGAAAAGAAACACCAGCTGCCAGTCTTTTGGTTGTACAACAAGAAGGCCTGGACAACTAGAACCCTTTTTCTGTATTGGTTCCATCAACACTCTGTCCCTGAAGTCAGGAAGTATCATGCCAGTAAGGGACTGCTTTTTAAAGTTCTTCTAACATTGGACAATGCCCCCAGCTACCCTAAACCCTCTGAGTTGAACATCAAAGGCAGTAGTCTACTTGCCCCCAAACAGAATGTCTCTAATTCAGCATCTGGACCGGGGATCATAAGGACCTTTAAGGCTCATTACACATGGTACTCTATGGAAAGGACTGTCAATGCTACGGAAGAGAACCCTGCCAGAGAGAATATTATGAATATCTGGAAGGATTATGCCATTAAAGATGCCACTGTTGTTATAGAAAAAACTGTGAAAGCCATCAAGCCCCAAACAATAAATTCTTGCTGGAGAAAACTGGGTCCAGATGTTGTGCATGACTCCACAGGATTTACAAATGAGCTAATCAAGGAAATCATAAAAGAGAGTGTGGATATGACCAATAAAAAGGTGGTGGGGTGAAGGGTTTCAAGATAAGGATCTTGGAGAAATTCAAGAGCTAATAGACTCCACACCAGTGGAATTAACAGAAGACAACTTGATGGAAATGAGTGCTTTGGAACCAGTGCCCGACGATGAGGAAGAAGACATAGAAGCAGCAGTGCTGGGAAACAAATTGACGTCAGGAAATCTGGCAGAAGGGTTCCAATTATTCAAAACTGCTTTTGAATTCTTTTATGACATGGACCCTTCTCCAATATGGACAGTGAACTAAAGCAAATGGTTAGAAGAAGGATTGTTACCATACAGAATCATTTTTAGTCAGACAGAAATTACAATGTACATTATTTGCATAAAGTTACACCACATGAGCCTGCCTCTCTTGCCCACCCCTGCTCCCATCTCCCCCACCTTTCCACCTCTGCCACCCCTGAGACAGCAAAAGCAACCCCTCCTCTTCCTCCTCCTCCTCAGCCTACTCAGCGTGAAGACGACGAGGATGAAGACCTTTACGATGATCCACTTCCACTTAATGAATAGCAAATATATTTTTTCTTCCTTATGATTTTCTTAATAACATTTTCTTTTCTCTACCTTACTTTATTGTAAGAATACAGTATATAATACATATAGCATACAAAATATGTGTTAATCGACTGTTTATGTTACCAGTAAGGCTGCTGCTCAACAGTAGGTTATTAGTAGTTAAGTTTTAGAGAGTAGAAAGTTATACACAGATTTTCAACTGCTTGAGGGGTTGATACCCCTAACCTCTGAGTTGTTCAAAGGTCAAGTGGATTTGCACATTTTATTAGATTTTTAGCTGTATTTCTCTCTACTTCTCTGAGTCACTGGTGTTTATCTAAAAAATATATTTTAACGTGGTTTTATTGTTTTAAATTATTTTTTCACAAAAATTGGCTGCAATTTTCTTTAAAGTTGCATTTTTGTGGTTGATGATTTTAAAATGTTGACACATCAATCAACTATCTCTAAACCATAATATTTTCAATTGAGAATTTACTCTATAGATTTTGAGCAAATTCTGCTAAATGGAGAACATTCTCATCTCAATTTTTGTGGATATTAAAATGTGTAAGTATTCAAGCCCCAAAATTTTTTACATGTAGTATCATTTTGCCTCCAAGTATCTCTCTTTAACACTTTTACATGACAAAATTCATACAAAAGTTGTCTCTTTTATGGTTCTTTTGAATGTGTCACCAAATTTCAATGCTGCAAAATTGTAGACTTTATCAATTTCAATCTATTTAGTAAAAAACATATGAATATATGCCATTAATATTAGAAGTGCCATCCAAAGGTTCTTCTCACAAGTAAAGATATCTCAAAACACAATAATAGAATGTCAAAATTAAATCATGTATATAGTCTGAATTCTCATCATTTATTTTATTTGGTTTCTCTCTTGCGTTTGTACAGATGTTTTAATGACTTCCATCTGTAGACTTTATTTCAGTTATTACAATTGGTTAAAAGCTTAAATATGTTGGTTCTCCATTTGTTGAATACATTGGTTAAAGATGTTCAATAGATTTTGGGAAAACACAACCAAAATTTAGAGGACTCTGTACACACACAAAAATCCCATACCATTGGAAGACTCAAAAGCTCAAGCATTTCTACAATCTGATAGATGAAGGTAGCAAAGAAGGCAAGCATGTACCGCCAGGCTGACATATGTTTTTTGCATTCAACATTGCTTTTGTCACAAAAATGTTATAGTTCAGTTACTCTGAGTATATATAGAAACATAGCCGAAATTTTGACCACTGCAGCTTCTATTTTGATTAATGGAATATTCCTGCTTGTTTGACCACAATCATGAATAATGTATGCAGCAAACCAATTCCAAGA
>NW_012150986.1:225238-228932 GCF_000956105.1 Propithecus coquereli
AATTCTAATTTATAACCTAAATATAATTATTATTTCACCATCATCATAGTGAAATAATGCCATTGTTTATTCCACAAGGCTAATAGAATTGTATTAAAATGACAGAAGCTTTGATGCCATCATAAGAGAAGCAGAACAGATGTTCAATTTTCACTCAGCACAAAAGATCTTTTCTTTTCTCTCTTCTCTTTTGGAAAGAAGGAACGTTTCCCACTCCTGAGTACCTGAGGGCTCTTCTTGTGGCAATTGCTAAGGATACTTGCTCTGGGCTGGCTGGAGACCCTGCGGCTTCCTTTCCCAAGTGTTCACCCCAGGAGTGACTCACTCATCCTGGTCATGTGGCTCAAACCCTGCACTGGCGAAGCCAGTTAGAGAAAGCCAATAGCTGTTCCTTACATTCCTTCTTTCTTCCTCTTCCCTTTCCCGGCCCCCACTCCCTTTAATGATTTATCACAGTAAGTAAAAAAAGCAATAAAACCTTTTTGTCATTGAATTAGAAATAGGGAAGTGTCCTTAAATACTTAGTGGTTTTGAACTGAAATTTTTTATAATCAGATTGGTTATTATTTTTGTTTGTTCTTATTAAGGCTCCACTTCAATTATTTCCTAGCAAGTGGACAGCTGCTGCATAATATTTTGTAAATAGACTGGCGCAGATCACTGCAATGGGAAAGCCAGGCATGTCTTCATACTGTCGTTGTTTCTATTTTTACAATTGTAATGATCATTTATGTGTTTCTGTTGCTTCTGTTCTAGAGTGTTTCCATTCTCTAGCCTGTGTGTACTAGGGTAATGCTGGTTGCCCTGAAATCTGAGTGATTTAAACAACCAAAGTTGATTGCTCTCTAAAATAATGTCCAGTAAGCTGGGGGTTGGGGAAGTGGGTTGCATCTCTGCTCCACAGAGTGTCCTAGGGACCCAGGCTAACTAAGACTTTGCCAACTTGTAGGATCATGAGGGAAGTTGTAATGGGCCAGGCCTAAAAGTGGCCCCCATCACTTTCACCCACATTGTACTAACCAATGTTGAGTTACACCTAACTATACTTAACTGCAAGAGAAGCTGAGAAATGTAGTCCAGCTGTGTGTAAAGGAGGAAAGGAAACATGTGTGGTAGATAGCCCAACAGTCTCTACCACAAACTAATTACACATAGTCACTGTAATCACTGGAATCTCAAAACAGCCTGAATGAAAGCTTTCTGGATAACAAATCTTAAAGTATAAGCTCACTACCAAACACACACTGCAAATGCTCGTTAAATGCTTCAAATTGCCTTCAATCACCAGAGAAAACAGTAATTCTGTTTGAAAAAGTAGTAACATAACTTGCAAATTATGTTGAGAGAATGAAGAATTTTGTCTCTCAAAAGAAGGTATAATTCAAATAGATTCTCCTTTATGTTACTACTTTTGAGTATGTATTTGGCTAGCCCACATACCTTGACTGTCCATTTGAAAACAACTGGCAAACTTATGGACCTACACATCAGCCTTGCTCAACTTCGGAACAAATTTTACACATAAATTACATATCTTCAAAGTCTGGTGCTTTCTGGAATTGTTTCTCTACAATTTCACAGCAAAATGGAGATCTCTAACATAATTTTGAAACTGCTTGCTGCTGCCATGGTAATTTCACAGAATCTATTTGTATCTTGCAAATGCCAATCATAGCTCTTCCCTCACCATCTTTGACAGAGTTTCCATTCTCATTGTACAAGTGAGGCAGCAAATGGAGCTCAAAGGCCCTCATTGATTTGCAGTCCTGAGCCAGCCTCCTTCCCCTGCATCTATAGCTGTAGTTTTGGCACCCTTTCGTCAATGTATTTATAAACGTGAACATTCTAAGTGGTATAAAAAATTAGTAGCATTTGTTTTCCTCAATCTCTGTTCTAATAAATGGTAAACATATTGGTGAGCATATTTCCAAATTTGTCTTCATAAAAGCTTCAAATAACGGCAAAGGAAAATCATATTATCCAAACTCTCCCTTAAAATTAATTTTTAGCCAAGTTTATTTTACCTGCGTATTAGCTCATTTGCTCCTTCATTTTTTTCATTTCTCCATTCATTCCTTCAGTCAATCATTCTCGAATATAATGGATTTCATCTTTTTAGTTAACTTTAAAATACGTGCATTGGGGTTCTTTGCAGAGGGCACATTTTGAGAAACATGATAGAGTTCAAGCTCCATGGACACAAAATTATAAGCAAAGAGCTCTTGCAACTCTTCGACTAAGTTGTATTCGTGAGTTATACTTGCATGTGCTGCAGAGACATTCCAGTTCATTCATTCATTTATGTATCCATTCTTAATGTACTTGTGGAGCACGTACCATGTGCTGGGCACTGTCTTAGGTACTAATGGACAAGACAAAGTCTCTCCCCTCATGGCACTAACATTCCATTGGTGCAGACACTCAGTAAGCCAACAAACATATAAAATGACATATATTATATCACTGTGGCAAAAGCTGATTTTGTGATGTTTCCTGTCTCCACAGTAACCCTATGTAAACATTCACACTCTACCATTGCCCTTGTGACATCTGGCAGGTCAGGAAAACTCCTGCTGTTGGTGGACAAAAAGGCTGCGGAAGGGTAAAAAGTAAGAGGGACAAAGCTCATTAATGATTGGAATACAAATCCAAGTGCTGCATTGTGCCATTATTTTGTTGTATTATGTTATTTTAGCATTGCATGCCTCCTCATCTCCCTGCTCAAAACAAGACTCCAGGGTCCCGGGTTGTTGCTGTCAAGTTATTTCTTTTCTTCCCACTACATGAACAGAAACTTTTAGAATGCCAAAGGCCCCAAGAGATTATCTTCTCTGACCACATTATTTTACAAACGAGGTGAGTTAGGTTAAGAAAGAAAATGTGCAGATTACAGAAGTAGTTGGGGGAAGAGCTGGACTGGATTCCACTTCTAGGTTTATATCCCCAGAAGAGCACGACAGTGGGTTACAATCCGTTTTATAATACTAATGAGCAAACACTGGCAGACTTGGCTACATAAAGCGTAACTTTGAAGTTGTAAACTAGAAAGTTGAAAAGTCTTATTTGCAAGTCTTTTTCTTTTCCTTCTTTCTCTCCATGCTTCTTTTAAGGAAGAAGTTAGGTTGTCTTCATGATGTTGAATAACTTTCTGACATCTGAACTGAAAATTGGAAACATGAGACATCTGAAAAACAGAAATTCAAATCTGTACCATCCCCCTAAACACAAGTCAGCTGACATCTTTCTAAACCCTGCTTTCATAATGATTAAAACATCCAACAATCTACAAGTTAGGTAAGAGGAAATAATCACCAAGAAATCTAACTTTTCCAGCAACACATGGGAAAACTTTACTAAAGATGAAAAAGTACAAATTAAAATTTCAGGATGTCATTTTTTTAAACCTGTATACATACCTAGAGTTTTTCTAAGGATAATCCTCAGTGCTTATGAGAGTTGATAACATAGGAACACTCACACACCCCCAGCTAGCCGGCATGCATATTTGTATAACCATTCTGGAAGGCAGTTTTTCAGAAAAATATTCCAGGAGCCCTGAAATGTTCATGTCTTTTGACTCAGAAACGCACATCTAGGAATTGGTCTTAAAAAGGTAATCAAAGATTCTCCCAAAGATTTATAGGCAAGGATACTCATCACTGTGCTGGCCATGATAGTAAAAAAAAAAAAAAAA
>NW_012150986.1:232029-232402 GCF_000956105.1 Propithecus coquereli
AGCTTCCCTTTGATTTCATGAAAAGAATGGAAAAATAAAATTATGGTTGGTATTAACCGATTTTTCATTTGAAACATCTGAAATCTTTTGATATAAATCTGGCATCATTTAACTGTCTGTAAAGCTCTTTTCTGCTAATTGACCTAACACATTAACTGCAATGTTATGTGCACCAGAACATTTAGAACTGAAAATGAGCAAATGAAGAGTAGCTATTTGGTCAAAATAAATAGCCTTGTGACACAGCACGCTAGAGCTTCATACCTTTGGCAGCTGTTTGTGTAACATTGTTATCTTCAGCTACAGACTTTTAAAAATAATAACTAAATTTTAGAGTAGATGCAGATGCTTCTTTAGTAGGTTTTTTGGTCTT
>NW_012150986.1:243332-286896 GCF_000956105.1 Propithecus coquereli
TACATTTTCTTCCAGGAAGTATTGGTCTCCCATCTTGGCAAATAAGCCTTTCATAGAAACACATAGGGCTGTGTCGTGTCCTCCATCACAGCCTTCAGTGAGGACACAGGTAAAACCTTGTTCTCTCCAACCACCTAACCTGCCATAGTGGACAGAGCATACCTTCTAACACATACCATGGCCCAAAGGAATGGGCGCTGGTCTTGGAGTTGGATGATATAGGCCCTGACCCTGCCACTTGTCTCTAGAAAACCATTTCACCTTTCTTAATCTGCTTCCTCACCTTTAGAATGGAGACAACTTGTCTCAGAGCAAAGTTAACATGATTAAATGAAATTATGTTACTAAAAACATTTTGTGAACTAGAAAATATAACCCAATCTATGGTTTTATTATTCAAGTGAGCAGTCACTTCAACCTCTGTTGGTGTTGGCCCTGTGTCAGGTAGAAAGGGCCATACAGAGCCCTAAATTTGGACTGGGATGAGAGCCATGGCAAGGAAACCCCTAGCCAACCCCATCCCTGAACCTCAAACATAGGAACCCCTGTGGTCCCCAAGGAGTAGGAGAAAAGTACCTAAAGCCCAGAACGTGGTCTCTTCCCTCACCCCCATCTGATTGCCATAAAAAACCCCTAGTCATTCTTTCAAAGATTCTTTTGTCCTGCTGTTTTGACTGCATAGAGACAGAAAATGTGGCTTTAATATAGTTAGCATCCCATTAATTGCTTTACTAGACGAATGTTTCTGCCATTTAATGAAGAAGAAAGCAAATAGGAGTGAATTTCCCAAAAGGTCAGGGAATGAGAACATACAGGTAATTTCTCCTCTTTCCCAATTGCTTGGTCTTGCCTGATAAAATACCATTTCTCCTGAGTAAGATGTTATTGTTTTCCCAGAAGATGTGGCAGAAAATTGGAAAACACCAGCTGCAATAGCAGTTCCCTTTACAGAGGGCCAGAGATTAACAAGAAATCATTAGTCACGGCCTCCTGCCCCATCAGTCATTAAAGATCAAGAGGGATCCAAGACCCTAAAGTTACTAAGGGTATTAAGGTAGTCTGGTCAACGAACCATGTTAGCAATGCAAGGATTCTGTGAAACTGACAGTGTATACTTCAAAGACTGTGGATGTGACAATGACACAATGTTAGCTCCCATTTATTGAGCACTTACAATATAGGCTAGACACCAGGCTAACCTCCTTCCCTGCATCAACTCATTGAATCCTCACAAAAATCTCAGAACATACATACTATTATTCCCCCATTCTCCAGAAGAGCAATCCAAGGTTCAAGGAGTTAAATAGCCCAAGCCCACCAAGAGAATAAGGAGTAAAACCACCATACTTGTGTGTATAAAAGTAACAAGAATTCCAAGGCCTCAGCACGTGGTCATAAATTCAAGGCGATCATCATCAACATCTCAGACTTCTTGCATTTAACTCTTTGTGCTCGCACAGGCCTTCCAAAGATCCCTCTACCCCAAAATAGTATTAAAAGTTTTCCCAGGATGCATCTCCTGTGCCCATGGACTAGCTTGTTAGCCACAGTCACTATGTGGCATCTTCACGGTCCCTTCTCTCCCCTCCATCTCCTCCTGCTCATGCAGCCACTTGGAGGAGCCTCAGTGAACACCCTTGACCATGTCTCCTCATGGTCCCAGAGTTGCCAGTTTTGAAAATTCCAGAGTGGTCCTGGGCGCCACAGAGAAGCAGAGATGCTGGCTCTTGTCCTTTCGCAGTGATGCCCATTGTCACCGGGACCCTGAGGCAGCTCATTCAGTGTCTGCTTCTGCCTTTCCTCATGAGGGCTCGAAATGTGACCCTCCTTTCCTTGTTTTCTCTGGTCCTCCTCCCCTCACCTCAGGCACAAAAGCAAAAGTAACAGGACACAACACCAAAGTCGGTTTATGCCAGAATATTTTGTGGAACACTTGTCATAATTGAAAATTCATATAATTCAAGACGAATTTTCCCAGAGGACTGGCAAAGAACAGTAGCAGGTAGTTCTGTTTACTGGCCACCATAGCAATGGCACAAGTAGAATTTCCAATTCACTCGGTCCACAGCTTTTAACATATGTGATCATTAATTTTTTTTTCTCATTTGGGGAGATTCACATTATTCCAAATTTCGTTTCAGAAACGAGACTTTGTTAGTATATTTATATCACATTATTTCGTATTCATATAATCCAAATTCACATTAATATAAGAATACTTCAGCCCTTCCCACTCCTCCCCCCCACTCCCGGTTTCTAAGGGGGAGAGAATCTTACTTGAGAGTTAAGCACCTAGTTTCTCCCATGGTGCCTGGAATCTAAATAATGAGATGATTCTCAGGGAAATAAAACCAGATCACCCACCCCACCCAGAGGCCCGAGTACATCACAGAGGATCAAATGCCAGGAGCACTAGCTTTTAGGAAGGGAGCACTGTGCTTGAACAACGTGGGGATAGAAAAGAGAAAGCGAATGAGGGAGTGTCATTGGTGACGGGAGAGTTTAGATGAAAGGAAAAGAAAGAGATTTTTTTTTCTTTTTTTTTTTTCTCTTTTCCCTCCCTGATTTACTTTCTTTTTTTTTTTTTTTTATTTCAGCAAATTATGGGTGTACATATGTTTAGGTTACGTGTGTTGCCCTTGGTTCCCCCCCCACCGAAGTCCGTGTTTCAAATACGTCCATCCTTCGGGTAGTGCGCATTGCCTTCCTTGTGTATACAGATACCCCTCCCCTCCTCCCTCTTCCCCCCTCCTCCCACCGCCCTCCCCCTTCCCTAGCATCCACTAGATGTTATTCTGATGTGTGCATTTATGTGTTGATTAGTTAATACCAATTTGATGGTGAGTTTTTTTAGTTATATGCTCAAGTAGGAATTCAAGGTCAAGAGACAGAAGAGACACGCATTTTGGTTTCAGGGAAGAGTTTTCAAACACTAAAGAGACAATGAGGACATTTTATATTTTCATGAGCCACTTCCAGAAAGAGAGCTCTTAGAAGTGCCACTGCAGGGCATACTAGAAAGATTGAGAATGATAAAGATGTCAAAAAGGATGCTCTTTTTAAGCTTTACTGGCATTAAGAAGGTACTCCCCATTGGCATTTTTTTTTTTTCAAGAGACTGAGTGCAGATGTGGATGGCTGTAAATTCTGTTTTCTGTCACAATTCCATTTCTTTGAAAGCAACACTTTTCAGAGACTGCATATAAGTTAAACAAAATGACAAAGGTTCTCAGCCATCTCACACCCATAAACAGATACCTAGCGAGGTCACCAACCTCTGAATCTTAATGTGAGCTGAACTGGGATATATGCCACAAAAGCTGAGTGCCATCTAGAATCAGGGGCTGTCTTCCTCCATGCTGGGAGGCATGTTTAAGATACCCAGACCTGTTCAAGTACTCTGTGGATTTTTCCCAGCAAGTCCTGAAAATAGATTTGAGTTTTCTGGATTGTTTTAGATATCTGCATCTTCCTATCCTTTTTTCCTTCCCCTTTTCTCCTCTTCAGGCTACAAAGCCAAGTTTTATAGATCTAACTCCACACTATTGATGAATCCATCCCATCCTTCCCCCTGTTTTTTTTTTTTAGAGATGGGGTCTTGCTATATTGGCCAGGCTGGTCTCAAACTCCTGGCCTCAAGTGATCTTCCCACCTCAGCCTCCTGAGTAGCCGAGACTACAGGTGTCAGCCACTATGCCTGGCTTCCGTTTTTAAAACAGATTAAAATTATCTTAGCTTTTGCTGTGTAACCAACCACCCCAAAACCTGGCGGTTTAAACCACCACTATTTATTTAGCTGATTCTGGAGATGGGCTAGGTTGTTCTTCTGATCTGGGCTGGCTCAATTGATGCCTGCTGGACTTGAGCATGCATCTGCAGTCAGCTGGCAAGCAGCTGGTGGCTGGATCATCTAGGGTAGTCTCATTCATATGTTTGGCAGTTGGCAGGCTGGAGTGACAGGGCCATGTATCTTTCCTCAGCCAGCTGGACTGCCTGGGTTCCTTCACATAGAGGTTACAGGCTCTCAAGACAAACGAAAGCATAAGTCTCATAGCCTCTTGATGCCTTGATGCTCAGGTTTGAAACTCATTTGATGTCACTTGCACCGCATTCCCAAGGCCAGGTACAATTCAAAGGTAGAGAAATTGACTCCAACTCTGGACGGGAGGAGTTGAAGAGTATTGAGACCATTTGCAATCTGTTCTACTGTTGATATATCTGAAATCACTGCCCCTCACCCCAGAGAAAGACACTTGTAGCTGAAGCTTCATGCACCCTTCCTGGCATTTACTGCAGAGGAACTTGGGCAAGAACCATTTACTAGCTGCTCCGGAATTAAGAGCAGTATTTTGGCAAAGTGCATATCAAAACCACGAAAGGTAACCATGTATGTGGTGTGATGTGTTTGGAAATAAAAGTCCTGCCTATCTGCTAAGTTCCATTAGAGCCACTAGGGTTTCTGTTTTGCCTCCAGGGAGAATGTCCCCCTTTAGGTATCCTCACTAGCTGGCTAATCAAATGGAAAGACTGACCCTTAGAACAGGACTCTTCCATAGCAGAGCAGGAAAAAAAGGCATGTTCATGAGAGATGTCAGAAAGGTTGAATCCAGAGCTTGGAGACAGAGACAGCCATGATCCCCCAGTGAACAGGAGTGAGGAGTGAAGGGGCCCTTCACTAGTTACAGAGCAATAGAATGTCCTGGAAATTTGAGGGAGCAGCTACTAACAGATTCTAAGCATATGAAATAGTGAGGGAGAACTTCAGTCACCTCAAAACTTTGGGTATCCCTTTTTTCCTAGCCTACCTTCTCCCACAATGCCCACCCTTGTTCCAGTTGACTGATCCCCCTTGCAATTTGCTAACCGATGTCCTCTTTATCTTAATACCCTGCCAGAGCCTAACATGATGACCAATTTATAGAGGTAGTCGGCAAGAATGAGTGATTTTCCCTGTGTCTGAGTTACTAGGCAATGCAGATCAGTGTCATTCGCAACTTTATCAATTCTCCTATAATTAACTTCCTATAAGTGGTGCTCAACAGAAGGTCATTGGATGGAAGGATGGATGGCTAGGTGAACACCAAGAGCAGAAAGGAATTCTAAGTTGCAAACACAGCAGCCATCAGAGGTGCAAAACTGGGGACTGATGGGGAAGATTGTCAAGAGGCTTTCCTTGAAGGAGCACGAGGAGGATGAAAAGTTCCTCCCCCGCTGCTCTGATACTGACACAATAGCAAAACTTGTACTGTTAGCCCCGCAAGGTAATAACAAACGTGTTTTTTTAAAAAGCCTGGTTTTTCTCAATACGCCTTTAAAGGGTTTTAAATTGTTTCATATCTGGTCAAGTTGAGATTTTTAAGAACTTCATTTTTAATTTGTAATAAAAGTTTACAACTTGATTTTTTCAAAAAAGTCAACAAACTGCAAGCACCTGTTAATAAAGGTCTTAAATAATTTAAAAAAAAAAAAAGGTTTGACCTTGTGTTCTTGAGTGGTTTTAAACTGTGACTTAGCTGGGTAATGTTTTAAAACAGAAGCTTCTTTTGAATAATATTTTGCATAGCCCTTTGACTACTAAGCTTGTTCCCTCCAAAATGTGTTTCTCATATTCATATTTGTGTCATCCACAACCTCAACAACATTGCCATTCTGTAATAGAGTAATAAGATCATACATAGCTTGCAGACATCTGTAGTTTGCAGGTTTTCTTAGAAATACAGATCTGCAATGTCAAAATTTTAAAAGATAAAACTCGTAGCCATTATTTCCTTTCTCTGCCTACGCAATGTAATGACATTATAAAAATACCATCACACAACATACACAGTGCCATCAAAAGTTAATTTAAATAAATGAAACATTGTTCATTTAATTACACAGCAGTCCCAAATCTGACGTTGGATTGAAAATCCACGTGATTTATTCTGAAATTGTATATTTTAGGAATAGTTATTCCAAAGTAATATCAAGGTAAAGAAATTAATGAAATTGACTTTTTTTAAAATGTAAAACCTGCCCATCTTCTGTCGTCCTTCTGCAGACTCTGGCATTGATAGCGCACTTTATTATTTTATTTCAATTCTGTACTCAAGGAAAGCTTTTGAAACCATTTTGATTATCCTGACAGCTGAAATGAAAGTTGTATAAGGACAGTATATTTGGAGCCAAAGATCTGGTTGACACAATGAATGTGATGATGAAAATAATTTTACATCAGCCCGGCCTAGCATATTGGCTTCATTGGAAATTTATATCAGACTATCAGACAGATTTTTTTTAACACTTTTCCTGTAAAAGAAAACAGTAGTTTTCAACTCTTTCTGTTGGCCATGAAAAGTCCTAAATTTTTGGAGATTTGGATAATTATGAGTCCCAGAAACCTATTTCACAGCTTCCTGTCTTAGAATGACTTTCAGAGGTTTTGGAAAGGAAAGAAATGCTAAGAGCTACCAATTAAGAAATTAATCCATTTTCAGAATAACAGTAGACTCCTGTAGAGACTTAGTAAGTTGTGCGTGAACATGTGAAAATACCCGCAATAAAATATCCACCCTCTCAAAACTCTGATCTAATGGCATTAACACAGCAGTGGTTGCGGATTCAAATTGGCAATCAGATTCAGGACACAGTACTGGCTTTAATCTCCATTTACTTGGCTTTGTGGACGGACAGAGGACAGGAAATAGCGTGCACACCATCTTCATTTCTTCAAGACACCTACGGTAGGCAGAATCATGATCCCCCAAAGATATCCATACCCTGATCCCAAGAACCTGTGAATATGTTACATTATATAGCAAAAGGGAATTAAGGTTGCAGATGGAATTAAAGTTGATAAATCAACTGACCTTAAAATGAGGAAGTTATTCTGGATTATCCAGATGGGCCTAAAATAATCACAAGCATCCTTAAAAGTGGAAGAGGGGCCGGGCAGGGTGGCTCATGCCTATAATCCTAGCACTTTGGGAGGCCAAGGCAGGAGGATCACTTGAGGCCAGGAATTTAAGACCAGCCTGGGCAACATAGTGAGATCCCATCTCTACCAAAAAAGAATTTTTTTTTAATTAGCTGGGCATAGTGGCGTGTGCCTGTAGTCCCAGATACACAGGAGGCTGAGGCCGGAGGATCACTTGAGCCTAGGAATTCAAGGTTATAGTAAGCTATGATTGGGCCACTGCACTCCAGCGTGGGTGATAGAGCAAGACCCTGTCTCAAACAAAAAAAGGGGGAAGAGGGAGGAAGAAGAGGAGGTCAGGGTGATAAAATGTGAGATGCACTCAATCCACCATTGCTGGTTTTGACAATGGAGGAAGAGGCCATGAGTCAAGGAATACAGGCTGCCTCTAGAGACCAGAAAAGCCAAGGGAACAGATACTCCCCTAGAGCCTATAGAAAGGAATGTAGCTCTACTGACACCTTGATCCTAGCTTGGAGAGACTATATCAGACTTCTGTCCTACTTAGTGGCTTCAAGCCACCAAGTTTGTGATGATTTGCTGCAACAATGATAGGAAACTAGTGCAACATCCAACAGCTACCCACGTGGATAGCTTCTTTTGCCCCTACACCCACACAGGAAATGCAAGACTGCCACAGAATGGCACCCAAAATGTGGGTAAGTCACCTTGACACAGAGAAGCCACAGCTTCCCAATAATCTTTCATATGCTTCCAGTGACACAGGCCCAAAACCTGCATGCCAGCCCCAGCAGCCCCAGCCCAGGAACAGTCCCACAGAGCGGGCTTCACAGCAAACAGACCAGGTACAACATTCCACTTTTGTTGATCACTGCAGTTTCCAAAGAAACAGGACTCTGTGGTCAGTAGTTCTCACAGGTAGGCCTGGATCAGCCCAGTGCTAAGGTAAGCCCTTTACTCACACTTGTGATCCCAATGTCATAATATAGATGCACATTACAAACTTGAGGAATCTATCATTGTTTGAATCTTGGATGCAAGAAAGGCCCCCATCCCCACAGAAGCCAAAGGCCAAGTACTTCCTTTCCCTGGACCCAGGCAGCTAGGAAGGTCATGCACATGACCTAAGCTCAGCCAGTCAGAATGCCAAGAAGGAAGTGTGGAATCTCTTCTAATATTGGCAGTCACAGCAGCATTCGATGCCCTGTGAGAGGAACAGTTGAACCCAAAGAGTGTGGCTTGTGACATTTTCTGTTGTTCCTTCTGCCCATCAGGACCGCAGAATTCTTCCCTTAGTCCTGGCCCATTTTCTGTGCCTGGTTCAACAGCTTCCCCATCAGTCCCATGAGATACTTCATATCCTTCCAATTGGTTCCTTTTCTGATTAAGATAAACAAAGGCAGTTTATTTCATGAACCCTAAATGGATCAGAAATTGGTACCAGGAGGGGGCTTCAGATAACAGATCTTCTAGAATTGAGGGGAATCTGAGATTGATTATATAACTTGGTTGGGGCAAAGGCAGTGAGCATTCAGGAATAGAAATCTGGTAACCAGTGGCCCAGAGTGGAAAAGCAACTCATCAAATTATAATTTGCACAGTACCTGTTTGAAAGCAAGCCTTAGGGGAACCACACTGGCGATGCCACATATAACAGCATGGAAAACCAGGACTGAAGAGTGAGGTGGCTAATATTGGAAAGCTTAAAGAAAGAATGACACACTTCAATCCATCATCTTGGCTGAAAGCAAAAACTGAAACTAGAGACTTTCTATCTCTGCGCTAAAAAAGAATGTCTTATTTTTTTTAGCAGCAGTATAAAACTACCCAAAATCAAACCCCTACTTGAATGGGGGGCTAATTTATAATGTCAGTTGAGTCACAGACTCATCAAGGGCCTTATATGAAAGTTATGGCATCGATAAAGAAAAGCAGACCCTGAGAATTGCAACGGTGTTACAGGGGAGGTGTCAAGGCCTCAAACACCCAAATCCCCAAACTCCACTGAACCCTGGTTTTCAGCTCAAGCCATTCTTCCTCCCACATCTGACGAGGTAGTTTGTGCCTTATCTGAAGACTCCATACCTCTCTCTCCTTGCAAAGGTTACCTTGAACAAGGAAGACTGTATCAGTTCACAGGCCTTGAGCACCCTAATGAAGGGGAAGCCAGACAGGTCCCTAAAGAAGCATCCTGAAATTACTTCACAAAAATATATTGGGAATCTTTTTCTTATCCTGTCCCAAAGCAACCTGTGAATATTCAAGGAAACAGTGTATTGGGCAAAGGGAAATGTCTAGCCTTTTCAAAGATTATCAAACGCCAGATCTGAGTAAACAACACTGCCACTCACTAATCAAGAGTGGAGACTTATAGGATTCAGGTGATAAATGGAGTTGAAGTCCAAGTCCAAGTCTGCTTTAAAGTGGACATGACACTCTGAACTCAGCCCATGATGGTTTATCTGTTTTCTAAGGATTTACTTTGAATAGCTAAGCATAGGCACTGGTAGAATCCCCACATTGTCTCTGATCCACAGGTAAAATGAGCCAATGGAAGCCCCCAGGGTTACCCCTTTCACTCAAAATGAAAAATAAAAAGCAATACCATATCTGAAGGAATTATAGCAATTAGTATCACATGAAAATCACCAAGGATGGTGATTCCTAGCATATCTCTACTTAACTTTTCAGTTTGTCCAGTGCAGAGGTTAGGGGCTTCTTGGAGAATGATGGTGGTTTGGCATAAGCTTCATCAGGGGGTGATTCTGATTGCAGCTGCATTTCCAGATGTGGCTTACTTACCAGGGAAACTTAAATGGCATCTGGCATTTATTCGTTCTTCAATGAATTGAGTGCCTACTGTGTTCCAGGTAATGTTCTAGATGCTAGGGACACTACGGTGAATGAAATAAATGAAAATATCTATCCTTGCAGTTACCTGTCTGACAAATATCTTTGTCTCTTGTCAGATAAATACCAGAAGCATTTTGTTTTTACCTGGCAGCAAGAGCAAAACACCTTACCAACTTGTCACAGGGCTTTTCTAGTTCCGTTCCACAATTTGGTATGCAGGAACCTTGACTTTCCCACCATCCCACAGAACATTCCCGAATATTGTGTCATACTGAGAGAATATGGAGAACAGGACCCAGATTGGCTGGGCTCCAATGCTGTCTCTACCGCTTTCTAGCTGTGTGAATTTGAACAGGTTACTTAACCTTTCTATGCCTCTATTTTCCTGTCTGTAAAATGTAAAATCTCATAGTATTTTGGGGGAGATTAAAGGAGTTAATATTTGTAAGATATTACTAAAGAAGTAAATTTTCCCCAACAATGGTTTGCATTTAGTGAGAAGCCAAGACTTCACATTGCCATGTCGGCTTCCACTTTCCACTAAGAAAAAAAGGCCGAAAAAAAAAAAAAAAAGGAAGAGGTAGGGTATCATCACAGTATTAAGGGTCAATTGAGTTGTTGCTACTCAATACAGGCAGAAAGAAATTGGGTAAGTCCCATGGTGCCTCCTATTATCATGTCCAGTAATAAAAATTAATGAAATATTAATACAGGACAATCCAGGCAAACCACTAAGGGTTCAATTTCCTTAGGAATGAAGATTTAGGTAACTCTACTAAGTAAAACACATTGAGCACTGAGGTACAGGCTGCAGACAAAGGACTAGAACATACAGGAGAGGCTAGGATTTATAAATACCAGCTATTGCCTTATGGCCAGAAGTATAAATGAAGACAGTAGACTACATATTTCCTTAACTGTTGTGACATAAAAATATGGGAGGAAAAGTGCATGTCGATATTGAATAGCCAATAGACTTTTTTAGGAAAGGCTTCCCAGGATCTGAATGCTGCCCCCAGATTTGGAGAATTTACCATCATGCGAGCCTTGTGGGAAGCAGTTCCTCCCTCCTGCTAAACAAGAGAAAAGGTCAGATCCCGCCTACTCCTGAGCCCTGGCTGCTGGGCTAGGGGCACACAGACTAAGCTTGGCCAATCAGACCTTTCTCCCCAGTTCTTTGAATCTTGAGTCAGCAACTCGAAAAAGCAGGGTCAATTGAAACTCATTCTGGTGGTGCTGACAGGGCTTCCAGTATCCAGTGCAGCAGTACCACCCACAGCACTTATGTTCAGTAATGGCAACACAGAAGCCCAAATCAGACTGTTCCACTAGAGGGCCCTTGAAAGAAGTTCTGGTCACCCAGTTTAACATGGATTCCAAGTCAGGTTCTCCAAGATTCCCATATTGGACTCTGGAGATGACTACGATAAGAAAGAGTAGAAGGTGGCAAAGTCTGATGGCATGAGATGCAAGGCTAGAGGATTTTAGGGGGGAGGAAGAAATTTCTGGAAGAATCAATGAGAGCTAATATCAGAAATGCGAGACACCAGGGGTAGGTTTGTGACAGAAATGTTTTTTTGGTTCTTGACTGTCATTAAAGCTCACCATGGTATTCGTCACCCCTCCTCCTCTCTGTCATGGGAGCCCTGATTCTCCCCTCTTCACACAACTACAATAGCAGGTCAACTCTCTTCTAAACCTCCATGTTTGGGAAAAGAAAAGAGCAGCTGCACAGTATGGAAGCATAATTCTGTTTTACAATTCAATATATTATAAAATATAATCCATTTTCCTTCGCTATTTCTACATAAACACTTCTATTATGCCCATAGAGGACAAAGGTTACCTTTTGAGGGAAATTATTCATGAGGGAAAAAAATTAGAATTTTCAACAAGTCATTTAGGTGACCTATAGAGATGTATGAAAATAGAACTTCAATCGTGTTCGATGACTAATCTGAAAAGATGAAAACATAATCCAATTACAGCAGAACTCCTCAATTTAGTTTAACCTTTGAGGCACCTGGTCGATGTTCTCTTAAAATTAATTTTATCCAGGAACTCTCCAGGGAATAGAGAACAATAGAACTTATACCTAAATATATGCATGCACATTTATAAACAAACTGTAGTTTATTTACCTTTATGCTTTTTTTTCCCAACAAAGTGTTATAGATTGTTTATTAAGGTTTCTAAGCTTAAAAAAAAAATCTTTGAAGAAGATGCCCCATTCTGGAAAAACTCAAGGATTAGTGCTCCATCTTGAAGTACATCTTGAAAAAAATTTGACAAAAAATGTAAAATGTACTCTGCCCTCATAATTAAGCTAACTTGCAATGAGTTTTCTTTAATGTTTTGGCAATTATGAGATTCTTGATTAGAAATTCATCAAAAAATGAATATCCAACAAGTTTAAAAATACTCAGAACTTGCTTCTCTATACTTATTTTGAGTTATCCCTTCATTACTTTTTAAACTATTAAAGAAGTAGAAATTAAATAATGTGCCAGTGTGATAAGACCTTCCCACCTTTAGAAATAGGAAAAATTTAATAAATTGTCACCATTAACCAGAAATTATTGAATATATAATTTACCCAAAGTTTAATGGAATAGCTGAACTGGGGAACAGTAGGAAGAGGTGTTTCATGAAGAAAAAATGGACTAATTCATATAAGAATTATTTTAAAGTCATGCTTGGAACTCCTGCTTGATTAAGTTTAAGAAAGAGTAATATTGCCATGGGTTGGCAGAAGTAGATGGAAGCAGGCACTCTCATACACAGCTGGCAGCAATATAAGCCAGGTCCAACTTTCTGGAAGGCAGTTTGGCAACATATATCAAAAGTCATAATAACAGATGTCTCCATTGACCAAGACTTCCACTTTTCTTAGAATAGATCTCTAGAAAATAAATAAAGGATGTAATAAAATTTTGCACAACATCAATTACTCTGTTGTTTAAAATTAAAGAAAATTGAGGACAATGAAAATGCCTAACAGTAAAGAATTGTTCAAATAAATGGGCTTTCCCTCTCCCACCCCCATCCCTTTCAGTCTATTCTTAATGCAGTGGCCAGTGTCATCCAATTAACAAGTAATGACTTGATAGTCATGTCACTTCTGTGCTCAAAAGCCTCTAATGGTTCCCCTTACTCGAGGTCAAAGCCAAATCTTTTTCATGGTCTAGCACCGTATTTTGCATGGTATAGAGTTGTCAGTTAAGTGGCTCTTCCTTACAAGTATATGTGATCCAGGAAATTTGTGGTCCCCTGTCCCTTCTGATCTATTCTCTACACTACGAAAAATGGACTACATCCAAAGTAGTCTCTTTTTCTAAAAAGTGATCACAATTTCTGCATGCTTAAAACCAGTCAATGCCTTCCTATTTCTTTACATATCAAGATCCAAATCACTGATGGTGAAAGTTCTAGAACAGTGAAATATATTGTGAAATATATACAATGGAAACGTATTGGGAGCCATGTACGTAAATTTTAAATTTTGCAGTAGCCATATTTTTTAATTTTAAAGGCAGAATTAACTTTAATATTATAGTTTATTTTAGTTGATATATTTAAAATATTATCTCAATATGAGATAAATGACTCAAAAATTATTAATGAGATGCCTTACATTCGGTTTTTCATATTAAGTCCTTGAATCTGGTGTGCATTAGTAGATCTCAAATTGAACTAGGCACCTTTCACATGCTCCATAGCCCCATGTGGCTGGGGGCCACCATATTAGACAGTGAAGTTATGCAAGGTTGGGACTATGCCCACCTCTTTAGCCTTCTCATAAGAGTCATGCTGTAGATACATTAAACCTACGAATCCTCAGTGTTGCTATTCTCTCCTTCCCAGTCATTTACACATGTTGAGCTTTCATACAACAAATAATTTCAAAGAAGAGAAATAACCAGATTTTTTTTTTTTTTTTTTGAGACAGAGTCTCACTCTTTTGCCCGGGCTAGAGTGAGTGCCGTGGCGTCAGCCTAGCTCACAGCAACCTCAAACTCCTGAGCTCAAGCAATCCTTCTGCCTCAGCCTCCCGAGTAGCTGGGACTACAGGCATGCGCCACCATGCCCGGCTAATTTTTTTCTATATATATGTATTTTTAGTTGTCCAGACCATTTCTTTCTATTTTTTGGTAGGGACGGGGTCTCGCTCTTGCTCAGGCTGGTCTTGAACTCCTGACCTTGAGCGATCCACCCGCCTCGGCCTCCCAGAGTGCTAGGATTACAAGCGTGAGCCACTGCGCCCGGCCCAGATTTTTAAATGAGCTAAAGATTTGCATAAATACTTCACCAAAGAAGATATATAAATAGCTAATAAGCAGATGAAAAGATAACAACATTAGTCACTAGGAAAATGAAAATCAAAACCAAAATAAATACCAGTTCACAACCACTGGAATGGTTATAATTAAAAAGACAGACAATAACAAGTGTAGGTGAGGATATGAAGAAACCAGAAATCCTCATATATTGCTAGTAGGATTGTAAAATGACACACATGCATTGGAAAACAGTCTGGCAGTTTCTCAAAATATTAAACAGAGAGTCACCATATGACCCAACAATTCCACTCATGGGTATCTACCTAAGAGAGATGAATAAAGATATATGTTTAGATAAAACGAATGTCTCTACAAGACTTGTAGAAGCAACCCAAATGTTCATCAATGAATAAACAAAATGTGTTATATCCATACAATACAATACAATACCACTCAGCAATAAAAAGGAACAAAGCACTGAAACATGGTACAGCATAGGTGAAACTCAGAAACATTATGCTAAGTAAAAGAAGCCAGACACAAAACACCACTGAATTTTAGATCTGTGGCCTAGTCATGAGCCTAGATTAACCAATCACTGTCCAGGTGACCTTGGCCAGCTGCTGTACCATTCTAAGATTGTACCATCCTGCATCTGCAAAGGTCAGTTCGATAACAACTGCCCTTTCAAACTTACCAAGCAGCCTTGCATATCAAGAGAGGCAGCATATAAGAACATGCTCTTTAAATGACTTTCATCAGAAAGATAAAAGATAACAAATGTCGATGAGGATATGTGGAAAAGGGAATCCTTGTATATTGTTGGAGGAAATGTAAATTATAATAGTATAGCCATTATGGAAAACGGTATGGAGGTTCCTCAAAAAACTAAAACTATAGCTACCATATGATCCAGCAATCTCACTTCTGGGTATCTATCCAAAGAAATTGAAATCAATATGTCCAAAGGATATCTGCACTCCCATATTTATTGCAGTACTGTTCACAATAGTCAAGATATGGACTCAACCTAAGTGTCCATCAAGGATTGAATGGACAGAAAAAATGTGGTATATATACACATTGGAATACTACTATTCAACCATGAAAAAGAAGGAAATTGTGTCATTTGTGACAACGTAGATGAACTACAAGGACATTATACTAAGTGAAATAAGCCAGGAACAGAAAGACAAATACCATATGATCTCATTTATGTGTAGAATCTAAAAAAGTTGAACTCATAGAAGTAGAGAGAGAATGGTGCTTACCAGGGGCTGGGGGTTGGGGAAAAGAATGGAGAGTTGTTGGTCAAAGGGTACAAAGTTTCAGATACACAGGAGGTCTAAGCCCCAATGAGCACAGCAGAGTGATTACAGTCAATAATAATGTATTGTACATTTCAAAATAAGAGAATAAATTTCAAATGTCTCACCACAAGAAAGGATAAGTAAGTGAGGCAATGGATATGTTAATTAGCTTGATATAATCATTACACATTGTATACATATATCAAAACATCACATTATATTCCATAACATTTACAATTATCATCTGTCCATTAAATATAGTCCCACCAGCAGTGTATGAGTGCTCCTATCTCTCTGCATCCACGCCAGCATCTGTTGTTTTGGGACTTTTTAGTAAAAGCCATTCTCACTGGAGTTAGGTGATATTTCATTGTGGTTTTGATTTACATTTCCCTGATGATTAGAGGTGTTGAGCATTTTTTCATATGTTTATTGGCCATTAGTCTATCTTCTTTTGAAAAGCTTCTGTTCATGTCTTTTGCCTGTTTTTTAATGGGGATGTTTGATGTTTTCTTACTGATTTTCTTGAGTTCTTTATAGATTTAGTTTTTAGCCCTTTATCAGATGTATAGCATGCAAATATTTTCTCCCATTCTGTAGGTTGTCTATTCACTCTATTGATTCTTTCCTTGACTGTGCAGAAGCTTTTTAATTTAATCAGGTCCTATTTATTTATTTTTGTTTCTACTGTGATTGCCTTTGGGGTCTGCTTCATAAATTCTTTGTCTAGGCTGATATCTAGAAGAGTTTTTCCAACCTCTTCTTCCAGAATTCTTATAGTTTCATGCCTTAGGTTTAAGTCTGTTATCCATCATGAATTAATTTTTGTGAGTGGTGATAGGTGCATATCCTGTTTCAGTCTTCTACATGTGCTTATCCAATTTTTCCAGCACCATTTATTAAGTATGGATTCTTTTTCTCAGTATATGTTTTTGTCTGCTTTGTCAAAGATCAGATGGCTACATGAGGATGGTTTCATATCTGAGTTCTCTGTTCTGATCCATTGGTCTATGTCTCTGTTCTTGTGCCAGTACCATGTTGTTTTGGTTACTATAGCCTTTAAAATTTTTGAAAAGAACATGCTCTTTAGTTAAAAATGTTCCATGGGTCCAGAGTTGCTAGTCATTATCTTCCTTGCTGGTTTTCTTTTGCACTTTGCCCCAGTGTTTAATTTAGTCCATTGGGATCTGCAAATTATCCCCCAGTTGCTGTAGGATAAGGAACTGCTTGGTCCCTTTCGATTCAATTGAAGAAAGGTACACTGAGTAGAGTCTATATAAAGGGCTCTATGTGGCTAAGCACTTGATATATTTATTTCCTGAGTATCTTGAATGACCTTTCTCCAACAGCTGATCATAGTAGCATGATTTAAAATAAAATATGTTATTGCTAAAGTTGACACAAAATCTAAGGAATGACATCTGTTCTCTTCTTTATGGTTTTCCTGCATTTTTTTTCAATTTTCCACAAAGAATATATATTGCTATTATATGTAGGGGAGAGTGATGTTCAAAAAGAAAAAATCTTAATGTGGATTCTATTTTAGACCAACCATACGTCACTAGTACTTTCAAAACATTTACTAAATAGTAATTCCTATTATAAGAAATGTATATATATATTAATCCCCTCAACAATTCTATGAGGTAGGTACTATGATTACTGCTTTTCAAGGAAATAGAGACACAAAGATTAAGGAACTTACCCAGAGACAAATGGCTAATAAGAGATGGATTTGAACCCAAGTACTTTGATTTCCAAATTCATGCTTTTAACTAGTATTCTAGGGGGAAAAAACAAATGTGAGTCACTGCTATTATTGCCTAGTATCAACCTTAATAACAAGATTCAGGCAGTATGATTAAATATTGAGTCTATTTGAGTGCAAAGTTTGAGGATGGCCACCTGGAAGGACATGGACTCCAAAAAGATGAGATCGGTGCTCTGAAGTGGACAGGTTTGAGGGTCATTTATATAAGGCAAAGTCTAGGGAAGCTTAACAGGATTTCAATATTTTCCATACAAGGTTAGTGCATAGTTACAGCAATTTGATTGGTTACAGGCAGTGTTTCCTTTTGGGAAGGGTATATTTAATATTCCACATCAAAGGGTCTTTTATCTCAGTCAAGCATCTTTTATCTCAGGAGCCATCTTTTATCTGAGCTGGGAACAAGAAAATAAGGAAGGAAGTTAATGTATAAAGAAAGGTTAGTAATTAAGAGGTCAAGCTCTGTGACTCAGTCTCCAAAGTCAAACTTCCTCAGGGCCTAACAACTTTTAGAAGCCCCAGATAGATTACTATACATTTTCTTTCACACTAGTATGGCTCTAAGGGTCCAATTACACAAGCAGGCTCCCTTAGGAGCAAATTATTGGTCTATTAGACTGGGGAATCCTGAAGGCAAAAACTATGTCTTAGCCATTTGCATTTCTGTTAGCTTTTGCCCCATAACAAACCACCCTAAAACCTAGTTCCCTAAAAACTACAACCATCTACATCATCCACAATTCTATGGGTTGGCAATTTGGGCTGGGCTTTTCTTTTGCTGGTCTTCTGCTGTACTCAGCTGAGCCATGTCAGTTAGTTGCTGGTCAGCTAGGTGTTTCAGCTTCTAGAAGTTAGCTGGCTGTCAGCTGGGGCAACAGGAGCCCCAGGCCACAGGTCTCTCATGATCCAGCAGGTTATCCTGGGCTTCTTCACATGACAGCAGTGGCAGGGTCCCAAGAGCCTCAAGAGTGGATAAGCCCCAATGAGCAAGAGCTTTTCAGGTCTCTGCTTGCATCATATTTACTATTGATCCATTGGCCAGAGCAAATCACTTGGCTATGCCCAAAGTCAGTGTGAGAGGGGACTACCCGAGGCACATATACAGACAGGTAAATAATTTGTGGCCATTATGCAATCTACCAATACCCTCATAACCAAACACAGAACCTAGAAAACAGGAGACATGAAATGAATACTCATTGAGCTGAATGCTATCTCCCCTTCATGAAAAATCAAGATACAACCAATAATCTCTTTCTTCTCTGCATTAAGAAAACCACATCAGGCAGACAGAGAGGCTAACTGACCCCTCCTCACAGAGGGATACCTCACCCTGGGGGTGATGGAGTCTATCACTTGACAGTCACCTCATAACCATGATCTTCTCAGCTCCTGGGATGAGGGGTATGTTCGTACTGATGCTTCCCTAAAGCTCTTAGAATCCCAGGACTAGCTCTTATCAATGGTTCCATAAGGCTGTCAAGGGGACCTCTCCTTCTCCCCCAGCTTCTTCCGTCTCCCTCAGAGACACCTCTATGGAGCAGCTTCAATTATCAGCCCTGCTCGCCCTCTAGTGGCTTCTTAAGGCTGTGCAGCCCTTTGAAGAAAAGCGTTGGAGGCCTTCTACATCCTCACCAGAAGAAGCAATTGTGTGTGCTTTAGGTCAGTGGTTTTCAACAAGGGGTGGTATTTCCCCCCACTGGACATTTGACAGTGTCTGGAGACATTTTTGGATGTCACAACTAGGAGGAGGGTGCTGGTGTCTAGTGGATAGAGGCACAGGATGCTACTAAACATCCTACATTGCACGGAACAGCCCACTCATGAAACAAAATTATCTGGTCCAAAATGTCAACAGTGCCACAGTTGAGAAACCCTGCCTTAGATTCAGATTGATCCCTCATTTGTCCTAAGGATGCACCCACAGGCCCACTCAAGGTTGTTACATGGATGGATCACCCCCTCTGGAAACAGGCAATCTCTAGGAAACAACCCTGAATTCTCAATGTGCAACTTAAATCTCAGGAACACTTTGTGGAGCATCCCAGAATTCCCTCGGTTAGACAGACAAACTAAGCTTTAAATGGGAGCTTGGTTACATGCAAGATGATCTTATTGTCTCTTTCTATTATCTCTGCTCCATCCTGCTGATTATGAGAGTAATTTTCTCGGGAAAGAGAAGTGCTTAAAAGTTTTTGTTGTAAGCCAATTAACACCCCAGGAAATAAAAATGGCTTCCAATGGAGAATTGCATTGTGGGACTTGTGTGTGAACCCTCAGAAACCTTTAATAAAATGTATATTAGTCGCAAAGAATAAATGACAGCCATCCAGTTTTAACAAAATAACACTTGTTCCATAGACGAAGAGAATATGAATGTCAGAGAGAACACCAAGAGCGGAAGGAGTGAAATCTTCGAAGACATTGATTGCTGTGGCAGCTCCCATGTACAAAAGCGACAGGAAATGAAAGCCTTCACTCTAGGCTTTTAGCAATGCTAATTAGAGGAGAATGGTTGACATTTCCCTAGTATGAAAGATAAACTAAACTTTGCTGAGGAATTTTACTTCTGAAATTTTCTCAGAAGAATCCAGTAGTAAAGGTGCTTTCTGTTAACCCCAGCCTTTATTCCTTACCTGCTTTCTTAGGCTCCTTTATGCTAGTAGCTAGGAAAATCCTCCTTGCTCGTTACTTCCAGCTCCTCAGTGAAGAGTGAGGCAGACAGGGCGAGAAGGAAATGAAGTGCTCATGGGCTCCTGCTGCTCTTTGCTTTACTTTGATACCCTTTCTCCACCTCTTGCCAGGTCCTGAGGCTTCCAAACACCCTCCTCTCCCTGCCGTCCATTTCCACCTCCTCTCTTCCTCCTGTTTTCCTCACCCTTGTGGTGGACCCCAGAGCCCCTGGGGATACAGATGGGGAATGGCAGGAACCCTAGGCATGGCATGGAGATATGGTCAGCCTTGGGGACAAAGGTACATCGCTACCTCCACACCCTCCACCCCCACCCCAGGGTTTGCTGTGTGGCCCAAAATAGGATTCGGAGCAAAAGGCCCTCTACTGTGGTCATTCTCCTGATGCAAGGCCAGTTTTGGGATTTGAACCCATCCAAAGAAGAGCCAGGAGTCTGTCCCCAGCCCTTGGCATTATGAATCCAGCTTCCCATATGGTACTCATTTTCTAGTATCTGCCAAGCTGCTGCCTGTGACTGGTGAGACTTCTCCAAGGTTTTCCAGACCTTGCCTGAGTAAGTCATGGAGCAGCAGTAAAGTAGCACCCAGGATCAGGCCTTAGAGGAGGAGTTTCTCAAGAAATTTCCCTATTTGATTCCTAATTGGGATTCCTCCACTACTGGTTCTTATTCCAGAGGTTTCTTACTTAAGAGGAAAGAATTTAAGGAACAGTGAGGCTGGGCTCTCCATCCAGGGCCAGAAACCACCTTTGGCTGAAATTCATTAATTTCCAGGCCGTCACAATAAGATCAGAATCCCTGTGTCAAGTGGTAGCTAGGGAGTGGAAAGGGTAAAGACAGCTGACATGCTCAGACAAAAGGGTGACCTGAATGTACACTGAAAACAACATGAGCTTTTGAGTCATAAAAAGCTCTTTATTAAGAGCTTATTCTGTACTAGATCCTGCACTAAGCACTTTATAAACATTTTCTCACAGGCTAGCTGTGTGACCTCTTGCAAGATGGTTAACCTCTCTGTTTCCGTGTCCTTTGCCAGGTAGAGTTGCAGAGTTGTTCTGAGAATTAGTTGAAATAACATATGGGAAGTTCCTGGCACAGGGTAGGTGCCCTAATCAGTTAGGCTGCTGTAACAAAATACTATAGACTGAGTGGCTTCAACAACAGAAATTTATTTTCTCACAGTTCTGGAGGCTGGATGTCCAAGATCAAGGTGCCATTCGATTCAGTTCCTGATGAGGGCTCTCTCCTTGGAGTGCAGGCAGCCACCTTCTTGCTATGTCCTCACATGTCCTTCCCTTAGTGCATGCTTGGGGAAAGAGACATTTCTCTCTCTTCCCCTTCTTATAAGAACATTAATTCCATCATGAGGGCCCCACCATCATGATCTCATCTAACCCTAATTACCACTCAAAAGCCCCCATCTCCAAATATCACCACATTGGGGGTTATGGCTTTAACATGTGAATTTCGGGGGACACAAACATTCAGTCCATAACAGAAGACAGTAAACAAATGGCAGCTATCGTTACTATTAATTTTTCAATCACCTTCTACATGATTTTCAAAAAGATATTTGCTGATGGAGAGATAAAAGGCTGTAAAATTTTAAGAAATTTACTTAAAGGGGAATGAACATCCTCGTTTGTTTTCATGGAATGTAGAATATGGTTTTTCATGGAATATGGACTCTTTTAGGCACTTAAGGGCCTCTAATCTGTGCTCCCAGATGAAATATTAAAATTTCTTTCTCTCAGTCAATTACACCCTTTACCCCACCGTGTGCCAGCAGCATGTCTGGTGAAAAGAACATCAAGTTGGGCCTCAGGAGATTTGGGCTCTGGACCAAACTCACTGGCTATTTGGGGTTTCAGCTTCCCAATCTCTAAGGCTCCTTCCACCCTTAATATTCTGTATTGCTTTAAAAAACAAGATCCTGAACTCCACAGTGGTTACAACATTCATCTTAACATGGTGTCTGTTCTAGAGTGAGCCCCCTTTCCAAATGTCCACCGTAGTTCAAAGAGCAGCAAGACCCATGACCAACCATTAAGTCCAGCAAACACTAATAGAACTCCAACAGTGTTCTTGATGGGTTCAAATATTTCAAAATTCCTTGAGCACCCATTGGTTTGTGCCTTTAACCAAGCCTACATATATACACTTCTCTTACTTAACCTCTGCTTTCTTAGGCCACTATTGAACCACAGTGGAAAAGGGTGTAAATTTCAGTGTAGGTAGATGGAAGTTTGCTTTCTTGGAGCCAAATATCATCTCTTGTTTTATCACTCAGACATAATATATCATCTTTGTGCTGAAAAGTGAAAATGGGACACAGAAGAGAAGGCTGTGTGGCTGAAATAAGCCTTGTGCGTTCACATTTATATAATGTATAATGTAAAAGATGGTATCTGGCATAAACCTTACAACACCTCTTCTACAATGTGCAAGAATCTGGGAAGCAGAAGTATGGTACTTCAGGTTCCCAGTTTTCAGATCTGGAAAATGGGGCTAAAATTGTGGGCCTCAAAAGGAAGTTGTAAAAATAAAAATACATTCGACTCAGATGAATTTACTGAGCATCTAGCCTGTGTCCCGCTATGCTGGGCCAAGAAAGAGGCAAGAAAGTCCCAATGTCTGCCATCACAGATGGCAGCCTCTGTCCCCTCATCATAAGCAGGACTGAACAATCTTTTCAGACGCCATCGAGAATCCATTTGCACCAGAGAATTCATGAAAATGTACTGACCATGTCCTGTGGAGATAAGGAATTTACATTGCACAGCGCACAGCATACAACACGTGTGTCAAAAAGTTCCCTATAAATCCCTCTCCCCAAGTCTTTGCTCTGAGCCATGCAAGTCCCCAACTCCTCTTCCTTTCTCCAGCTCAGACGCCACCACCCACCCTGCTTATGGGGAAGATTTTCGACCTGTCCTGGCTTCTCACATCAGTCTTGCATAGCCCCACCCAATAATGAGACCAGAATCTTCTTGAAGTGAGGAATCGTGTTTTATACGTAAGTAGCACAACAAAAAGCACCTTTATAAAGATCCTCCATTCTCTCTGTAATAGCTGGCTGGAGGGGGGAGACGCAGAGAGCAGGAGCCACCCCAATGCCTTACCCTCAGCAAAATGGCGTTTCCACAGCTAAGGAATGTATCTGTTGGGTGAGCGTACACAAGACTGGACAAAGAGGACGGGATAGGGCTGAAATCTCCCCCAGAAGGGAGGAGAGGAGCCTGGAGGGATAAGTGGGGGCTGGGCTGGAGCTGGGAAATTGAATGGCCGGAAGGGAAACTTGGGAATAGGCATTTATAGAGATTTTTAGAGAGGAACAAATGTGTTGTACGATGCACTTAAGGCCCTGGCATAGAATGCAGATTTTACGTGCAATGAGGAGTCTGAAATAAGGTGTTACTTTTTTTATTTCTTTTTTAACATGACTGGATAACAGTTCATAAATGTCTCCCACCCTGGAATGACTCTCACCACTACCCCCAAATAGCCTGTGCATCTTTCAAGGCTCGGATCAATCTCCATCCCCTCCACAAAGCCTCCTCAGACCTTCCGGCCACAATGGCACTTCTCCTGTCTCAACTTACGGCTATAATTTGTATGGTTGAACTGCCATCTTTGGGTTCTCCCTCTCCTGCCATCCATCCAATACGCAGTTACTCATCGCTTAACAATGGGGATGCATTCTGAGAAATGCATCATTAGGCAATCTTGTGGTTGAGTGAACATCATAGAGTACACTTGCACAAACCTAGATGGTACAGCTGGCTATACACCTGAGCTATATGGCTGCATGGTACAGCCTATTGCTCCTAGGCTATGCACCTGTGCAGCATGTCACTGCACTGGATACTGTAGGCAAGTGTAACACAGTGGTAAGTATTTGTGCATCTAAACACAGGCACAGCAGAAACATGATATCATGATATCATGGCACGACTGTATATGCGGTTCATCGTTGACTGAAATGACGTTATGAGTCACATGGCTGTATTATTATCAAAGTAATCTTTAACAGTTTTCATCACATCATATCTCTACTCAAAAAAATTTGGCTCCTCTCTGCCAACAGGTTTTTTTAATTGAAAGAAATCAATGATTTCTGATCATGAAAAATATATTCTGCAGATACTGGCTCAGTACCTCCCCTATAAATGCATTTTCCCAGAGCAGGAGTGAATGTGGCAAGCTGTCACACTTCATGCCTTCTTTCTACTCTTTCACAGCTTTGGGTGCCAATTCAAACATAGCCTCCAAAACTCCAGAGCCACAGAGGCAAAGCTTCAGGCTACATATTAGCATTTTTCAAAGCCTAGTGTATGCCAACAATCAAAGAGTTACTCACTGTATCAACCACAGAAGTATGCAAATGTTATTAAAAGGAGTCTAAACTCCCTTTGGAAGGAATCATTCTGTAACTTCCATTGTTGGACCTTTGTAACTCCCATTTAATTTCTCTTTTTTTTTTTTTTTTTTAAATAGAGACAGGGTCTTGCTTTTGCTCAGGCTGGTCTCAAACTCCTGACCACAGCGATTCTCTCACCTTGGCCTCCAAGAGTGCTAGGATTACAGGTGTGAGCCACTGCAGCCGCCCTGTAACTTCCATTTCAACCTTCCCAAACCTGTTGACCCAATCTAGTCACACACTCCGCACCACACGGCTTTCTGGAAAGTTTATCCTAACATTGGGTGAATATTCAAAGGGGCTGGAACCAAAACTACAACTGATTAAGGCAATAATTTCAACCCTAACATCAGAATCTCCAGTGCCCTCTCTGGGCCAATTAATTCAGGATCTCTGGGGAGGAGGGGGGACCTGGGGCGGGGGGCCTGGACATCAGCATTCACATTCTAAAGCATGGCCGGGCTTGAAAATCATTGTGTTAAAGGGACTGCCTCTTGCTATCTCAGTAGAAAGGGGGCATGCCCAGGCCAGCTGGAGGGACTTTGTAAGCCATGTAAGCACACCAGCTCCTGAGAAGGGTGGCAAGAGGAAGAAAGGATGCCAGCCCCAGAGAACCTGGGTGCCACACCAAGGACTGAAGCAGGGACATACCCAAGAGGAGAAAGACATGTACACCTGCAAGAAGGAAGTCACCCCGGCCACACATGCCGCCTCCTGGAGGAGCCAACCACATTTCTACAGTGAGATAAACACACAGAATCTTTCTGATATCGAGAGAATCACACAGCAGCAAGGGGAATTGGTTACACTTCCCTACAACACTATCATGCTGGAAAGAAAAATCTATATGATCTGTAATTCTGCAGGGAAGCCCTGTTGTTCTCTGACCTAATTTAAACCATTATTAAATTACTTCTCAAATTGAGGTTGAAAACAGAAAAGACTTTGCTGAATGGCCATGTCTGAACATTGATTTTTTACACCAACCGCTCCTGACTCTGGGGCCAAGCTCCCAGCCTGCGTTTTCAGGGAGATTCTGGGCAAACATCAAAGAACAAACACAACCCTAAATGGTGAAATTGAAACTATTTGTCAAGCTTTAGCTTTAGCTCAATACTCTAGGTGACACTAGGCAGGAGACCGAAGATGACTCAGCTCTGGTAATTAAAAACAATTACAACTGTCAGAAAACAGTATATTTTAATCCTCTTTTGGTAACTTTCTCTATCTGCAACATTTAAATAGTTTTTGCATCATCTAGATATTTCTAAAACTTGAATCCAGTTGTTGACAAAGTACAACAGAACCTTCACATTCTTGAGGGATGTGAATCCTCAAATTGACAAATACTATACACATCCTAATTTCCTTCATAACATACAATAAAAAATAGCTGGGTAACATTAAGCCTACTGGGTTCCATGCCAAAAAGAGAAAAACAAAATATTGTGGCTCTCCTTGTCCTTAAAACTCAGCATCCCAAGACCCTCGATCTCTTATTTCTGTCCCTCTCCCCCAACTATCCAAACCACACCCCACATACTTCCTGGCCTTCCTGGTCTGTCCAAAGTCCAGCCCGGAGCAGAGCCAGCCTTCCATGTTATCCCTGGTTCTCTTGCCCTCATATTTAACTACATTCTCCCAAATGGTGAAATGCCCCTGCTCTGCTCTTCTTAGTATATCAGCATTGGGCATTTGAAATAGGGGTGTGCCACATTTCACAGGGCCACTTTGTCACCTCCACTCTCCCACTGTGTTCATTCTCTTGCCCACCAGCTGCAGAGCAAACAACAGATATTTGTATAGATACATATACATGCATGCACATACATGCATGTACATATCTGTGTATAAATACACATGTGTGCATGTATATGTATGTGCATCACTGTGGTCAGTGAAAGAAAATAGAGAATCCTCCCTCCCCACAGCTTTCCCATCACCTCAACCCATTACTAGTACATGGCTGTGACAAAGAGTTAACAAGAACAAACATATGGGCACAGACAAAATAAGACGCCCTGTTCCAGTACCATGTATCAACCAACCAGCCAGTGGCCTTTGAAACCCCAAGACTCCAAAGATACATAATTCAAATTCTTTTTTTTTTTTTTTTTTTTTGAGACCGAGTCTCACTCTGTTGCCCGGAGTAGAGTGCCATGGCGTCAGCCTAGCTCACAGCAACCTCAAACTCCTGGGCTCAAGCAATCCTACTGCCTCAGCCCCCCGAGTAGCTGGGACTATAGACATGTGCCACCATGCCCGGCTAATTTTTTCTATATAGATTTTTAGTTGTCCAAATAATTTCTTTCTATTTTTAGTAGAGACGGGGTCTCGCTCTTGCTCAGGCTGGTCTCAAACTCCTGACCTTGAGCGATCCAGCCGCCTCAGCCTCCCAGAGTGCTAGGATTACAGGCGTGAGCCACCACGCCCGGCCTCATAATTCAAATTCTTATGGCCCCAAACCCTAGATTGTCGGCTTCCATTGTATGGAATATGCAGGGTGGCAGTATGCATGAAACGAGTCCCAGGAACCCAAAGCAGAAGACAAGCCCCTCTCTGCCTCCATTGGCCTTGTGCAAAAGATGGACAATTTGTGCATAGCTTTACTCACTTTCTGTGATTCTCCTGCCTGGAACCTCAGCATTACCAGATCAAACCGTAAACTTATGACATTGTTATCTTGAAAATGAATGTTGGGATTAGGGGAGTGGGAGGGCAAGGGAGGGTGAGTCCAAAGAGAAGGAAGGAGGTACTTTCTTAGACTCAGAGAAACTCAGGCTGAAGGTTCTCATTGGATTTTTGTGGCTCACAATGACCTCAAATAAGTGGCTATCGAACCACCATCAATGCCTTCTGAAGGAGCCCATTCTACTTTCTGTTTTATTCATCATACATGAAAATAAGTCTCTAGACTGTAAGCTCCACAAGGGCAGGGATCTTAGCCTGTGTTGTTCACTGATAGGTCTCAAGGGCCTAAACAGTACCTATTGCAGAGTAGCCTCTCAAAAAATATTTGTCAAATGAACAAGTGCCTCTCAGGGGCTTCCTGCGATGATTCTATTTCTACTCTGGAAAAGTCAAAAGAAATCTGTTTTTCTTCACTATGACAGCCCAACAAATATTTTAAGACAACTATCACGTTTACCCTTCTCCAAATCCCACTGTAAGTGTTTTTTTCTTTTCTGAGTTTAACATCCCTGGTTCATTCAACCATTTCTTATAGAATGGATCTCCAGTTCCCCAACAAAGATTTATTGGATGTCTGTTATACAGTCCCACTGGGGAGAGGCGAGACCATCAAAGACTTCTAGGTAATATCTACTCCATTCATCAGAGCCTGGCTCTGTCATCCACTGCATTGTCCTAATTTGTTCACCAAATGGCTAGCAGGAATCCAGATGAACACTATCTAGTATTTTGCCCCAACAGAGCTGTCTGGCTACCTTATCCAAAAGAAGAAAAAGGAGGAAGAAAAGGATGAGAAGAGGGAAGGAAGAAAGTGAGGGAGGGAGGAAGGGAAGGAGGGGATAACGGGTGGGAAGGTCCAAACTATTTTTTAAAAAGAACAAACATATAAACAAACAATGGTGCCTTGATTCTTTAAGAGAAAGGCCATGAATTTACCAAACTATAGACTAATGAATTTGACGTTGATTTTAAGCCAGAAGTCAGCGAACATTTTCTCTAAAGTGTCAGAGAGTAACTATTAGAGGAAAAGAAATGAGGCTAACCTGGTACTACTCCAACACTTCATGCAGTGGTTCTCAACCCTGGCTTCACATCATAATCGCTTAGGGATCCTCTAGAAAAGATGAATCCCTAGAGCCCCATCCCAGGGATCAAATTTAACTGGTCAGGGATGTAGGCTGGGCACCAGAATTTTTCAAGTTTCCCCCAAGTGATTCTCATGTGTAGCCAGGGCTGAGGACCACCGCAATCATGAAAATTCCTTGGGGATCAACACATCTCTTCTGAAGAGCTCACAATCTTTTTTTTCTTTTAAGCCCATTCAAGAACATTGCATCTAGCCCTCCATTCATTTTGAAAATCAAGTTTTGTTGGCACACAACCATGCTCGTTCACCTACAAATTGTCTATGGCTGCTTTAGCACTTCTACAGCAGCATGGAATAGTCATGATGGAAACCATGTGGTGTGCATAGCCTCTAATAGTTACTCTCTGGAACTTTAAAGAAAAAGTTTCCTGACCTCTGGCTTAGAATCAATATGAAATTCACTAGCTTATAGTTTGGGGAATTCATGGCCTTTCTCTTAAAGAATCAAGGCACCATTATTTATTTATATGTTTATTGTTTTTCAACATTTGGACTTTCCCACCTGTTATCCTCCTAGACCCCCTCCTTCTCCCCACGATTACTTAAGAAAGCCTAGCAATATTCTCACAATATCACCTATCACAGCGCTGAAGAGGATAATGAATAGATGTTATTCTGATTTTGAGTGTATTACATACACTCAGAAAACCTTTTAAGGTTGCCTGCAATGGCATTTAATAATTGTCATGTGCACAAGGTTATTGACCAGAATGAGTGTGTGTTTTGTAAGTCCTTACATATTTCCTATGTGAGCATTCCACATACTGTGTGCAGCCAAGCTTCCTACTCTACTCTCTGAACTTGCAAGCTATTAAAAACCCAAGATTATCCCATATAATATGTAATTTTTATATATAATGTCTACTGTTTAGTATATACTGTATGGTATTGATATAGTTTGGATGTTCGTTCCCTCCAAATTTCATGTTGAAATCTGATCCCTATCGCTGGAGGTGGGGCTGAGTGGGAGGTGTTTGGGTCGTGGAGGCGGATCCCTCACCAATGGCTTGGTGCCCTCCCTGCAGTAATGAGTGAATCCTCATTCTATTAGTTCACTCAAGAGCTGGTTGTTTAAAAGAGTCTGGCACCTCCTCCTGTCTCTCTTGCCCCCTATGTTGACATGTGACACACTTTTTCCCCTTCACCTCCCGCCGTGAGTGGAGGCTTCCTGAGGCCCTCACCAGAAGCTGATGCTCGTGTCATGCCTCTCATACAGCCTACAGAACCATGAGCTAAGTAAACCTCTTTTCTTTGTAAATTACCCAGCCTCAGGTATTCCTTTATAGCAATGAAAGCTGACTAAGACAGGTGTATAAGAGGCAACATATGTCTGTGAGGCAGATATTGTTGCTGTTGCACTGTCTCTTGGGCACTTTTGGATTTCACTCTGTAGGTGTTTCTAAAGCTTATGATCAATGATCCATGGAAAATGAGCCCTAAAATAAAACTGCATTTTACCGACCCTTTAGGCATGAAGAATATATGGGAAGACATCTGTAAGAATATCCATCCCCAGCTGCCTTTACCTACATTGTTCCCATATTGCATAATAATCTGAATTTCTGGGATCATTCGGCATGATATGTTGGTAGCATAGAAGGTGCACATGGATCACATGTGTCCAGAGAATTTTTAATTATGCATAATCCATACACATGCACCTGCACCCCAGGTGAATTAGAACTAGTGATAGTTTTCTCTATCACCTGCCCAGTTAATGTGGGCTTTCGTATAGTTTCGCTTTCATGGGATGTTGATAAGCCCTAGAAACTTCCACAGCCGGAGAAACTGCATCAGAGCACAGACCTGCTGCAATCACGGACTTGCTTGGTCCTAATAGCTTGCAAGCTCAGAGGACACAGCACTGAGCAAGGCTGCTGAGAGCCCTTAGATATTAAGTGTGTGATCATGCCTCCCATACGAGAATCACTCTAGTTTCAGTCAGTCACCCTATGAAGAAAATAGAACCATTAACTGGAATAGTAAAATCTGAGAAATCATTTTAATGCATTTACTGTATGAAATGTTTTCACCATTAGACAGCCCTTTGACTGAGGGGAAGAAAATTGCTGAGAATTTATAAAGACTAAATGATCTTCAGAGATACTGACCTAAACCTTTTACTGGCTTGATTTAAATCACAAGTAATGAATGGCTGTAGAGTGGACTCCAGCATAACATATACACAATTTATTAATGTATGTTTTGGCAAAAAGATATAGGAACCCATTTCGATCACCTTAAAGTCACAAATATTCAAAATACCCAATGGCACATGCGTCTGGTCT
This sequence comes from Propithecus coquereli, assembly GCF_000956105.1. Lineage (NCBI taxonomy): Eukaryota > Metazoa > Chordata > Mammalia > Primates > Indriidae > Propithecus > Propithecus coquereli. Next base: position 273,696 of record NW_012150986.1, read on the forward strand.
TGGTGTGGCTGAGACAGCTTCTGTCAGCACCACCTCACCTGAACTTCCATCTCATTACTCAGTGGTGTCTGGCCCTGTTTCCTGGTTCCCCAAGTTGTGACAGGCTACATCATTGTCCATTTCTGGAAATCCACTTCAAACGATCACAAAGGGCTATTGATGTACTTTCAGTGTTGAGTGGGTGTTTTTTGTGATGAGTTCTTTTCAAAAAAAAAATCCACCCATGGTGGATCTGTGGGGTTTTTTTCTCAGCCAAAATATTTAATTAACCAGAAGACCCCATTTCCACATGTACCATAACAAAGCTTAGTATATCAAGTCACAGGAAAACAATTGTTCCGAGTCCATCCCTGAGCAGGGAAGATCATACTCTGCTCTCTCCCCTACCAGAATGTGCTATGTCCAAGACAACAATGGGGGCAGGAGGATTTGAGCCCATCACCACTCCTCAGGTAAAATTGACGGAGGTGGAATTTGACCCTGGGCCACCTGGCTCCAAAGCGCACCTTATCTGTACTTCACAATAATGTTTTAGATTATGTTTTAAATGCACCAAGGCCGCTTGCTAATTAAAATAAGTCTAGGATAAGTCTTCTAATAAAACACTCACTCACCTGATACTCTCTTTGGTCAAACCCAGAGTTAAACAGAATCACCATGTGACCCAGCAATTTCACTCCTAGGTATATACCCAAAAGAAATGAAAACATACGTCCCCACCAAAACTTGTAATAGCAGCATTATTCACAATAACCAAGAAGTAAAAACAACCCAAATGTCCATCCACTGATGAATGGATAAACAAAATGTGGGGGCTGGACACAGTGGCTCATGCCTGTAATCCCAGCAATTTGGGAGGTCAAGGCAGGAGGATCACTTGAGACCAAGAGTTCAAGACTAGCCTGGGCAACACAGCGAGACCCTGTCTCCACAAAAAAAAAATTATGGTATATCCATACACCAGAATATTTTTCAGCCATAAACAGAAATGCAATTCTGATATATCCTATGACATGGATGAACCTTGAAAATACTATGCTAAGTGAAAGATGCTTCACACAGAAAAACCACATACATATGACTACATTTATATGAACTGACCAGAAAAGGTAAATCTCTAGAGACAGAAAGTGGGTTAGTGGTTGTCAGGAGCTGGGGGTGACATGGAGGATGGGGAATCGGAAGTGACTGCTAATGTGTACAGGGTTTCTTTTTTGGGCTGATGAAAATCTTTCTGGATTACATTGTGGTGATAGTTGCACAACTTTGTGAATATACTGAAAAACACTGAATTATAAACTTCGAAAGGATAAATTTCATGGTATGTGAATTATATGTGAAACAAGCAAGCAAGCAAGAAAGAAAGCCCTAGGGATAAGGGAGAATATCTAAGGAAGAAACAAACTTAAAATAGGGTTGGGAGAGAGGTCTCCCCAAGGCTGGGATTCAGCCCTCATTGGAGAGGGTGTGGCTGCAGCCCACTGGGTGGCAGAGAAGTTTGCCAGGTTGTCCTGGGGTTGCCCTGGACCAGAGCGCGTGCCGAGAGCCATGCCCAGGAGCCTTGGGCCACAGCTGGCAAGCTGGCCCCCCACAGGGGGCCAGAAGGTCAAGGCTGGTGGGAAGGAAACTGTCCACTGGGGTACTGATGAAATTCAGTAGAAAGCTTCTTTTGGGGGATGCCATTGAATTTGCTGGGAAACTGGCGTGGCTGGACCCTCCAAAAAGCCACAAGGGTGTCACCTGCAGGGGTTGCTGCTGAACTCACAGAGAAACCAGCCAGGGCACCCATGAAAGGGGTTGGCACTGAGCCCACCACAGCTGGGGCACTTGCAAAACTTGCCACGAAGTTGCCCATGGGGCTGCCGCTGAAACTCACTGGGGTGAGCTCCACTGGGTGTCCCACATGCCCAACCCAGTGCCGAGAGCGAGGAGAAGCAAACACACGAACACTAAGAAGAGAAAGCCCTTCCTCCTCCAGAGTCCGCCCAGCAGCCTCTGCCAATAAGTTTAGCACCATGCCAGTGGGCAAGGGGAAACATCCCAGCATCACGATCAGCGCAACATAGACTGGATTTAGAGCTGAGGAGCAAGAGATTGATAATAACAGCTGTTCTTTAAATAAGAAATGAGTGTGTGTGCTCAAGTAATTTTGGAAAACCCTGTTTAACGCACCACCCTCGTAATACACGTTATTAGCACTGCTAAGATGTCCTATGGAAACGAAGCTTATTTAACTCTGCTCAGCATAGTATTTCCAAAAGTCACTTGATCACAGAACTCTGTGCCGCCTGATCATGAACACCCCACAGAATACTGTCTGGGAACCCCCTCCGAGTGTGGCACGGCGAGACTGGCACACAATAGCCGGAACAGGAGAGAAGCCACGGCGGTGGGAGAGCAGCTTGCTTGCCTTCACTGAGTCACACGGAGCCCGTCTGCTGTTTAAGGGATTCCTCTGGAACAGAATGCACGCAAATGGAGTCATCTGGCCAGGCTCCCCCATGGCATTCTATCATTTTATTTACTACACGCAAACCATAAGCTCCGCAGACACTGTGGAAATACAGTTTATTTAGGTAACTAAAAATATCCCCCAAATGGCATTTGGCCATTACCGCATTTCCCAACTCTTCCTGGTTGCCTGGGCCCTGCTCTAAATTATCCCTTGCTGGTACAATGAAAGGAGGGTAGGATTTACAGCCCAGAATTGATGGTTGAAGGGCCAGGGTCCTTAGAATGCCATAATCCTGCCTGGCCGCTCACTCCATTTTCCCTTTTGAGGTTCCTAAGGGAGGTAAAAGCACAAAAAAAATAACAGATCAAAATCAAAACAGTGTTTCACTATCTGCCTGCTGGAAGGGACAAAATGCAGCTAAGAAAAGGGTGAGCACAGGTGGGCTGTGTGGGGAGAGAGTTCCTGCCTCATTCAGTCATGGGTTCAAAATCCAGTTCAGCCCATTTCTCCAGATCCAACTGCTCATGTATTATTCAAAATAACATATCTACAACATTACTCATGGCAGCGGAGCTTTCAATAGCAAAAGAATGGAAACAACCTAAGTGTCCATCGAAAGGGGACTGGTTGAATAAGCCATGGTACATCACGCAAAGAAAAACTATGCAGCCATAGAAAGAGAACGAGGAAGTTCTCCAGCTGCTGGTACAGAGAGAATCCCAGGAAATATTGTCAGGTGGCAAAAGCAAGGTGAATAGGAGCATATAGCATATGCTCTTGCATGCAAGAAGCTCTTGCTTGTATTGGGCGAGATTTTTTAAAAATCTGATAAAAGGGGTTACCACAGGAAGCAAGGAGGGACCAAGCAGATGTAAATAAGAAGGAACAAAACTTATCAGTCTATATTTTTAAAATATTGTCTTAGTTTTTGAAACATGTAAACATATTATTACCAATTTGAAAGACTAAAACTCCCCAAAAAAACAAAACAAAACAAATCTGCCATTTGCTGGGTATGTGGTCCTGGCCAACTCATTTGGCTTCTGAATCTCAGGCTCCTGCATATGTAAAATGTCACCAGTGATGTGTACCTTGCACAGTTGTGTCAAATGTAATATTGTCGGTGAAAATGCCCTGCAACGGTGAGTTCTTTCTTCAACTCATTCCCAAGCCTACACCCATATTTTTGTTAATTGGAGGTGATTTTCAAGAGTGATGAAGTAAATAGAGGCTCACAACACAGTTATCCATTTTCGTTCAGCATATATATTTTGGAGGATGTACACACGCCTCTCTAAATGTGGTTCTTTTCATTAACATAATATCACAAACTAAAAAATAACACATATGGTAGAGTCTCCATCTTCCTGTTTCCTGTGAACTCCCACTGGAGTCAGTTGTGGATTTTGCTGTATCACATCTCACTCGTGAAGTAAGAAAGTTCCTCACTGACTTAAGAAAAATGTCCTATGAATTCCAGATCAATCTTGAAAAGTACATTTAAACAAATATTTCTACAATCTTATTTGAATACTAAATGTAATTGGTATCCAGCACATGCTTCAATGACTGTTGTCTGTTAAAAATGGCAAACTTGGGCCAGGTACAGTGGCTCACGCCTGTAATCCTAGCACTCTGGGAGGCCGAGGCGGGAGGATTGCTTGAGCTCAGAAGTTTGAGACCAACCTGAGCAAGAGCAAGACCCCGTCTCTAATAAAAATAGAAAAATTAGCCAGGCATGGTGGCGCATGCCTGTAGTCCCAGCTACTCGGGAGGCTGAGGCAGGAGGATCGCTTGAGCCCGGGAGTTTGAGGTTGCTGTGAGCTAGGCTGACACCACGGCACTCTAGCCCGGGCAACACAGTTGAGTCTCCGTCTCAAAAAAAAAAAAAAAATGGCAACCTGGGAATAAGGTTTCATGGTAGTTTAAAAAAATGTTCACAATCCTTTTATATGCCTCCCTTCCAGAGGGAAAGCCTAAATCTCTTCAGTGTGAGCTGGACTTGCTGACTCACCTCTAACACATTCAATATGGCCGAAGTGACTGCGTGCAGCAACTTTAGCAATTAGGTCATAGGAAGGTACTGTGGCTTCCGTCTTGGCCATTCCACCTCTAACTCTCTCCTAGATCACTTGTTCTGGGGGAAGCCCAGAACCATAAAGTGAGCTGGCCTGTGGAGAGGAACACATGGCAAAGAACTGAGGGAGGCCTCTTGCCAAGAGCCACGTGAGCACGCCATCTTGGAAGCAAATTCCCCAGCCCCAGGCAAGCCTTCAGATGCCTGCAGCCCCAGCTGACAGCTTGGCTGCAACCTCATGAGAGAGACCTTGACCCAGAACAACCAACCAAAGCATTCATAGATTCCTGACCTTCAGAAACTATGAAATAATAAATTTTTGTTGTTGTAAGCCACTAAATTTGGGGGTAATTTGTTACACAGCAATAGATAACTAATGCAGATTCTCAAAATGTAATTCTGAGTAAATGATTCTGAACTGCAATTCCATCCCATTTCTACACATACACACACACAAAACAGCCTTGAATAAAATTCTCTGATCATGGTATCTGGTGAAACCAGGATTAAGATCTCCAAATTCACTGGGCACAGTGGCTCATGCCTGTAATCTCAGCACTTTGGGAGGCTGAGGCAGGGGATCATTGAAGCCCAGGAGTTCAAGGCTGCAGTGATCTATGATCGCACCATAGCACTCTAGCCTGGGCGACAGAGCAAGACTGTCTCAAAAAAAGAGGCCTCCGAATTCCACTGTATCACAACTATATTCCTTGTGTTTATTCCCTCATTCGTTCATTTAACAAACACTATCAAGCACTTACTCAGTGCCAGGCAATGTTCTAGACCCTGGGATACAGCAGCAAGTAAGACAGACCCAAATCTCACCCTCATGGGACTTACATACTTACATATTAGTGAAGGGTCTCAGAGTCCTCTAAAGATGGTCAGTAGATGAGGAAAGTGAGGGAGCAGAAGGCTCACCCGCTTATCAGTCACTTCCAACCAAGAGTGACACACATTCCTTCCACTCATAGGCCATGGCAATAAAATATTACATGGACCCACTGCCACGCAAAGCAATCTGGGAAATGTAGCCCCAACAACAGCTCTACGCTAGAAAGCGGGGCAGAATCTTTGGTAGGCAGTGACTTTTCTCTGTTACCGTCCCATTGACCTATTCCAGCTCTGCCTGTTTATACCTTCTGGGCCAGACTTAAGCCCAGGCACAGACACGCCAAGGAGAACAAATATTTCCCACCTTGCTATCTAAAATCCCATCATAATAATTTCAATCCTTTTTCTGAGTTACTTCCTTGGTTTTTATTTGGCACATCAGGCCAAAGATGCAGTCACCCATAGGGGCAACATATGGAGTTCTCAATCCTTCAAGAAGCTTATCAGATTTAATTTTTCATTCCCTGAGATAAGAAATACCAGCTTACCTGGGAACTCAATGAGCTTTAATAGGGGACTAGAAGGGAGGCCGAGTGGGCATGTGCTGATAACCACTCACAGCTTTGCTAAGGGGGAGTGGTTGGCTTCTCCATCACCAACTTAAATTACTGCAGGCAGCATTTTAACTACTTATCCACAGCCACTCTCCCAAGGCAAGGGAACACTTTACAAATGCATATTAGCTGCACACGGTCCTTCTCCTAGAGAAAAGAACGACCCCAGTTAATTGTACAAGCAGCTAAATGTCAGGAGTAATCACTGAGATGAGAGTGGCTCATCAAAGTAAGTCAGGAAAGAGGAACCTATTTAAAAGCTAAATGGGGTTCTGAAAGGCAGACCCTGAAAAGAGCGATTTCCGGCTGATTTTATTTTAATGCAAAGATCCACTCTTTCCTCTCACACTCTATGATTATTTTATACAAATTGCATTACATCAATCCCTTGGGAAATACAGGTGTAAGCTGCATTTTCATTTCCTAGGACTGAAAATGACTTTGGAGGGGCTGAATTGGAGTTTTCAAAATCTTCTTTAAACATTCATATGTTCTGTAGGCAATAGATGCAAATGCAGAGACATATTGCTTTGTTGACAGTTTCAGGGTCTATAACGTCAACCTGTAACCTTATAAGCTAAAGAAATCTGCTCGCCCAAAAAAGTTTAGCAACTTCCTCTTGGAAAGGCAAAATCATCAGCATATTTATATAAAAGTGAATTCATTTGTTAAACCACAACGCAAAAGAACTACTCTGGGCTTTTATTAGCAATCACATCTGTTCCAATTCTGTCCTTAAAACTGAATGTGTAAAGTGTCACTGCACAGAACATCACGGTCACTTTAACTCAGAAAAATGCTAAAATACGTGCTAGTCTTGACGTTTCTATGATGTTAAAATTGGACACTGCAAGGACAATACTCTCATCTCAATTATGCTCTTCAAAGCCATTTGAGGGTTCCTTGTGGGAAACTAGTTTGTAAGTTGGTCAGAACCATGTTTGCCATTGACAAAGGCTTCAAGATTGTCTGCGGGTGGTTCCAGAACCATCTTTGAAGGTGTATTAGTTTCCTAGGGCTGCTGTAACAAAGTACTGCAAACTTGGGGGCTTTAAACAACTGAAATGTGTTTTCTCCCAGTTCTGAAGGCCATAAGTCCAAAATCAAGGTGTTGGCAGAGCCATGCTCCCTCCAAAGTCCGGGGGTAGGGAGGGGGGTGGGATCCTTGCCTATTCCAGTTTCTGGTAGCCCCAGGCATTCCTTGGCTTGTGGTAGCATCGCTCCAATCTCCACCCCATCTTCACGCAGCCATCTTCTCCCTGTGTGTCTTTTGTCTTCCCATAATGTTTTTCTCTTCTTGTAAAGACCATCGATCATGTTGGATTAGGGCTCACCCAAATGACCCATCTTAACTTGATTACATCTACAAAGATCTTATTTCCAAAAAAGGTGATGGTGACAAGTACCGGGGTCTAGGACTTCAACCTATCTTTTAGGGGAGGACCCAATTCAACCCATAATAGAAGGTAACCCAGAGAAGGGGTTTAAAACATTATTGCAAAGATCATAAAACCCGCAAAGCTACTACAACAGCTTTGCAAAGTAACATTTGGAGAGCCTAGAGCATGTACACGAATAGAGGTCCACATACCTTAAGTGTGAAGATATATAGAACTTACAAACCAAGCTAACACCAACAGCTTGGGGCACATTCCCACACGACACCCCAAAGCCTGGTAATCAACATTTCCTTGGACAGGCCAAAGGAACCAAGGATTACTCCAGGTCGGCCCTACTGTCTGTGAGTCTAAATGCCCAAAAGACCTGTCCGTGGGCGCAGGAAGAGGTGGAGAGTTGTGGGAGAAGAAATGAGTTAGGGAGCAGAAAGCAGGATGGGGCACTGGTTAAAAGACAGATGAAAAGAAAACTGAAAGTCTCCTAAAGGTCATTGCTACCATCCTCATACTTCACAACCTTACAACCTGGCCCAGGTCTCTCATATACCTCTAAAATAGCCCAGTCTCAGGACAAATTATATATATATATAAATATATACATATATTCTCCTAGCAGACAGATATTATGGGAGAATGAAAAATATGATCTAAAACAGCTAAAAAGTAGACATCACAAGTGAGCAAAATAGACAAAATTTTCAGATGGCTAATCGTATCTCGCAAAGAAATTGAGATGCCCTCTTGAACTTTATCTGAAAGGAAAGTCTTTCTAGCTATAATACATTTACAATCCAGAAGAGCTTAAAAAGTTCTCCATCTTTGTTAGTGAAAATCAACGTGTCTTTAAAAGAGGCTGTGTCCTCTTTTCTCATCTCAAATTACTCGGGGACAATCAGAAAGAAACTAATCTGCATCTGATTACTTTTCTGAAAAAAAGAAAGAAATATCGGAGCAGCTTGCCAGGAGTCCTACACAGAGTAGTTTCTCTTAGCCATGGAAAATGGGGAGAAGTGACTTGTCATTTGACAGACATTAACTTAGACCAGCCACAAATGAAACTTCTGCTGCCCCTGAAAAATATGTATAGCTTATAGCACCTTCGGCCATAGGATTGGAGTCTATGGTAGACTGGTTGCACCATTCTCCACCTGTCCCTATGTCCAGAACTTTTGCCACATGATTTTGCCATTCATCTCACTAAAGGAGCAGTCTGTCCCCTTTCTCCCTCAGTCTGAACTCACCCATGTGCTTTGGCCAAGAGTTGAGGCTGCAGCCACTGGGGGCGTTTTACGTTCCTGCTTGCTCTGTCATATACCTCTGGAATTGCCACAAGAACATGCCCAGGACAGCCCACTGGAGAATGAAAGACACATGGAACAGAGTGTCACCAACTGGCTACGGCCAGCCCAAATCAGCCATCAGCAGCCGGCCCCCCTAGACAACAAAACAAGTCCCCAGAAGACTCTCAGACATGTAAGTGCGCCCAGCCAAGATCAGCAGAACTAGGTAGCTAAGCACCCCACGGGCATGAGAAATAGATCTTTTTGTTGTATGAGACTAAGGTTTGTGCTTGTTTATCACACAGCATTATTAGGAAACTAGAAAACTGATAACAGAGTCCTAGCTTTTTGACTCCACTCTTGTCTTAGGAATATTCAGAAAGCCAAAGATAGCTTCATTACACATGATCACTCAACTGTTTTATGGGGCAATCAACCAATTCACTTTTTATAGCATCTTCCTTTTATCCCTGGAAGGATGCAAACGTGGGTAACTCTATAGATAACCTCTTTCAGCATCTTTCAATAGTAGACCAGCTCTGACCACATGAATCGTGAAAATACCCCAAAAATGAGGAAAGTATATGCCTGTTGAAGATATTTGGTGGCAGCTTAGTTTCATTCATGTAAAAAATAACAAAATGTGTACATACGCACAGAAAAGGACCTCAAAGGTTACATATTAAGGCACCAAAAAGATTTTCTCCTAGGAATCTAGGTGGGATTATAGGTTAATGTTCTTCTTTTGCTTGTCCATAATACCTGATTTTCCTGAAATGATCATCAATTTGTTTCGTCATTTTAAAAAGTGAGAAACATAAACCATAAAAGAAATAATGAAAACTTTAAAAGGAAAAAGAACAAATATTTAAAGTTCTTTTCAGGGGTTGAGCTGGTTATCATTTGTAGTTTATTTTAAGTCAAATATGCAGAATCATTGGATGAAAATTAATTAGCTCAAATTTGAAAAGCAGAAATCAGGGAGAAATTCTGAAAAAAAAACAGACAAAATTGCTTGCAGACATATAAATAGTTGCCAGCTGCACTCAAATTAGCAATGCTTTAAAAAACAGGGACCAGGTATAAGCATTTTCCAATAAATTGTTGCCTAGAGCAGGGGTGGCAAACTTGTTTCTATAAAGGGCCTGATAGTAAATATTTGAGGCTTTGCGGGCCAGACTATCTCTGTTGCAACTACTCTCTGCCAGTGTAGTGCAAAAGTGGCCATAGACAATATGTGAATAAATGGGCATAGATGTATTTCAATAAAACTTTATTTACAAAAGCAAGTGGCAGGCCAGGTTTGGCCCACAGCCATAGTTTACCTACCGCTAGTCTAGACAGATTGCTACCACAGCAACAATAGCTAATGATCATATTGACAAGAACTTACTTATGTCATAGTGGTATAATATTCCCTATGCCCAGCAGGCCCTGCCCACCTTTGCCTGCCATCAAAATCCTTTTTCTTCTTTATGTCTCAGCCTCCTCTTCCAAGAAGCCAGAGAGCACTTACCTTAGAAGAGTGTTCTTTCAAATCACTCATTTACTTGTCCTTCTCATCCAGCAAGCTAAGAGTGCCCAAGAACAAGTTTATGTCTTAATTGCTTATTTAATATATACCCAGAGCCTCGTGGAGAACCTGGTCCACAGTAGATGAACCTGGACTCAGTAATTGAATGTAAAGTGAATGATTCAAGGAAACACAATTACTTCAAGAGAATGAGAGGACAAGCCACAGACTAGGAAAAAACATTTGCAAAAGACATGTCTGATAAAGGATTATTATCCAAAATATACAAAGAACACTTAAAATCCAGCAATATGAAAATGAACAACTCAATTTAAATATGGGCAAGAGATCTAAACAGACATCTCACCAAAGAAGATATACACGTGGCAAATAAGCATATGAAAATACGCTCCACATCATCTGTCATTAGGAAAATGCAAATTAAAACAACAATGAGATACCACTACACGCCGATTAGAATGGCAAAAATCCAAAACCCTGACAACACCAAATGCTGGCGAGGATGTACAGCAACAGGAACTCTTATTTATTGCTGGTGGGAATGCAAAATGGTACAGATGCCTTTAAAGACAATTTGGTGATTTCTTACAAAATTTTTTTTTTTTTTTTTTTTTTTTTTGAGACAGAGTCTCACTCTTTTGCCCGGGCTAGAGTGAGTGCTGTGGCGTCAGCCTAGCTCACAGCAACCTCACACTCCTGGGCTCAAGCAATCCTCCTGTCTCAGCCTCCCGAGTAGCTGGGACTACAGGTATGCGCCACCATGCCCGGCTAATATTTTCTATATATTTTTAGTTGTCTGATTAATTTCTTTCTATTTTTAGTAGAGATGGGGTCTCGCTCTTGCTCAGGCTGATTTCAAACTCCTGAGCTCAAACAATCCACCCGCCTCGGCCTCCCAGATTTCTTACAAAATTAAACATACTCCTTCCATACAATCGAGCGATCATGCTACTTAGTGTTTACCCAAACGAGTTGAAAATTTATGTCCATACAAAAACCTTTACACAGAGGTTTATGGCAGCTTTATTGATAATTGCCAAAACTTGGAGGCAACCAAGATGTCCTTCAGTAGGTGAATGGGTAAACAAACTATGGCACATGCAGACAATGAAATATTGTTCAACACTAAAAAGAAATGAGCTATCAAGCCATAAAAGGACAGAGATGAATCTTAAATGCACATTACTAAGTGGAAGAAGCCAATCTGAGAAAGGCTACATACTTCACGGTTCCAACTATACAGCAATATGGAAAAGGCAAAATTTTGGAGACAGTGAAAAGATCAGTGGTTGCCAGGGGTTGTGGGGAGGGAGGGCTGGATGAATAGGCAGAACACAGAGGATTTTTAGGGCGGTGAAATGATTCTGCATGATACTGTAATGGTAGAGACATGTCATTATACATTTGTCCAAATCCATAGACTGTACAACACCAAGAGTGAACCCTGATATGAACTGTGGACTTTGGGCGCTAATGATGTGCCAATGAAGGTTCATTGATTGTAACAACAGGACCACGCTGGTGTGGGATGATGATAACGGGGGTGGCAATGCATGTGTGGGGGCAGGGGGAATATGGGAGCTCTGTGTACTTTCTGCTCGATTTTTCTGTAAATCTAAAACTGTTCTAAAAAATAAAGTCTGTTTTAAAACACACACACATACACACACACACACAATTACATATCATTATTGCAAGTGGTTACTCAGCCTCTTCTATGGCCCTTCCTAGGAGACACTAAAAGCTAATTACATGATTAGACAATGATTTCTTAGACCTGACACTAAAAGCATAAGTAACAAAAGAAAAAATAGACAAATAGGGCTTCATTGAAATTAAAAACCTTTGTGCTGCAAATGTTACCATCAAGAAAATCAGAAGACAACCCACAGAACGGGAGAACATTGTTTACAAATCACGTATCTAATAAGGGACTGGTATCTAGAATATGCAAAGAATACTTACAACTCAATAATTAAAAGACAAATACACCAATTAAAAATAGGAAAAGAATTTGAATAGATATTTCTATAAAGATGTACAAATATATTTTTTAGTGAAAGAGTGAAATACTGCAATAATAATTATGATGATTGTTAATACTGTCAATAGTGTGTTTTTAAAAAAGCAATTATTAAAATCTTTCAAATAATTAAATAGGAAAGAAGACTGACAGCAAAACGGACTATTAAAAGAGAGTGCATTAAGTATTAAGAGATACTTTTTGGAAAAACCTTATCATTTCTTTTCCCCACCAATGTTATACAGTCTTAGTAGCAATCGGAATACATATAATACTAATTTTTGCAGAATTGTTCAGTGAACTCAGTCATAACAGTAAACAAAATAAGCTTTGAGAATTGTATTTAATTTTTTGTTATTTAAACAATGCCTCAAAAACAGGTATGAAAACACAATGGGGGACTTCCAGGCCAGTTTCTGCATGGAAGCCTGAGCCTGCAGGGCTAAGTGGGAAAGCAAAGCCTCGAAGCTTCTAGAGTCCTCTGCACCCTCATCAATAACATAAACACCTTCCCTCAATTCCATGACATCCCTGGGCCAGAGGAACTGACACTGGAGTCCAGTACACAGAGAAAGGGGGGTCTTGGGGTAAGGGTGGGACTAGATCCAGACCTGCTTACCCCCCTCCTACCACCCACCCCAAACCCCTGGTAACTACCTTGACCTGAGCCAGAGCAGAAGGAACCGTCCCAAATAGCAAACCAAGCTTGGAACAGCTAACTTTTGAGGGACAGACATCTACTTAAAATTGTGGATGTTTTTAAAATATTTGAAACAAAAGTTATCACTGTAATCCCTTTTCAGCCATTTTTAATCCTTTCGGGACTAAGATAGGTGTTTAAATCAATAATGTTTTAGTTTTGTTTTGTTTTGTTTTTTTTGAGACAGAGTTTCACTGTGTTGCCTGGAGTAGAGTGCCGTGGCGTCATCCTAGCTCACAGCAACCTCAAACTCCCGGGCTCAAGCGATCCTCCTGCCTCAGCCTCCT